>NC_138885.1:81665641-82214063 GCF_965194825.1 Balaenoptera physalus | reverse complement strand
AATTAGGAAGCTCTGTTTTAAAGTCCTAGCTAGCAGGTTTTCTTATCTACATTTCACCAAACCTCCTGAGTTGTCAAGTCTTGGTCCTCAGAGCTGTGGGGAACCACCAGGACGGGGGCCTGGGGGTAATACTCAGCTTGTCGTAGTCCAGGAAATGGTGCTTAAAACTTTGCATCTCCCGGGCGGAACTCACCTTTCTGCTCCCAGCCTGCTTCTTATGGTCTCTGACTGAGACAACTCCTTCACATCCCCCCCCCCCACCCCATTATCGGGCTTTCACTCACTAGCAAGTCCAGCTGATCCATTCTGTCTTCTCTCTCAGATTCATTTTTTAGGTGCATCCCCTGTATTATTGTTTATTAATCAGTCTAATAATTGTATCTAGTCTCATTTCTATCTGTGATGGAAAGATCAAGAAATAGTTTGAACATAATCAACTATACTCCAATATAAAATTAAAAAGTTAAAAAAATAAATCAAATCAAAACAAAACAAACAAACAAAAAGAAACAGTTTGATATTTGGAAGTAAAGAGATAGCAGATACCAGAAGAGTTAGAATGCAAAGAATTTGCCCCTAGGGAGCAGGAATTGGGGGAGGGGGGGTGGCACAGGAGACTGCTGTTTTTGTGACACAGCAATATGCCTCTACAACCTAAATCTAGTCCACTTTCCACTTGGCTGCCACGGAGATGATCCTACATCACACCTCTCAATAGGTTGCTTGCTTAAAAGCTTTCACTGGCTCCCAGGTCCTATCAAGAGCAAGCTCCTGGGCATGGCTTTCAAGGCCTCTCTCCCCCTCCCATCTGTCAATCCTGCCCCCTCACACTTGACATGCCATTTTACCACACCACATCTAGTTTCCTAAATGCACAAACTAGTTTCATTCCTTTGTGCCTTTATACAGGTTATTTCTTTTGCCTGGAGTATTCTCATGCTGCTGTGATAATAGCTAATGGCATGAGGCTAAGTGCTTTTTGTGTTCTATAGCTGTTCATTCTTATATCAACCCTGTGGTAGGATTACTGTTATCTCAATAAATAATAAAACTGTGACTTAGAGAGGTTAAGTAATTTACTCAAATATGTAGCATATGGTGAGGCCAAATTTGAACCCAGCTATATGACTCCAGGACTCACATTATTTTACCTGTTCATACTTTAAAAACTTTTCTCAGACACTAAATTTGAGCAGGATTTAAATTGTAAAATGTTTTAAAAGTCTTCAAAGTGCAAGGAGAAAATATAAGTGAATTGCTTTTCATCTCAAAGTAAGCATGGAACAAAGGACAAAATTACAAAGGAAAAGTGACAGATTTGACTATAGAATTTTTAACTTCTTTCATCAAAAAGGCCCATAGAGTAAAATTAAAAGACAAGTAAAAATTATCCAAAAATGTGCAATATATATGAAAGATAAGAGAGTAACATCCTCCTTTAATAAAACGGTCTTACAAAGAAAATATAAATATCTTGTTTTTAAAAATGGGAAAAAATGTAAATTAGTTAAATCATGAAAGTAGAATGCAAATGGCCAAACATATTTTTAAGGGAAGTGAAAATGTAAAATGATAATGCACCTTCAAGTTGACTGAAAATAAAAGAATAGAGCTAGTGATTTGGGCCAGCGACCCTTGAGGCAGGATGTGTGGTAGGTGAGCAAGCTCCCTGCTGAGAAGGGCATAAATTGCTTCAATGTTTCTGGAGGGCAATTTGGCAGAATGCAGTAAAAGCCTCAAAAATGCTCACACCCTTTGACTCAAAAATTACATTTCTGGGAATTCATAATGCAGGGATTGACAAATATTTTCTATAAAAGTCCAGATAGTAAATACTTCAAGGCTTTGCAGGCCACATGTGTCTTTCTTGCTTTTCTTCTTTGTGTGTGTGCTTTTTTTCTTTAACCCTGAAAAAATGTGAAAGCTATTAGCTTGAGGGCTGTAGAAAAACTAGTTGTGGCCTGAAATTGGCCTGAGGTCAGTAATGTGTGCAGTGTTGACTGCAAGAAAGTTCATCACAGTGGATTTGGTTAATAGCCAAAAGGATAAAGCAACTAAATGTCTGAGGATAGAAATTAGCTACAACCAGGTGTGAAACAAGTTTTTTAAAGTTTTAAATGTTTAAAAAATTTTCAGAATGATATTTATTGCATGAGATAGTATTCATGATTTGTTAAGTGGAAAAATACAGTTTACCAAAGAATATCTGTTATCCCCAATACAACATAATCATGTGTATCTACGCATAGAAGAAGAACTGGAAAGATATAAACACCCTAAGATGTTGATAGTGGTCTTGGGGTGGGGGTGAGATTGTAGATATTTGGGTTTTTTTGTTGTATGTATGTGTTTCCAATAGTGAATATGTATTGTTTTTGTAATAAGTAAAAATACAAGAAACTTTGCTTGGGCAGCAACAAGGCCCTTAGTTGTCAGTTTGAGAAAATCTTCCCCAAATTCCCTTCCCCTGTCTCTGTGTGCTCCCTGAACACATCATGATCTTTTTTTTTTTCCTAACAAAATGATTCTTTTATTGCTATTTTTTTTATAACGATCTTTTGACTACCATTATTTACTTAATTGAAGAATGGTTAATACCTTCGTTTAGTTATGCATTCCTCTTTTATTGGACATCTGGGTTCCCAGTATTTCACTATTGTAAGTATGCTGGTTATTTTCTACTTGCTGTCTGCCAGATCCATTTTCCTTCCTTCTCTGCTGGACTCTGTGCCTCAGAAGGCAGAACTTTCATAGACTATTTTCTCTGGGTTCTCTTGCCGACTGGCTTCCCGTTAGGATTGACCAGTGGGTGATACCAAAAGCAGGTTGGAGAGTGGAAAATGGGAAAAGGTTGGGGTATTTCTTCCCACCTCTTTTGCTGCTTTGGTCCTCTAAGGCTCCTGTAAGGCAGCCCCTACCGCTTTGCTAATTTGATCTCCTCCCCTTATCCCTTCAGTCCTAGCAGTGGTAACAGCTTCTTACTGTTGCAAGAGGCTGGATACCTTCACATCGAATTGTTTCCCTTCACCCAACCCTAAACCTAACCCAAAATTTATGTAAAGAGTCAGTTCAATAAAATCTCTTCTGTCGGAACACCTAAGTGGAAGTTGATTCCTGTTAGGACAGACTGATGTATTAAAGAACACTGGTGAGGGACTTCCTTGGTGGTCCAGTGATAAAGAATCCGCCTTCCAATGCAGGGGACCCAGGTCCCATCCCTGATTGGGGAACTAAGATCCCACATGCAGTAGGGCAACTAAGCCCCTGTGCCTCAACTAGAGAGTCCGAGTGCTGCAAACTACAGAGCCCACGTGCTCTGGAGCCTGTGTGCCACAACTAGAGAGAGAAAACCCGCACCAACTAGAGAGCTCGCGTGCCACAACAAAAGATCCTGCATGCCGCAAAGAAGACCCAACGCAGACAAAAAAAAAAAAAAAAAAAAGAACGCTGGTGAACATCATGGATCAAAAATCTTTTATTTCTTATGCAACAGGCCCTGTATTCTCACATTTTACATCTGAGCTTTTGACTATTTGCAAGGTAATTATAGAATGATTTACAAGTTTCCTGAAGCAGGAATTTGAATTACTGTGAGGCCAGTGTTTGCGAATGTAACATTCTGACTATTGTTCTCCACTTCTCCAGACACTTTTTGAGAAGACTCCATTGCATTTTATTGAAGAAATCATATACTACAATATAGTGGTGTTCAAATTTTGATGTTTTCAGTGGAATCCGTAAGAAAATATTTGTAAATATCAAGCCTAACATGTAAATGAGATAAAAGTCACATACAGATTTGGGGGAACCTTCTTTCTCATCTTTGAGGCAGACTCAGGACATCCCTGCAGAATTCCTGGGCCCCTTGGAACACATTTTGAAAATACAGATTTGGAGAGTCCAAGAGTCTGGAAGATATATCCTTCATAAGTATCAAGTGTCTATTTTATTTCTCTAGGTTAGATTCCTAGAATTACATGGTCAACCATATGACTTTGCCGATTGCCCTTCAAAACACTCTTCACTGTGAATGGTGTTGCTTTCCTCATTACTGCATCTATTATCAAATACACACAAACAAAAAACATTTCCTAATTTCTCATTATAGTTTTAATTGCATTTTAATTATTTTTGAGAGTTTTTTTTTCCTTGTCTATTTGTCATTTGTATTTCCTTTTCTCCTCTTCCTTCCCACCATTTTTTAGCAGCCTTTTCATGTTCAACCATTTCTCTATTCATTCAGTACATATTAATTCCTTATATCTGGGTATTATGCTAATGAATTTAAATGACAAACAATACAGTTATGTCTCCGCCCTCACGGAGCTCACAAACTAGCAATATTTGAGCCTTACTATTTATCTTGTTTAATTCAATTAACAATATAGTAGTTTGGCAACCCTTTGTCACTTTTGTTATGAATAATTTTCTTAGTTTGCCTTTTATTGACGGGTGTTTATTATTTACAAATTAAAAAATGTTTAATGTAGTCAAATCTATGGATCTTTGTTTTTATGCCTGGAAAATCCTTTTAAAACCAAAGATCAGATCAATATTCACTTATATTTCTCCTGATATTTTTTACTATTTGAATTTTTAGATTTAAGTCTTTAATAATCTGGAAGTTATTTTGAGAAGCTCTAAATTGATTTCCCCCCACCCAAATATCTAATTTTATTTTTCTAATATCCAAATAGCCAATTTTCCTGACATCATTACTGAACAGATATCTTTTTCCCACTAATCTCTGATGACAAATACATCATGTATTAAGCTCTTTTATACCCTAGGCTATATTGGGTCCTCTATTTTCTTTCATTCATCTGCCTTTGGATTACTGTGCCAATGGCAAAGTTTTTAATAGCAAATGGGTAATTCTCCACCAAAATTCACTCTTTCCAAATATTCAAAATATTTATGTTTTCAGATGAAATTTATTAACTAACTTCTTATTATAAAAGTAATGCATTATGAAGACAAGTTGTGGAAACTTTGCGAAAACGTGAAAAAATATAAAGAATGAAACAAAACCCATACCAAATTCTATGACCATTAACATTTTGGAGTATAACTTGCCATCTTCTCTGTGTGTTTATGTATATATTATTATATATTATACTGTTTTGTAAACTGCTGTTTAATCATCATATATGAGCATTTCACCATGTCATTAAATATTCCTTTGAAATATGATTTTTAATGACACATTAGCCGAGGCCTCTAGCATAAGGGTCAATAGCAGAGTGTCAGCAGGCAGCTCTCACAGCCTCCTAGACTCAGTCATATCCTTTACTCAGTCATAGCAAACTAGCATTGAGGTCACCAATTGTTGTCACATGGATCAACATTGCATGCCTGCCACTGTCATACCTCATAGCTTGAAATCAGCTGTTGGAAACTTGAAATTGGTTTTGACTGTAATTCACTGGATTATAATGAGTTTTGGAGCATTTGCCACCTATAGCTCATCTGTTAGGCGTATGTAAAAATGACTCAACCGTAAGATGTTAGGTAGCTAACAGATAGGCAAAAATGTAGGTTACTCACACAAGAACTAAATTTGAATTTATTTAGTGTAAGAGATTCCTAGCACCATATTGCACAATCTTATTTTTGTGTTCCCTTAAAAATCATTAACTAGGGCTTCCCCAGTGGCACAGTGGTTAAGAACCTGTCTGCCAACGCAGGCGACATGAGCTCGAGCCCTCGTCCGGGAAGATCCCATATGCTGCAGAGCAACTAAGCCCGTGCGCCACAACTACTGAGCCCGCATGCCCTAGAGCCCGTGCTCTGCAAAAAGAGAAGCCACCACAATAAAGGCGCGCACCACAATGAAGAGTAGCCCCCACTCGCCACAACTAGAGAAAGCCCGAGCGCAGCAACAAAGACCCAATGCAGCCAAAAATAAATAAATAAATAAAACAAATAAATTTTTAAAAATCATTAACTAATATAAGTCGTTTATACTTTCCTTAGAAAAGGCTGAACAACTCTCATGAAAACAAAGCATATCCATGATTTTCTTAAAGATTTGGGGAAGAATCCTTAACATCTGTGATAGAATATTTAAAACTCCTTGAGTTTTTCTTAAATTACAGTGCAAATTTACTAAACTATATAAACTAGGGGGCTTTGAGCGTGGTATTGAGGGCTACATGTAGCTGAGATCCTACGAAAGCAAAGGGTAAATTTCTAGAACAAGTCATGCAGATATATTTATAAGCACTTTCCAATGTATGGGAACATAGGCTTATCTCTAACAAAGTTTCACCAGGCCTGAGTGTTTATCTTTACTCTCTCACACCCTATACACACAAACACATACACATGTAGTATATATACTTAAAACTTCATAAAATAGGAATTATCTTTTTTTTTTCACTTACCTTTCCACAGAAGGGTTGCTTACTGAATTCCAAGATGTAAAATATAATAAATGCCAAAGTCTTGAAGTATATAGTTACTTAGGATCTGAGTTTCCCTCTGTCTCAAGGGAATTAAAAGCTGGAATCTGAGAGCAAAAAGTTCAGGGAAGGGACTCTGGATTGCCTTCCCCTGTGCTTCATCTGAACACTTTTTTAGTAAACTGCCCAGCCCAGCCCCTACTGATTAGGTGTACAATTCTCTGCCATTCAGTACAAAGTTTTTCCTCTGGAACAAGCATGTTATCAATGAGTCATTTCCTCCAATTGTTAGACTTTCCTGAATATTTTCTTGTTTACTTTAGCCATCCATGGAAGACCCTAAAATCAACTTATGTTGGAGACTCCCTGATACTCTTTAGTTTGTAAAACAATTTCCTGCGTATTTTGTTATCTTGAGTATTTATATCCTCATTGCTTATTCCTTTTGTGTATTTTGCTTTGGAATACATTTGCCTAGCTTTTTTTAGAACTGTTAATTTTGTAATCTATCTTTTGGATATTACAGGGTACGTGTGAATGTGACACTAATTTCATAGGGAAAAGTGCATTAAAATTCTTTAAACCTCTTAGGCATTCAAAAATAGAACTTTAAGAAGCTTGTTTAAAACATCTGACATGCAGAATCAAATTCTTTTCCAAAACCACACCCTCCATACCTCATGTTACCAAATTATTCTGGTAAAAACTTAAGCCAGGGCTTCCCTGGTGACGCAGTGGTTAGGAATCGCCTGCCAATGCAGGGGACACGGGTTTGAGCCCTGGTCGGGGAAGATCCCACATGCTGCGGAGCAACTAAGCCCGTGCACCACAACTACTGAGCCTGCGCTCGAGAGCCCACGTGCCACAACTACTGAAGCCTGCACACCTAGAGTCCATGCTCTGCAACAAGAGAAGTCACCACAATGAGAAACCCGCACACCGCAACAAAGAGTAGCTCCTGCTCGCCACAACTAGAGAAAGCCCACGCGCAGCAACAAAGATCCAACGCAGCCAAAAATAAATAAATAAAATAAATAAATTTATAAAAAAAAACCCAAAACTTAAGCCAACAAGAGACTGGAAAGGCAAGAGGAGACAAGAAGTAGATCTCTCATATGCAAATTATACTGTGTTTTTATTTTGTTAAGTAACTTCCTTCTATGATACATAAAGTTCATCATTATTTAGGTAATATTAGGAGACAAATATATTTTGCCAATGGGGTTGTACTATTACTCCTAACACCTCACAACTTAAAAATAATTTTAGCTTTCATAATGTCTTCACAGATATTGAACTTTTGATCCTAAATGCTTTTCACAAGTTTTTCCTTATAGAATGTACTGTCACTGAAATGTTTACTAAAATGTTTGCTTATTGTGATTAATTTTGAGTTTCCACAAATGAAATGTTATAAATGGGAAGAAAACATTGGAAAATTAGAAAGAACATGTACTTGTCTCCTGTTTTTGTTGTTGTTGTTCACATAGTTCTTTTTTTTTTAACACTTAAAAAAAAATACATATTTATTTATTTATTTTGGCTGCGCCGGGTCTTTGTTGTGGCATGCGGACTTCTTAATTTCGGCATGCTTGCAGGATCTAGTTCCCTGACCATGGATCGAACCCGGGTCCCCTGCATTGGGAGTGCGGAGTCTTACCTACTGGACCACCAGGGAAGTCCCAGTTCTTTTCGTCATAGATATTTTTCCTCCCCTTTTTTCACAAGAAAAGTTAAATATATTACCTGACATATACAGTTAAATTTTATCTTGGAAATAGCAACAAATGTGGTTCAGCTGATGCTTCTGTGAGGACCAATGAGTTAAATGAAAGTTGCAGACTATTGCTTGACACCAAGATGAGGAAAAGGACGCTAATTCCCAGTCACCATGCACTTCTCCATTGCCATTTCTGGTCTCCTGCCCACCATCCCTTTAGATAGTCTTATCTCCTGGGTGATTACGGAGGTTTTGTCCTCAACATACTCCAGGGTCTAGGAGGAGATGAGTGTACAGCAGCAGCTGTCTCTCATTTGTTGTTGTTGAAGTCACAACTTAAAACTTGAAAAAAAGCAATCTTTGATGTTACCATTTACCGTAAATTTTTCATCAGCTGCAAATTATTTCCTACCTCATCCCTGGATCTTAAAAACACATATGAAACATTGTTGTCTTGCCTTGCACTGTCTTTTCTTTTTAAGTGAGTATTTTGCTCCTAAATATAGGCAGAAATTTTACAAATTTTGATTGATCTTACCACTAATAACATAGGATGTGTTGTTTTGGTTTTTTAATTTAGGGTTTGGAGGCAAGGGTCTCAAAGGAGGGTTTCTGAGCATTGCAGCTGCACAGAACACTGATATTCACAATTTTCTCTTTCCTTACCCTCTATCTTTATCTTCCATTGGGAAAGTGAATATAGCATTAAGAATAGTAGCAAGCCTCACCAACCAAACACCAGACAATACAAAAGTGACTCTGAAAGGACTCAAAGTCTTCCCATATGAGTGGAAGAGCATACTATTTCAACAGTCATTTGATTTTATTTCTCCTCCTCCAAAGAAATACCAAATATTAAGAAATCCAATGTTCATAAGAGGGAAGTATATGAATACTTTAAGGCAAATTTTAATTTATTTACATATTATTATTGCTGTGTATAGATACATACAATTCTAGGGAATTGTAGGGAAACCTAGAAGAGTTTAAAGGCTATAATTATTACAAAAGATTTTCCTGATTACATAGGTCCCGGTTGGACTTGCTAACATCACAGTATTTGTAACTCTACTTACCAAACTTGGTAGGGCAGGTCAATTCACTCATTTACTCACTGGGGGACGTTTTAGTGGTAATTTAAAATATTTATTGCTAAACTGAGCTCCTCAAGACTGTATCGATATAATATCCATATTTTAAAATAATGAAGATAATTTGACATTGCATATTAGAAATATGCGAATTATTAGAAATAGGCAAATAGACATTTGTACTATTATTATGTACCAAGGTTTACGTTTTTTGAAAATACAGAGCTTTATAATATCAGTATTATATCTTATGTTGTGTATGTAAGAGTTATGCATGTATTTTAATTTTAATTATTAAGGACACAGTTTTACATGCAAAATCAAGCAATGTATGAAAGTTTTTTTGCAAGAAATCTGTTTTGGAGGCACTACCTTATGGAAAAACGTAAGCCTTTCAATCTTCTTTGATGTGATACATTCATCACCTGGTGGCAACTTACCAGAAACCCAGTGCATGTAGTAAAGAAAAAACTCATCCCAAAAGTATTTTGGGAATTACCTATAAAGAGAAATGTGGTATGTTTTGTGTAATTTTTTTTAAAATAAATTTATTTATGTTATTTATTTATTATTTGGCTGTGTTGGGTCTTCATTGCTGTGCGCGGGCTTTCTCTAGTTGCGCCAAGCGGGGGCTACTCTTTGTTGTGGTGCCTGGGCTTCTCATTGCGGTGGCTTCTCTTGTTGTGGAGCACGGGCTCCAGGTGCACAGGCTTCAGGAGTTGTGGCACACGGGCTCAGTAGTTGTGGCCTGTGGGCTTAGTTGCTCCGCAGCATGTGGCATCTTCCCTGACCAGGGATCAAACCTGTGTCCCCTGCATTGGCAGGCAATTCTTAACCACTGCGCCACCAGGGAAGCCCTGTAATATTTTTTATGTCCTTAAAAATCACTTTTATTTTTGTTACAAAACAATTATTTACTCTCAAGAGAAACAATAGAAAATATAAATAATAATAGAGAAGTGATGAGTCTCCCCTATTTCCACCACCAGCCAAGGATAACTGCTGCTAACATTTTGGGTATATATTCTTCTAGAATGTTTCTATGCATACACATACACATTTTTTTCTAACAGAAACCATCTTTGTTTTTGAAATTTCCTATTTTATTAATGCTCCTATCTTTATCAGCTGTTCTTTGAATCAGTACACTGGGCATGGATACTGGTTGATGATCTGAGAAATAACCCATCATTGCCTGCCAAACCCACCTAATCCTGGAACTCATAAACATCCCCAGTATCCAAATAGATGGTTAAATCCCAGGGCCTCATGATCCAAGGTGACCCATTTATAGCTCAAAAAAGTTAAACCAGGTTAATCAGATTGTTATGCTGAGTTCAGAAAATGAGAAACAGATTGGCCAGTTAGTAAGTTTGACAAAAGCAAAATGAATAAGTAAATAAATAATGATTTAAAAGCGATATTGTGAGATGCTGTCACGAAGTAGAGTTGGGCTCAAACAAACCAAGACAAGTCAAAACCTCTTAAAAGTCAAGTTAGTATGAAGGTGTAGAAAAGATATAAGAAAGGATGTGGGGAGCCAGACAAACTGGCCATGTTTCAAAGTGATACTGATAGAATTCAAATCTGATTTTGTCATGTTTCTGCTTAAATACCCGTAAGGTAGCTTCATAGACCCTTTGTGATCTGATACCATCCTGTCACTCCTTGCCACTATCAGAATGCTGGAGTCATTTTTTTTTTTTTTTAACATCTTTATTGAAGTATAATTGCTTTACAATGGTGTGTTAGTTTCTGCTTTAAAACAAAGTGAATCAGTTATTGGAGTCATGTTTTGTTTCATCTCTGCAGAGTTTTCCTATATCTAAAACAGTCAGTTCTTCTGAGTAGCTTTCTCTGATTCTTAGACTATGACAGGTGGTCCTGCTATGTGCTTCCATAGCACCATGTAACCTCCAAGGCTGCAGGGCCCAACACCTAACATAGCACCTAGATCATAATAGGCCTTCACTGACTATATAAAGCACCAAGAGAGAAGCAGACATTCCACAAGTCTGTGTGAGATTCCATGTGACCAAAGAAAGAGGGCAATGAAAAGAAAGGGCACCCAGATGTGGCTCATATGTAATCAATATTTTAAAAAAAAATTTTTTTAAAGTACTGGTTCAGTTGTAAAATTTAAATTAAAAATAATTCAGTTCCTCAGTTGTACTAGACGCATTTGAAGTGCTCAGTAGTCACTTGTGTCTGATGTTGAACAACATAGCTATAGACAACTGTGAGAGTTTTTAGCAGCTAAATAAAAAGTCAAAAGTGGCATCCTAGGAAGATTTGTTATCAGTAAAATGCAGAGTGAATTGAAGGATGTGATGGTTGAGAGAGAAGAGAGAAGTTATATCTGGAATGAATTCCATGTGGGTACTAGAATGGTAGCACTGGGGTGTTAAGAGGAGTGGGCAAATCTGAGAGATGTTTCAGAGAAATAATTGGCATGCCTCGATGACTGATTGGCAATGAGAGAAAGAAAAAACTATTCAAGAGTGGTAGCCAGGGACTTCCCTGGTGGCACAGTGGTTGAGAATCCGTGTGCCAATGCAGGGGACACAGGTTCAATCCCTGGTCTGGGAAGATCCCACATGCTGTGGAGCAACAAAGCCCATGCGCCACAACTACTGAGTCTGCACTCTAGAGCCCACGAGCTACAACTACTGAGCCCACGTGTCCTAGAGCCTGTGCTCTGCAAAAAGAGAAGCCACCGCAATAAACACGCGCACCACAACGAAGAGTAGCCCCCACTTGACGCAACTAGAGAAAGCCCATGTGCAGCAACGAAGACCCAATGCAGTCAAAAAAAAAAAAAAAGAGTGGTAGCCAGCCTCCAAACCGCCCTCAATGATCCTTGCCTCCTAGTATTCACACCCTGGTGGGTGTAGTCCCCTCCCACACTGTACCGGGGTAGTATGTGTGACCTAGAGAATAAGGCAGTAGTGATGGTACATCACTTCCAAGATTAAGTTATAAGAGATATGGTGGCTTCTGTCTTGGTGGTTCTCTCTTTTGGATCACTTACTCTGGAAGAAGCCAGCTGCTATATTGTGAGCAGCCCTGTGGAGAGGCCCCTATGGCGAGGGACTGAAGGCTGCCAACAAGCTTGTCAGTGAGTTTGGAAGTGGGTCCTTCTGCCCCAGTTGAGCATTCAGATGACCGCCGTCCCAGCCAACACCTTGACTGCAACCTCAGCAAAGACTCTAAGCCAGAACCACCAAGCTAAGCCTCTTTCTGATTCCTGAGTCTCAGAATCAGAGAGATAAGAAATGTTTGTTGTTTTAAGCTGCTAAACTTTGGGGTAATTTGTAACAGCAATTGATAATTATTGCATCAAACCTTAATAAAAAGATAACCCAATTTAAAAAATGAGCAAGAGATTTGAACAGCCACTTTACAAAAGAAGATAATAAGTATATGAAAAAGTGCTCAATATCATTAGATACAAGGGAAATGCAAATGAAAACCACAATGAGTAATACTATACACACACCAGCAGGATAAAATTAAAAAGACTGACAGCACAAAATGTTGATGAGGTTGTGGAGCACTACATTTCTTTTTTTTAAATTGAGATATAATTCACATATCATACAATTTACCAATTTAAAGTATGTAATTCAGTGGCTTTTAGTATAGTGCAACCATTACAATATATTTTAGAATATTTTTATTACACCAAAAAGACACCCACATGACTTAGCTGTCACCCTCCAGTTGTCCCACCACTCCTACCAAGACCTAGGCAGCCACTAGTCTACTTTCTGTCTCTATACATTTGCTTATTCTAGACACTCATATTAATGGAATCATACAAAATGTGGTCGATTGTGACTGGCTTCTTTTCACTTTGCAGTGTTTTCAAAGTTCATCCATGTGGTAGCTTGTATCAGCAGTTCATTTCTTTTAATTGTCAAATAATATTTTATTGTGTGGATATATCACTTAAAAAAATCCACCAGTTAGACATATGGGTCAACATTTTAGTGATTATGAATAATGCTCCTATAAAGATTTGTGTGGATTATGTTTTCATTTCTCTTGGGTGTATATCCAGGAGAGGAATTGCTAGGTCTCATGGTAACTCTATGTTTAACCATTTGAGGGACTGTCAGACTTTTTTCCTGAAATGGCCATGGCATTTTACATTCCTACCAGCATTGTATTCAGGATTCCAAATTCTCCACCAACACCTGTTATTTTCTGTCTTTTTGATAGCCATCCTGGCAGGTGCGAAGTCATATCTTATCTTGGTCTTGATTTGCACTTCCCTGATGGCCAAGCATGTTGAGCACCTTGTCATATGATTATTGATCATTTGTACATCTTCTCTGGAGAACTGTCATTTTTTTTTTCATAAATTTATTTATTTATTTTTGGCTGTGTTGGGCTTTTGTTGCTGCACGTGGGCTTTCTCTAGTTGTGGCGAGTGGGGGCTACTCTTCGTTGCGGTGCGCGGGCTTCTCATTGCGGTGGCTTCTCTTGTTGCGGAGCACAGGCTCTAGGCGCGCGGGCTTCAGTAGCTGTGGCGCAGGGGCTTAGTTGCTCTGCAGCATGTGGGATCTTCCCAGACCAGGGATTGAACCCGTGTCCCCTGCATTGGCAGGCAGATTCTTACCCAATGCGCCACCAGGGAAGTCCCAGGAGAACTGTCTTTTCAATCCATCGTCCGTCTAAAAAATAGGGCTATTTGTCCTTTTTTATTATTGAGTTGTAATAGTTCTTTACATATTGTAGATACCAGCTCCTTATCAAATATATCATTTGCAAATTTGTTTCCCTTTCTGTGGATTGTCTGCAACTAGAATTCTTAGTCCAAAATAATACAAACACTTTTGAGAAAGGTCCTGGGTTACATAATTTGCCCAAATTCACTAAACTATTCACTAAACTAGCACACTAAACTAGTGTGCTAAAGGCAGGTCAGGACCGACATAATTTATGGGGCTTAGTGAAAAATGAAAATGCAGAGTCCCTTGTTCAAAAATTATTAAAAGCAGAGCATTAAACCAAAGGCAGATTCCTTCTAAGCATGGGGCCTTGTGAGACACAGGTTACACACACATGAAGCTAGGGGGACAGGGAAGATTTGAATCTTGGGCTTGCAGGAAAGCCCTTGGTCTTTCCAGTAAACCATGCTGATGATTGTTCATTTTTTGTGCACGCTGAATGAGGGTGATGTCAAACAGCAATTTCCCACAGCAGGTTAAAAACTGAATTGTAGGTCAGGAGTTCTTTCTGTGATGCCTGTTTGCCCTCTGTTCAATAGGTATTTGGTAATTATATTTGACTAGGTAGAAAGGTAATTTTTGACCAAAGGCTTGGCAGTATATTCTCAGATGTCAACTTGCTAAGACTAACTCCTTTAAATTCCCTCTCTCTGAAATTCTTCCCTGAATTCCTCCTTCCTGATAAATGTGTCAGTGGTTCAGTGGTGATGAAATGTTTGCTGCTGGACATCTGGGTGTATCTGGACGCAGAGGAACATTCTTCTGTATCTACATAATAGTTGATACTAGTGGTTGAGTCAAATTTTAGTTTCATTCAAGAGTAGGCTACTTTCTAGATGCAATTTTATGCTTTTGCTGATAACAGTAACTTTTAGTTTAGTTGAAGACATATATATCACCTCTTAAGGAGACAATTCTTGTCTGTCATTAAGGAAGATTGGGGAACTATAACTTTTCCAAAAAACCGGAAATATCTCAATCCTAATATGAAAGAAATTCTGCTATGTTAGGCTAGGAATAAATGACAGTAAATGTCCTCCTCTTATCACGTGTATTTCATCTGCTTGATTCTCAGAATAGAATACTAATCTTAGGGACTTCCCTGGCGGTCCAGTGGTTCGATCCCTGGTTGGGGGACTAAGATCCCGCAAGCCGCACAGCACAGCCAAAAAAAAAAAAAAAAAAGAATACTAAGTTTACTTTTTAAATGTTTTTTGGCCGCGCCGTAGGGCATGAGGGACCTTAGTTCCTCAACCAGGGATGCAACCCCTGCCCCTTGCAGTGGAAGAGCGGAGTCTTAACCACTGGACCGCCAGGGAAGTCCCAAGTTTACATTTTTAGTTTTAAAAAATCTTAAGATTCCAGAAAAGTCTTTCCTGTCAGTCTCTGCTATTCAAACTAAGCTGGCTAGGACACTTCGGTTTTTCCCAGGAGAGCCCCTAGCGAGCAAACTCTTCCCTCCGGTTCAGCCCGCCTCTGCTCTCTGACCGCTCCTTCAGCCCTGCCCCGCCTCGCCCGCCGCCTGCACCCCGGCCCGGCCCCTCCCCTCCCCTCCCCTCCCCTCCCCTCCCCTCCCCTCCCCTCCCCTCCCCTCCCCTCCCCTCCCCTCCCCTCCCCTCCCCTCCCCTCCCCTCCCCTCCCCTCCCCTCCCCTCCCCTCCCCTCCCCTCCCCTCCCCGCCCCTCCCCGCCCCTCCCCGCCCCTCCCCGCCCCTCCCCGCCCCTCCCCGCCCCTCCCCGCCCCTCCCCAGGCCCCGCCCCTCCCCGCCCCAGGCCCCGCCCCTCCCCGCCCCAGGCCCCGCCCCGCCCCCAGGCCCCGCCCCTCCCCTCCCCTCCCCAGGCCCCGCCCCCTCCCGCCTCCCATCTCCCTCAACCATTTCCTCAGTCGGTGGTTCTCGCCCCGCCCCTCAGCGCCGCGCCGCGGTAAAGTCCTGCCCTAGGCCTCTCTGGCCCTCTGGAGGACTTGCCGTCTGTGTCCGGCGGCGCCGGGCGGCGGTGGGCGGGTCTGACGTGCAGCGTGAAGAGCCAAGCGAGTGGGTTGCCTGGTCCGGGCTGTTTTAGGCTCCAGTGTTTTGGCGATGGGGCTGCGGGAGATGTGGAGACTCATGTCGAGGTGAGTGAGCGAGTGGCCTAGGGCAGGCTCATCGGCTGCGCTCGCCCAGGTGGAAGAGGTCGGGGGGGTGGGGACTGCCTGGCCTTGACGTTTCGAGTTGCCCTTGGAGGCGCAGCTCTCAGACCCGAGTCCCGACCCGCCTGGATCACCCTCTGCCCTCCTCTGGGTCTCGCTGTCACTACTTCTAGCACCTTCTTTGCAGCATCACCTTCGTTGTCTGCCTTTCTGGCTCTTAATGCAGCCTTGACCCCCGTTTCTTTCTTTTTTCAAAGTTGAGTAAGTTTGGGGGACACGCAGGGTTTCAACTTGGGGGAATTTTGTGGCATGTTTTGTGCTAACAAACCCTCGTGCTTTGCCAGCTGTATCTGTGCTTGTGGTGTGATTGTTGTTCAGCTCTGTCGCGTAGTTCCAGCGTTAGTGCAGCTGTCTGGAACTTCGAGGCGAGTGTTGCGGCCGCACAGCTTGGCTTGGGGGAGTATGTGTGCAAACGTGTTGAACTTTTGAAAGTGCTACTCAATGCAGCTTGAGGTCAGCTGAGGAAATCTGGTAGCAATCACTGTAGGAAGTTAGGCTGCAGGTCTTGAGGCCTACCGCCTGCCCCCATGCATTACCAGGTATCAGCTCAGGCTGCTTGAAGGGAGAACCGGCTAATTTCCTGACAGCGGAAATTCCTGGGGGTTTTTAGTCTTGGATTTTGCTTTAGGGCAAAGGGATGGGAGTGGTTTTTTGATTTAAGATTAGTTTCACCTTTAGGGCAATGTGTCTAGTTGTTTTAACCTTGTATCCATGCACCTGGTATTCAGTATTTGAAGAAAAATCGAAGAGTTGCTTTCCTTCTTCGTTGTTTTTTTTTATTTTTAATACCTTGAAATTAGTTGTCTCTGTGCCTCTAACCAGCTCACAGAGGAACTTGGCAGATATAAAGAAAACCGGTACATATAATCACTGCTGCTGCTTTTTTGAAGCTGTGAGCAAATACCGAATTAATTGAGAAACAAATTGGGAAGACATGTTTGTTAACAAAATTAACTGACTTGGGAAAGAATCTGTCATTCCCAGAGTTCAGATTGGCTCTGTTGCATGCCCAGTTGCAAGGTGCAGACTGATTAGGCGAATCCTGGACTGATTTGGGGGCTTTGATCAGAGATGCCTTTTCCAGGGCTAGCCCTGGAGTGGGTATTACCCTGGCAAAGAAGAGACCTGAGGCCAGTATCATCCAGTTTTAACAGCCTAATTACAAATGTACTAAGGAATACGGTGCCACAGTTTTCTGAGAGGAACTAGGGTCCCTGTGCTGTGGTTGACATTGTTGGGCAGTCCTTGAACCCTGGCTTCCCTTGGCTTTTCTGGCACTGTCTTGCTTTCCTACTACCACTCTCCACTACTTATCTTGCCCTAGTGCCAATACAGCCCTTGGAATTTTTTGTTATTGTTGTAGTTCCCCGGTAAAGTACCTCTCTCTGAAGATAGCTCTCAAATTTGTATGTCTAACCTTGATTTATCCTGAGCTCTAGTACTAGTCACAACCACCTGAATGTCTCTTTTGCACCTCAAATATACATTTGCACGTAAGTGCAACCCTTATTCCTCCTCTGCACTTTCAACTTCGTGGCACTATCTATTCTTCTGGATTCCTAAAGTTATCTAAGTTCTCCCACACTCCCAATCCTTATCTCTTCCAGCTGATTCGAATTTGAGCAGTCCTCTCATTTATCACTTGTTGTTTTTGCAGGAACTTGATTAATGGACTTATCTGTTCCCAATTTCGATAGGTTCTGCACATGACTGCCAGGTTAATCTTGCTGAAGTTTACCTGGTGCCTTCCGTTCCTCTGCTCAGAAGCTCTTAGAGGTATCCTCCTACCTATGGAATTAAATAAAAAGTTCCCAGCCTGGGTTTCAAAGGTTAGGCCCCGGTTTAGCTCATGAATTCAACAATACTTACTGTCCTGTTACAGCTCCTGGGAGATAGTGTTCTCGGCACTTCTTTTATCCTGTAGCCAACCTGGACTACTTGTTGTTTTGTTTTTTTTTTTTTAAAGATTTTTTTGATGTAGACCATTTTTAAAGTCTTTATTGAATTTGTTACAATATTGCTTCTGTTTTATGTTTTGATTTTTTTGGCCGTGAGACATGTGGGATCTTAGCTCCCCGACCAGGGATCCCAAGGATCGAACCCACACCCCCTGCATTGGAAGGCGGATTCTTAACCAGTGGACCGCCGGGGAAGTCCCTAGACTACTTGTTCTGATTGATTCTTACTTCAGGTCATTGAAGTCCAAGGAGATCAGATGAGAAACAAATATTTAAACAAAAGTAATACCTAGTTATCAAGTCTGATAAGTGTCTTAAAGGAAAAGAGAGCCAGGTTTAGAAAGGAAGAGGGGCTCAGGGAGCCTCTTCAAAGAGACTGATCTTTAAGCTGTTAATAGTGCTTTATTCCCTTCCTCATCTCCTCTGTGTTGTGCTGAACTATATTGTTTTGGTTTGCTTCTTGGGCTGCCTGTCTTCCCTTTCTTTTACTTCTGTGTAGTTGTTTCTGAAGGCTCAATATTTGATTCTCTGTTATTTTTATTATTATTATTTTTTAGTCGAAGAGTCACAAACCCAAACGCAGATGCCCAGAAGGAATGGTGCCGGCTAGGTGGCAGCAGTGGGGATTAGTGGGGAACTAGTGAGCAATAGGGAGCGCTCTCTCTCTCTCTAAAGGCAGCTTTTCAGCCTGGGTGTTGTTGCCATGTCGTAGAGTGTAGACCCAGGGTTTCCAGAACTACCAGTTTGTCTGGAAAAGCTGGAAAGCTGCGTTTGTAAGTGAAATCCCTTGATCTTAAAGTGTTTGTCATTTTAAAACACTGCTAACCAAACAACACATTTGTAGGCTCAAGCAGCCTTCAGGCCATAGTTTTCCACTGTAGCTTTCTCACTTATTACTCATAGAGAGCTTAGAGGTTCTTAGGCCTCAGTGATTGTCTATACATGTGACTTCCTGACATGTCTTTAGTTCTAACTTTTCTTTCAAACTCCAGTCTTTCTTCTCCCCTCACTGTTGAATATTTCTACTTAGGTCATTACAACCTCAAATTCAAAATGGAATTCATATTTCATTCTACAAACCAGCTAGTTTCCTTCCCAAGCTTTTCAGTACCTATTTCTCCTAGCTCTCCTGGCATGAAATCTTGTAGTCATTTTTGGCATAATTCTTTTTCTTTTCCATTGAGTTTTTACTTCATAATAAGTCAGTAAATCATTGCCTTGTTTCCACAGCTGGTGTTCATCAGTTCATGCCTGAGTTACTCGGCCTTGATTTTCTGTTCTATTCACATCCTACCATGCCTAGTTCTGCTGTAATAATCTTCATTAAGTACTATTTTTATTATATCGTCATCTTAAGCAGTTTCATGAAAAGTTAATTTTGTAAGCCCGTGTGTGCTTTATTGGATAATCAAAAATCTTCTAAACGATAAGGTTCTCATCCTTCTAAGACAGTTGTTTTTAACTTTAGCATGTATGAGGATCACCTGGAGGGTTTGTTAAAAATAGATTTATGAGCCTTACCCCACAGTGTCTGATTCAGTAGGTGTGGGATGGGGCCAAGCATTTGCATTTCTAACACGTTCCCAGGTAAACTCATTGTGTAGGTCCAGGAACCACACTTTCAGAACAACTGCTGCTAGCAGCCAAGTTGACCATCACTTGAAGGAAATAAACCTGATAAAGTGAATTAGTAAATTAGCAGTATCTGGGATGTGCATGTCTCTTCCCTTCCACCAGATGGCAGTTTGGGACTCAAAAGGAAGGAAAGAGACCATAAATTCAGAATTACTTGGGAGACTCTGAACATGCAAATACATTTTTGAGATATAAGAGTTAATACCAGATTTTAAATAATAGCTGAGTATAAATCGGAACATATAGAAGTAATATGATTGTATCGAATCTGGCAGGGAACTTAGTTGTACTTAGGTTTGTTTTCTATTTTGCTTTATAGTAACTGGTCCAGAGATTTTTTTTTGACCTGTAAATGCCATACACAGTGGGTCAAACTTGCGTTTGGTAGGTTTACATTAACTTTCTTTGAGTGAAATAAAATTCTATCTCATAAATAAAACTGGGACTTGAAGCCAGGCCTTGTGTTTCTCTTTGTTTATTCTTTATGCTGCAGGTAGTACTTAAACTGTTACATAAAACCTGCCAATCTGGCAGCATCCTCATTAGCCTTGAACTGGCATTTAGGTATTGGCCATTAAGGAATTCAAAAAGTTATTCTGGATCTAAAGAAATTAGTGCTTAAATTTTTTGATACTTAATTTTTCTTTTTGGAAGTTTTTTGGGTTAAGTTGAAAAAATTTTTAGAAGTGGTGCTTTAGGGTAAGTAGAGTTCAGATTTTAAAAGTCTATATAAAATCTCTATTTTAAAAATACCCCTAAATAAGGATCTGTCACTTCAGGTTAATTTTTTTTTTTTTTTTTGAAGTGGACCATTTTTAAAGTCTTTATTGAATTTGTTACAATATTGCTTCTGTTTTATGTTTTGGTTTTTTGGCCAAGAAGCATGTGGGGTCTTAGCTCCCTGACCAGGGATTGAACCCACACTCGCTGCTTTGGAAGGCGAAGTCTTAACCCCTGGACCACCAGGGAAGCCCCTCAGGTTAATTTTTATAAAGTGTTGATTTTAATGACAACTTGTCTGAACTTTGGAATCTTTTGGGGAGCTTCAAACAAGATACCTATGTCTGTGTCCCGTCTCCAGAGTTTGATAATTGGTCTTGGATGTGTCCGGGGCTTTGGAATGTTTACGGTAGTCCCCAAGTGATTCTACTGTGCAGACTAGTTGTGGAATTACTGGCTTAGGGTAAGAATATTTTAGTTGTGGTAAGGCAAATTCAGAATACACTGGTCCAGGAATGTGAAGTGTGACTGACTTAAATTAGTGATTTTCCTCTATTTTTGTAGTAGTATTCAATTTGAATGTAATAGAAAATGAAAATAATACAAATTCTGAAAAGTAAGTTAGATTACAAATATTTTTATGAATTCAGTCAACTAGAATGTGGTTACAAGTGGTAACAATGGTCATATTGCCCTTTTTCTTAATGTCTCAGCTAAACTTTTGCCCTTCAAATAATCTCAAGGTATCCTTAAAAAATTAATAAAATTAATAAATTGGCAATTTATCAGGTCCATCAGATAGTATCTGTGTCTTTGCATATGCACAGCTCCCGTCAGGCTGCTGCTACTGATCTCAGCTTTGACCTCTCTCCGTATATCTTAAATCTCACTTCTTGTATCCCAGTACAAGTTTCCCCTGCTATCCGAAAGTCGAGCATTTCTGTGAAACCTCGCATAAGCCGAAATGGTGTAAAGTGAAGAAGCAGTTATCTTACAACACATCTTGCTAATAGATGTACAAAACAAATTGAGATAAAGCACAGAGGCTCCCCCAGTTCAAGTCTTTGGTCACTTGGTGCTGAGATGCAGAGTGCAGTTCCTGCGGAAGGAGCTCAGTGGTGCCACTCTCACTGCTCGGGGTGCATGCTGCCTCTGTAACATCTCGCTTCAAAACAAACACTGAACGCTATTTTTGCTCTTCACCTGTTTTCATAAAAGTGATAATCCTCTTTGGATTTCTTTGGATTAGTGAAAACAGGTGCTAAGGTAGGTCTTTGGAAAAAACAAAGTGGTGTAAAGCGAACTTTCGAAAAGCAGGAGATGCCTGTATCTTCCTAATTATGGTATTTTTATATGCATCTCTCTTACTAAACTTTGAGTTTATCAGAGGCAAGAACGATGACTTTTGGGGAACTTTTTAAAAGACCCAAAGCTTAAAGATACAATTTGATGGATTTTCACGAACATACTCATTTCAGTGGCACCTGGATCAAGAAACAAGATAGTACCAGCATCCAGAAGCCCTCTTTGTGCCCTCTCCAGTCACTACCCTCCCCCATGTTGCTTTTACTTTTACTTTAATTATAAAGTATCAACACACAAAGTACTTAAATGTACTATTCTGAAGTCTATAGCGAACTTTTATATATGTGAACAGTCCTGTAACCATCATGATAGAGACAACTTCCAACACTCTGTGTTTCCTCATGCCCCTTCCCAGTTTCCCCCACCCTCCACCATTCTTACTTCTGTTATTATTGATCACTTTGCTAAGCTGTATCTTAAGCTTTGTATTCCTAGCCTAGCAAACACTTTTAAAATAACAGACTTAGAGTTGTATTGTATTTGTCTTGTAGCCAGTTTTCTTTTCATAACTTCTGTCATGACTATTTTTCTATGTCATAACTATTATTTAAATATTTTTAAATACGTATTTTTCTTGGCTATGTAATGGTTTTGTATAGATGACAGTTTTAAAAAATTACTATATTGTTAGATACTTACTTTGTTTCCAGTTTTTTCCTTATGTAAATAATTGTTGCAGACATCTTTGTAAATCAAACTTTGATCGTGTCTGAAGTTTCCTTAATACAGATGCCTGTGAAATTACTAGGCCTAAGGGTATGATCATTTTAAAGGTTGTGGGTCCATATTTCCAGCTTGCCTACTGGAAAGGCAATACCAATTTATATGTCTTCCAGCAATGTCTGAGAATGCCTATTGCATCCTTATCAAACTTTTTTTAAATTAGCAGTTTTCTTTAACTTTATTTATTTTTATTTTTTAAAATAAATTTATTTATTTTATTTTTGGTTGCATTGGGTCTTCGTTGCTGCGCGTGGGCTTTCTCTAGTTGCGGTGAGCTGGGGCTACTCTTCGTTGCGGTGTGCGCGCTTCTCATTGCGGTGGCTTCTCTTGTTGTGGAGCACGGGCTCTAGGTGCACAGGCTTCAGTAGTTGTGGCATGTGGGTTCTAGAGCGCAGGCTCAGTAGTTGTGGCGCGCGGGCTTAGTTGCTCCGCGGCATTTGAGATCTTCCCGGACCAGGGCTTGAACCCATGTCCCCTGCATTGGCAGGTGGATTCTTAACCACTGAGACACCAGGGAAGCCCTTAACTTTTTTAAAAAAAGCAGTTTTAGGTTTACAGAAAAAATTAGCAGAAAATTTTGGCAAATGTATAATGACAAGTCTCTCTACCATTACAACCGTACAGACTAGTTTCACTGCCCTAAACATCCCATGCGCTCCACTTGTTCTTTCCTTCCTCCTCCCTCCCCTAAACCTGTGATATCCACTGATCTTTTTACTTTCTCCATAGTTTTCAGAATGTTCTGTGGTTGGAATCATACAGTATATAGCCTTTTCAGATTGACTGCTTTTGCTTAGCAGTGTGCATTTAAGGTTTCTCTCTTTTTTTTTTTTTTTTTTTTCATGGAAAGATAGCTTATTTCTTTTTATTGCTGAGTAATATTTCATTGTATAGATATACCACAGTTTGTTTATCCATTTAGCTATTGAAGGACCTCTTGGTTACTTCCACATTTTGGCTATTATGAATAAAGCTACCATAAACATTCATGTGTAGGTGGACATAAGTTTTCAACTCCTTTGGGTAAATACCAAGGAGTGCAATTGCTGGGTCATATGGTAAAAGAGTATGTTTAGTTTTGTGAGAAACTGCCAAATTTTCTTTCAAAGTGGCTGTAACATTTTGTGTTCCTACTACAATGAATGAGAAACTTTTTTAAAGGATACTTTTTGTTTTAATAACTTTTCAAAGAAGCTAAAGCAAACAAAAGGGAATGTAGTATTTATACATTGAAACATGACTACCCACATTACTGTGTTCATTGTATTCTACATTTGTTTCAGGTTTAATTCATCCAAAAGGACTAATATCATACTGCAGCATTTGGTAAGTTTGGACTTTGTTTTGCTGGCATTATTAGATTATAATGTGCAATTTAAAATGTTGTTGTTAGGGAAGTAGAGAAATACTGGCAGATTTCATTGATCTCAGTACACTTTGGTTTCCAATTTTATAGTGTCAAAACTTGACTCATATAACTTGTTGGAGGTGGCATAAGGTTATGGATAAGAGGATGGATCTTCAAGTCAGAATGCCTGGGTTTAAATAGTGGGTTTGCTACTTAATCTTGGGCCGATTACTTGGTCTCTATCAGCCTCCTTTTTTGATATATAAAAAATGGGGATAATAGTATCCATCTTAGAGTGCTTATGAATAATAAATAATTCATTAAAAAATCTAGCATAGTGCTTGGCATATAATAATCATTTGATACATGTTAGCCACTATTGTACTAGTAGTACCATTCCAAAGCTTAGATGGTATTAGTTTATCACACTGCAAGGAAGAAATGATTTTTATTCATTTTTCTATAACTTTGCTATAGACTGAATGTGTCCCCCCGAAATTCATATGTTGAAATCTAATTGCCAGTGTGTTGATATTTGGAGGTGGGGTCTTTAAGAGGTGAATAGGTCAGGAAGGCAGAGCTCTCATGCGTGGGATCAGTGCCTTTATAAAAGAGACACCAGAGAGATCCCTCACCTTTTCTGCCTTCTGAGGGAGGATGCGGCGACTAGACAGCCATCTATGAACTGGGAAATTGGACTTAACCAGACACTGGATCTGCAGACGTCTTGATCTTGACTTCCCAGCTTCCAGAACTGTGAGAATTAAATGTTGTATAAGTTACCCAGTCTATGGTATTTTTGTTATAGCAGCCTGAACGGACTAAGACACCCTCATCTATACAGTAGGTCCTATTACTTATCTAGTTTATATATAGTGGTGTATATGTGTCAATCCCAATCTCCCGATCTGTCCCTCCCCCCTTACCCTCTGGTAACCATAAGTTTGCCAAACAACTTACTTTTATTTCAACAACTTCAGTAAAGTCAGAGCAAAATATTAACGTAAAGTCTAAAATTTTTCATTCCTATGGTCAGAAAAATTGTATTTTACCCATAAATGGTAATAATGTCAGTAACGGCATAAGTCTATCTGTGTCTCTTCTTACATATTTTAGGATTCAAGTCTACAATACTAAAAATTTGTAAGCCCATTTACCTGCATCTCTTACTCTCTGGACAAATTTCTGAGACAGCAGACTTAAAGTCTGATACCGAGATGTGAATGTCGTCCCTAAAGGATTAGAACAATGGCCTGGATATCATTATAGAATCATGTTATTGTACGATAATTCAGAAATTTCTTGGTTCAGCATTTCTCAACAGTGTTTCTGTTAAATGCTTTCAATAAAAGGGTTGTATAGTCAAAAAAAAGACACCCTCATGCAGCCTGACAAGTACCTTGCATGTAAAAACAACAAGTCACTCTGATATAGCACTTATGGTATTATGCCAGGTGCTATTCTAAGTACTTGATATGTATTAGCTCAGTTGATTCTCATAGTCTTACGGAGCAGATACTATAGATCCTTTATCTGCAGTTCTGAAACCTCAAAATCATAAGTTTGTGTTTGGTTTGGGGTTAGTTTGTGGTAAATGCATTTGGTGGCAAAATATGATCTGAACATACTTTTGAAACTCTTTTTGTCCATATCCTAACTAGTGTTAATACTCATGGTTTGGTGCAGAAGTAGTAAAGCATTTGGGTACAGTGTACTGAACCAGACTCCACTTAGGATGTTTTATATACTATATAATATGTACTGTGTTACCTTTCCAAAATCTAGAAAATTTTCTGAATTCTGAAATGCATCTGGACCCAAGGGGTTTGGGTAAAGGGATTATGGTCTTATCTCTATTTAATGGATCAGAATTTAAGGGACAGAGGGGCTAAGTAGTATGCCCCAGTGTCACACATCTGGTAAACAGGAGGTGGGATTTGAATCCAGGTTATCTGGCTCCATAGACTACCTACTGCACTCTACAGCCTGTGGCAGAGTGAACACTAAGTAACTATTGCATAGTGTTTCTCAGTTCAGCCTACACGGAGATGGGCATATGAAAACTGGAATATCTTACCCTTATTTATTTTAGTCAGCTGGTATACATGGGAGCTGAGGAATTTCCTGGAAAAAGAACTCAGAACGTTATTGTTCATATTTAGATTCATACTTAGATATGCGCACAAGTGGAATAGAAAGACATGACAATCTAGATCCCATGGGGCTGTGTGACCTGGGGCATAAACCACATCGAAGAAAGGAAGGTAAACTGGACTCTCACCAGGGCCTGAAGACTGAATGGTTCTAGCTCCCAGTGTTGGCTTTTACATGTGCTTCAGAGATCGAGAAGCTGTATCCCAAGAATTCCTTCTGTGACCCTTCTAAGAGAGCTAACAGAGCAAGAGCCTTTTTTACTAGCGGAGTGATGGAAATATGCCGTTGATGGCGGAACTGTAGGCAGCGTTGTGAGAAGTGGATAGGACTGACTTGTGATAATAGTGTGACATTCCTTGTGACCCTTCAAAGATATTAGATGGACCTGAACCTGGAAAGGAGGCAAAGGTTCTGCATTTCTGCAGATAGTTTGTCAAGCTAATGCAAGCTAGTAGGACCTATTAATGAGGTCTCCTTTATATTCATAGGCTGATGTGGACATATTTTTACAACAAAAATATTCATAGAAAAAATTTTTTTTCTTTTTCCATAATGTTTAAAACTCTTACACAGCATTTAATTTAATATGCAGAAGCTCATTTTTTCCACATAATTTTTTTTTTAAATTTTATTTATTTATTTAATTTATGGCTGTATTGGGTCTTCATTTCTGTGCGAGAGCTTTCTCTAGTTGTGGCAAGTTGGGGCCACTCCTCATCGCGGTGCGCGGGCCTCTCACTGTCGCGGCCTCTCTTGTTGTGGAGCACAGGCTCCAGACGCGCAGGCTCGGTAATTGTGGCTCACAGGCCTAGCTGCTCTGCGGCATGTGGGATCTTCCCAGACCAGAGCTCGAACCCGTGTACCCTGCATTGGCAGGCAGACTCTCAACCACTGCGCCACCAGGGAAGCCCCTCCACATAATTTTGACCTGGACATGGAGAAGACTTTTTTCCATCAGAAAGTAGTTCTTTTCAGTATGAAGGTATACTGGTTGGACTGCATGAACTGAAACTGCACATGTCATTTCATGACAGCAATCATGTTCATATTCTGTATGTGCAGATGATCTAGAATCGGTATCAACCAATTTATAATCTATGCCTTTTGAACAGACATACATTAAGTGCTTGCTTTGTATATGCAAAGAACTTGACTGATGTCGACTTTGTAACCAGTGAAAGCTTACTGGAGGGCAATCATTTATTTGATCTGGGCCTTGAAGCATGATTAGGGTTTCAATAGGTAGAGATGGGAAGTAGTGAGAGTTCATATAGTAACACTAAATGTGATTCTCTTATCTCCATTTTATAAACACAGAAGTTGAGGCTCTGAGACTAGCTTGTCTGAGGGTGTATAGTAGTGAGTGGCAAAACTAATGTTTGAGTCCATCTGACTCCAAAATATGCTTTCTTTCTGTTATGCAATATGTTTATTCCTGTGGCAAGAGCTGTGAGATAGGACAATGGAAGTTACACTCGGCTTTCTGAGTCTCCATTGTAAGGAGTGCTGTGCAATGGTGGGTCTGGAGAGTTTACCTGGGATCAGATGTGGAGAGACTTGAAGGCCATGTCAAGTAAAGTTGGATGTTTTTGAAATTAATGGCGAGTCATGGAACATTTTTGAATGGGATTAACAAGATTAGAATTGGGCTTTAGCAAAATTTCTCTGAATGCGGTGTGAAGGATAGACCATCTTTCTCTGGTATTTGGTAACTACCTCAAGTTGTTGGCAGAGAGGGGAGAACAGTTAGGAATCAACACCAACATTTTGTGCTTGGTTGACTGAGAAATTGGTGATACCTTTACCTGATATAGGGAACAGAGGAGGAGAGACAGATTTGTTGGAGAGAAATTTCTTGGTAAATTTGGTTTCTAACAAGTTGAGTTTGGGGTGCCGCGTAGGTACTCCTGTAATTGTAGCAGGCATTGGAATAAGGGCCTGGGCCTCTGGAAAAGTAAAGGTACAGATGCAGGTTTGAGCCAGCTGTTTAGAGGTAATAATTGAAGATGGGAAGTAGATGATATCACAGAAAGTGAGAGCTAGAGCACAGCTAAGGACAGTTTGAGAGATTCTGTATAAACTGTTTCCATATGGAGGAATTTACTGGCCCAGTTTGAAGTCAGGAAGGATTGAGTGAAGCTTGAGTAATCAGCATTTATTAAATGTTTTTTGATTCTATGAATCGTACTTGTATTGTGCTTTGGTGTCATATTTGTGTTATAATAATTTAAATTTAATGGCATTCTTTAATATTGGCTGGAAATGGATGACATGTCAAAATAAATCATATTCTGCAAAAGGTAGGATATTTCCCTGGGTATGTCTTTCAGTTGCAACTTAGTTCAGTGGCAGTGAATGTTACATATAGTGAAAGGTATGTGCTTGAGATTGGGATTTGGGTATCCACAGTGTGAAGCTTATTTTAGGCTTGTGTTACAGCAGGACTGCATCAGTAGAATGAAGGATTATTCATTCAGCTTATTAAACATTTTTTGGATACCTGCTATGTGTCAGGCACTTGATTTTCCTCAAAGGAAAAGCTCATTTCTCTCAATGTTTTTGAAGTCTCTGACAGTGTTTTCCAAAATGTAACCTGAAAAATACAAGTCCCAAGAGATAGCTGTTCCATGAAAAATAAAAAGTTCTTTAATCAAGTGAGAACTATGCTGCTCATTGTATTTTAAAAGTTTACCTTGCGTATTTGCCTATTAAAGACGGAAAAGTCTTATAGGAATTAAACTTTATATTGGTTTAAGTTTTTCCCAAGCTTATTTCACCATGGGCCATTTTCTCCTTCAACATAGCTGCAATAAACATCTCTTTGCACACTTTAGGAAATGTTGCTACTATGGATTTTGCCAGAATAGTTCCATGTTCCAGCAGAGTGGATGTTCTAAGTTATTTTATTTATTTTTAAAATTTATTTATTTACTTATTTATTTTTGGCTGTGTTAGGTCTTTGTTGCCGCGCGCGGGCTTTCTCTAGTTGCGGTGAGCGGGGGCTACTCTTCCTTGCGGTGCGCTGGCTTCTCATTGCGGTGGCTTCTCCTGTTGCGGAGCACGGGCCCTAGAGTGTGTGGGCTTCAGTAGTTGTGGCTCGCGGGCTCAGTAGTTGTGGCTCACGGGGTCTAGAGGGCAGGCTCAGTAGTTGTGGCACATGGGCTTAGTTGCTCTGTGGCATGTGGGATCTTCCTGGATCAGGGCTCGAACCCGTGTCCACTGCATTGGCCCGTGGATTCTTAACCACTGCGCCACCAGGGAAGTCCTCCAGGTTATTTTTGTCTCAGAGATATTATTTTGGCGGACTTCATGCATTCAGTTCAGCACAGGGCTGTGTGTTGATGGTGTCCCTGCATTTTAGCAAGTTTCCTTCACATATATCCATTGAATGGATGTTCTCCTTACCCCTTCTATCCCAACCCCCCACCCCCAAATTTGGGTTGTATGAGAAGTTCATTTCTGACTCTGGTCTCTGTAATCTTTCCTAATATGAGAAGTTTCTCTTCATAGAAGCCTTTTCTAGGTTTTAACTAAAAGTTAATGATATTTTTGGAAAAGAGATTTTTTTTCTGCAGAATTAATTAACATATACATAAATGACACTAATACTGCAGACTTCATTTTTTTCCCTTCTGCTCTTTTGCGTGAATGTTTTTGATTAATGCATCAATAGTTGTTTTCAGGTTTTAAGAAGGCCATGAACTTTTCAGGTGGGGGAAAAAAGATCCTTTGTTTGTTAATTTTACCATTCTAGTGGCTTTTTTTATTTTGGCCTTGCTGGGTGGCATGAGGGATCCCAGTTCCCCAGCAGGGATGGAACCCGCACCCCTTGCAGTGGAAGCGCGGCGTCTTAACCGCGGGACCGCTGGGGTAGTCCCTCTAGTGGCTTTTAACAGAAGATTCTGTAATATTCTTTGCTCAAAGTCTGACCCTCTGTAAATGTCCTGCAAAAATACTTCACCTAAGTGCTGGAAAGTCGATGCTTAAAGATATTCCTGCATCTATTGTAATAGCAAAAATTGTAAATTACCCAGTGCTAATCAGTAGGGGACTGATTAAATTGATATCTAAGAATGAACAGCTGTTAAAAATAAGTGGTAGCATGAGTATGCAATCGGCAAAATCCGTACTAGGAAATTCTATAGGTTAAAAGGCCTGGTTTCTTTCAACAAATTGTGAAGAAAAGAAAGGAATAGAGGCAGAACCTGTAGATTTTAAAAGACTTGAAAGATATATCTACTTTTAAAAAAACGGATAGGTGATGCTTATGGATGTACACTTTGTGTTTATCATAAAAACCAAGACAGTTGTTACTTTTGAAGGGAGGGTGAGGGCTATGATCGGAACGGGGCAAGTGGAGGGCTTTCGGTCTGGCTAGACAACGTTGGGTCTGGGATAGGATTTTACCCCAATTACAAGTTAGTAGTTAGCTTGTTACTATTCCATGGATGCTGGCAAAAGATATGCAACTCTTGAGTTAGAGACAAAGGACGTCGTTATTAGTGACCCAATTAGCAGCATTGAGCTTCAGGTTTGTATTGGTTCCCTTGCTCCCCAAGTCCCACAGGGGTGACAGAAGGCCCAAATGAATGCGTTCATATGCAGTGGGTTGCATTACAGGACAGCAATACTGAATTTGGGGAACCTGCCAGTTTGTAACACACTGTAAGCAAGCCTGCTCTCTGTCCCGGAGGGAGACTTTACATTTTCTTCAAAGTTTCTTGCAGCAAATACAGTCCTGAAAAATGACCCAGGTGAAGAGCATTCAGGCCCTTGGATCCATGAAATACACAGCAGTAAAGTGCAGGGAAGCCTCAGGACCCATGGTAGATGATTTCTCCCTACAGCCAGTCAGCTCATTGCAGATGTAATTAAAGGTCGTACTGAAGTAGGAATTACTGGGGTAATTCAATATAATTTATCCTTATATAAAGGGAAAATTTGGAGACATATATACACGGAGAGTGCCATGTGAATATTGGAGTTTTGCTGCAACAAGCCAAGGAATTATCAGAAGCTAGGAGAGAGGCCTGGAACAGAACCCTCCCCTAGCACCTTCAGAGAGAGTGTGGTCCTGCTGACACCTTGATCTCAGACTTCTAGCCTCCAGAACTGAGACAATAACTTTCTGTTTAAGCCTAAACGTAGTTTGTGGTACTTTGTTATGATAGCCCTAGCAAAGGAATACAGTTATCATGTTACATTTGTCAAAATTAAGAACATTGCTATATTAGTATTAACTTTATACTTTTTGGATTTCACCAGTTTTTCCATCAATTTTCTGTTCCAAAGTCCAATCCAGGATACCACATGGCATTTCTTTGTCACGTCTTCTTAGTTTCTTCTGGTCTGTGACAGTTTATCAGTCTTTCCTTATTTTTCATGACCTTGGCAGTTAGGAGGAACACTGGCCAAGTAGCCTGTAGAATAGCCTCTAATCTGGGCTTGTGTCTGTTTGTTGTTGTTGTTGTTCTGTGTTTTCTTTTTTTTTTTTTTTTTGATGAGTAGCCTGCAGCTAAAAGGTTTCTGGAGAGAGTATCACAAAGGAAAAGCCCCTTCTCATCACATATCAGGGAGTATCTGTGGGTTTTTGACATATGCCTTAGGGAGTACATGACATCCTCATGACACAGCTGGTGAGGCTGACCTTTATCATGTGGTTAAGGTGGTGTTTGTCCGGTTTCTCCTCTCTCTAAAGTTAGCATTTTTCCCTTTTCTACTCTGTTCTTTGGAAGCATGTCAGTAAGTTCAGCCCACAGTCAGACGGTGAGGGGGCTAAGCTTCACGTCCTGGAAGGGGGATTTCTACATAAATTATTTAGAATTCTTTTGTGGGTAAGATCATCTCGTCTCCCCCATTGATTTATTCAGTTATATATATCAGTGTGGACTCATGGATATTTATTTTATTCTTTGGGTTATAATCTAACAGCACATTATTTATTCTGTTACTCACATTGTTCCAACTTTGGCCATTAGGAATTCCTTCATTTTGGCTTCTTGTGTCCCTTTGATATGACCTTTTCCTTTTAATTTTCAATTTTTTAAAAACACCTCCCTACTTTCTGATACTGGAAGATGTTCTCTGGCTCTGGAATCAGCCATTTCTCCAAGGAGCTCTGGTTGCCTTTATTGGAAAATTGCATTTAGAAATCAAGATCTGAGTCTGGGAATGCCCCTTGCTACTGGGGTGTCAGGGTTTTCTCTTGGGGATAGAACTAGAGTAATATATATATCTATAGTAGAATACATATGCTGTATACTGTTTACTGTCCCATGTCTACATAAATAGCGATAAGTGTTTCTGTGTTTATCCTCTGTTATATTAATATATATCCTCTTAATATATATTAAGGAAACATGTTCATACTGCTGTCTCTGACCTTAATCCAGTACCACAGGGCAGGCTTCATTCTAGCCTTCTCTTCTTGCTTGTCTCTAACTCTCCTCCTGACCAGTGAGAGCCTGGTTCTCACTGACCACCCTCCATTACTTGTTTTTTTTTTTTTAATTTTTAAAATACAGTATGTACCTTTTTTTTAAAAAAAAAATTTATTTATTTTTGGCCGTGTTGGGTCTTCATTGCTGTGCGTGGGCTTTCTCGAGTTGCGGCGAGTGGGGGCTACTCTTCGTTGCAGTGCGTGGGCTTCTCATTGTGGTGGCTTCTCTTGTTGTAGAGCACAGGCTCTAGGCACGTGGGCTTCGGTAGTTGTGGCATGCGGGCTCAGTAGTTGCAGCACATGGGCTCAGTAGTTGCGGCACGCGGGCCCTAGAGGGCGTGGGCTTAAGTAGTTGCAGAGCGTGGGCTCAGTAGTTGCAGCGTGTGGGCTCTAGGGTGCGCGGGCTTCAGTAGTTGTGGCACGTGGGCATCAGTAGCTGCGGCTCGTGGGCTCTAGAGCACAGGCTCAGTAGTTGTGGCGCACAAGCTTAGTTGCTCCGCGGCATGTGGGATCTTCCCGGACCAGGGCTTGAACCCAAGTCCCCTGCATTGGCAGGTGGATTCTTAACCACTGGACCACCAGGGAAGTCCCCATTACTTGCTTAACCTCAGTATACATGCAAAGCAGTTTCAAACAAATTTACTAACTATAGCATAAGTTGACATACAGTTGTTTTTGTATATTTCCTTACAGCTTGCAATCAAATGACTGTTTTCTAACGTCACTTAGGTCAGCTTTCCTGCCACCATCCTCATGATCTCACTTCAGTGTGCTTGTCATACGTGTGTGGTTTGGTTACATTTATTTGCCACAGTCTGCATTCCATGTTGGAATCCCCTGACACTGGGTGATTTTTAAAAAATATATATGGTTTGTATACATTCAAGTTCACTCTCTGTACATTTCTTTGGGTTTTGACAGATGCATAAATCATGCATTCATCACCCAAAGTCCATGCGGAACAGCCCCATCCCCCTAAAACTTCTGCTGTACTTCCCCTTTGTAGGCAGTCACTTCTCCCGCTCCCCAACACTGACCTGTGTTATGCCCCTATAGTTTTGTTTTCTACAGAACATCATATGAATGGAATCATACAATATATAGGCTTTTGCGTCTGCATTCTTTCACTTGGCAAAACGCATTTAAGATTCATCTGTGTTGTTGCATGAACTGATAACGTGGTCCTTCTTATCACTGAATAGTATTCCACTGTTTGGATATACCACAGTTTGTTTATTCATTTCCCTGTTGAAGAGCATCTTGGTTGCCTTCAGGTTTTAGTGAGTAAGAATAAAACTGCTACACCTGTTTGTGTACAGGTTTTTGTGTGAACATAAGTTTTTAATTCACTTGGATAAATATCTAGGGGTATGATAGCTGGGTTTTATGGTAAGTCCATGTGTAGCTTTATACAAGTTTGCCAAATTGTCTTCTATAGTGGCTGTACCATTTTGCAATTCCACCAACGATGAACGAGTGTTCCTATTGTTCTGCATCCTTGGCAACATGTTATTGTCTGTTTTTGGATTTTAGCCATTTTATTATGTGTGTAGTGGTAGCTCATTGTGGTTTTAATTTGCATTTTCCTAATGAGAAATGATGTTGAGGATTTCATGTGTTTTTTTGCCATCCCTATATTTTCCTTGAAGCTCTTCAGATTTTTTTTGCCCATTTTAGTATTGGGTTGTTTGTTTTCTTATTGAGTTTTAAGAGTTTTTTATACAGTTGACCCTTGAGCAAGGTGGGGGTTAGGGTCACTGATTCTCTGTGCAGTCGAAAAATCCGAGTATAATTTTACAGTCAGCCCTCTACAACTGAGGTTCCTTCTCTGCACCTGTGGATTCAACCAGCTGGGGATCATGTAGTACTATAGTATTTACAATTGAAAAACATTTGAGTGTAAGTGGACCTGCACAGTTCAAATCCGTGTTGTTCAAGGGTCAGCTGTATATTTTGTATGCAAATTCTTTATCAGATATATGATAGGCAAGTATTTTCTTCTAATTTCTGGTTTGTCTTTTTGTTCACTTTATCTTTTGCAGAGCAGAAGTTTTAAATTTGATGAAATTCAGTTTATCAGTGTTTTCCTTTGTGGATCATGCTTTTGGTGTTGTATCCCATTAATCCTTAATGTTTAGAAGGCACTGTGAACCAGAGTCCAGGAGTGTGGCCCTCATAAGTGTTCCTGTCCCTTCTCTGGGGGTGGGCTGCCTTTTTTCCCCCCTTTTCCTTTGTCCCCTGTTCCTTTTCCCCAGCTGTGGTTGGTAAACACTAAGGTCAGTAGGCTATGGTTTTGAAGTGCTTCTCCGTTGGGATTAAGGGTCTTATTTTATAGGTCTCCATCCCATTTCCCCACTGTGGTGGGCCTCCACCAGAACCCTGGGCTACCAGCTTTGAAGGCTGTCTCTCCCCTGAAGATTTATCCTTTTGTTCTGTGTGGAAGATGAGGGGAAAGGATTTAGCTGTGCCTGCTGTTTCCCTCTCCCAGCCAGCACCACCCGGGGGAGCTTTCTCCAGTCTTCCCTGGGAGAACCTGCTTGGGTTCCAGGAGGAAAAGCCAGCAAGAATGGGAGCTCCCCCCATGACTGTGACACCCGCCACCCCCAGGAGCTCCATACTATCACACTTGCCCACACTTGACCTCTAGCAAGTCATTAAAAATTCTAGTTAATCTTCCTTAGGGCTTCTGCCTGAGCTTAAGCACATATACTGGTCCTGCATCTCCCTGAAGGCACCTGTCTCTCCAGATTTTATTACGGAGCTGTTTGCCCTGTGACCCCCTGTCTCTGACTGAGTTCACCAAAGCCATTAATTTTCAGTCTGTTCACCTTTTTTTTCTTGTTACAAGGTCAGGAGACGCATCTTTTCAGCTCTCAACATCTCTGAGCTGAAACCAAATAATAGAGTTTTAAAGGATTGTCTCTGATATTAGGTGATAATTTATGTAAAGTTGTTCAGTGAAAACAGTCATGAAACTTTTTTTTTTTTTGGGGCTGGGGAATCTGACTTGGTTCAAGCAAAAAAGAAATTGAGTTAGTATGGAGAGAGATGGAAGTTTATTAATACTTGTGTGTAACATGTTTGTATAATATGAAATCTGTTTTACTTTAAAATTCAGAATGATGTAGGTATCTGAAAAGTACAGCTTTTTAGTCTATCTGTCTTTCCATATGAGTAAGGGTTTAATCAAGGAAGTAGAACCACTGAGTACTGAAGGGGAGCAAAATAAGCCACTCCAAAATATGCCACTTGCCTCACTTACCATGGTGCCTGAGGCCCTAAGAACTGTGTATAGACAAGTTCTTTACAACTATATGCTTTCGTAAGCTCATTCTGTAATCTGGCCTTAAACTACTTATTCTGCCTACTTTCCTATCACTCATTTTCTCAATCAGCCTTTATTCCACTCATGTTTAACATCTTAACATTTCCAGATATTCACTGTTCATGTTTTAGAATGTGTTACTCTCCAGGATTTTCACCCCTCTTTTTCTTGGCATATATCAAGGCCTAGCTCAAATATCACTTTTTTTTTCCCCCAAGTTGTTGGTAGCTACTGTAGTCAGAATTATTTGCCCACTCTGTTCATCTTTGATTTCCAAGTACCTAACATATTGCTTGGTATACAGTAATAAAGATTTAAGAGTATCTCATAGTCCAAGAAATTCTAGGACTGGGTTCTATTTTATTTTTATTTTTTTAGAAAAAAAATTTTAAATTAATTTATTTTTGGCTGTGTTGGGTCTTCGTTGCTGCATGAGGGCCTTCTCTAGTTGTGGTGAGAGGGGGCTACTCTTTGTTGCAGTGTGCGGGCTTCTTATTGCAGTGGCTTCTCTTGTTGCAGAGCACGGGTTCTAGGCACGCCCGGGCTTCAGTAGTTGTGGCACACGGGCTCAGTAGTTGTGGCATAGGGGCTTAGTTGCTCCGTGGCATGTGGGATCTTCCCAGACCAGAGATCGAACCCGTGTCCCCTGCATTGGCAGGTGGATTCTGAACCACTGCGCCACCAGGGAAGTCCCATGGACTGGGTTCTATTTTAAACCAGTTGACTAAGTTCACTCAGAAATAAAAATTAAGAGATTTAAGAGGTATATGTAGTTTGCTTTGGAATTGTCTATCTACACAGAGTCCAAATAACTTTAGAAAACTTGGTCAGATGTACTGAGTTATCCATTCGATTAGCTAATAACTTTAACATTGTGTGAAAGATTTGCATTTAATGTATGTTTTGATGTTGACTTGCGACAAAAACTTAATGAATTTTATCCTAAAGTTATTCTTTGTTTACACAGAGAATGTCTAAGCACACAGATGCAGCGGCAGAAGTCCTTTTGGAAAGAAAAGGTTGTGCAGGAGTGATAACACTAAACAGACCAAAGTTCCTAAATGCACTGAATCTTAGTATGATTCGGCAGATTTACCCACAGCTAAAGGTTTGTGATTTTCTTAAAGCAATCATATGGATCCTTCTGGAAGTATACCCTTAGAGGATAGTTCTGATATTCTCTCCCATAGAGTCACGTGACTGTCCGGGATCAGCACCCAAGCCCCATGGCTTCTAGAGTCCTCAGCACTTCCCTGAGTGGTTATCCTGGAACACCCCTAGTGACAGGGAGTTCATTGCCTCGGAAGACAGCCTCTTCCACTTCCACAAGGCTCCAAGTTTCTTCTTATGTTCTGCCCCTCTTTATTTTATTTTTCCTACCTGACGATATATTAGGCCCATATCTTTTCACCTTGGTCTCAAAGTTGTTGTGGCAAAGATTTCAGTTGCCGTCATCAAGCCTGGATCACAAAATGCACTCATCTAGCAACTTTGTTGGGATAGCCTCTAATTTATGTCAGAGAAGAAAATGAAGTTGGGATCCATTTTTCTGCATATGTTTTATAAAACATAAAAATATATGTCTATATATACACGTGTTTATGTGCATATAGATATATCATTATCGAGTTTGTATTTATGATATGCTTATACCATCTTCTTTTACATTTGGATAGAAGTGGGAACAAGATCCGGAAGCTTTCCTGATCATCATAAAGGGAGCCGGTGGAAAGGCTTTCTGTGCCGGAGGTGATATCAGAGGTAAAAACTGTTTTCCCTTTTCACCTAAATGCTTTTTTCCCCCCCCCCAAAAAACTGTTAAGGTATTAGCAAATTTTTGTGGTACTTTGTAATTTGCTTTACTTTCTAGAATTTTTTTTTTTGTTAAACAGTTAATACATTTTTAGTGTGGTTAACTTAGAAAAAGAAAACGTTTAAAGACTTACCTCTTGTAGTTAATAGAAAAATGAGAATAGCAGCTGTTTTGTTTTTTTTTTAACTACGTACATGCCCTTCAGGTATCTTGTCTCTTTCCCTGAATCATCCTGAACAAAATGTTCAGTTATGGTATGTGATTCTGCTTTTTATTTTAGAATAGCTGTTATTAAGCAATTCAATTTATCACATAACCCTGACAACCTGACCATGTTGAGTGACTTGCCATTCTCCAAATATGACATGCTCTCACATATTTCCATGACTTTGTGCTTTCCCATTGTTCATGATCCCAAAGCAAGAATGCACTTAATTGTAGTATTTATCCTATTATATTATCAATATTTTTTTGTGTTTAAATAAACATGCTGAGATAAATAAAAAGATTAATTCTCCTTAGGTCAGTCTCTACATATTTAACTATTAAAAACAAAAGACAAAGGAGAGAAGAAATGTTATTACCACTGGTTGTCAGTATTTTATATATACTGAAAACATTTTGAGTTTTGTTTCTTATGGAATTCGTAGGTTCCTGGGATGGTTTTTTTCTTTGTGTTTTATTTTTTATATTTTTTGTATCGTGTTAAGATGATAATGTTCAGGTTGATCTATTTACCAAATTTATAATCTTATGTAAACCATTACATTTGAAATAGGAAGAAACAAGCTTGATTCAGGACATAATTTCAAATATCTATTAAATTTAAAATAACTGAGTCTTAAAATTTCACTTGAAAATTTTCAGTTGCTTCGACAGACTTATTAACTGAATTGTTTTTTGAATTTGTTTTGCCCACTACTTAAATATTTTTAAAACATTGTTTTTCAGCCTGGACTTAATTTTTCCTCAAGAGCTGGGCTTTTGATCTTGTCAGTTTACAGATGGGCAGAGCCTTATGTATTGATTTTAGCTTCTTCTGACTGTGAGCTATTTTTTCATATAAGCCTAACTTTATATTGCTGTTTGGAAATACAGTTAAAAATTCTAGAATTATTCTAGTTCACATGTATAAGCAACAGATTTCAATTCTAGGAAATTTAGTTTCTTTTAAACATCACAGTCCAAGACAGTAAGTGGGCACTCTGAAAAATAAAATTTTTTTTGTAATTTATTTATTTTATTTTTGGCTGTCTTGGGTCTCCAGTGCTGCCCACGGGCTTTCTCTGGTTGCGGCGAGCGGGGGCTACTCTTCGTTGCGGTGCGTGGGCTCCTCATCGCGGTGGCTTCCCTTGTTGCCGAGTACAGGCTCTAGGCTCACGGGCTTCAGTAGTTGTGGCTCACAGGCTCTATAGCGCAGGCTCAGTAGTTGCGGCACATGGGATTAGCTGCTCTGAGGCATGTGGGATCTTCCCAGAACAGGGCCGAAACCCATGTCCCCTGCATTGCCAGGCGGATTCCCAACCACTGCGCCACCAGGGAAGCCCTGACAAAAATTTTTTAGATGATGTTACTAAACATCATTTAATTTATATGGAACTGATTGGTTAGAATAAGATTAGAAGGAAATCTCAGAAGATTTCTGAGATAAAAGCTTTATTCCACAGGCAATACATTTTACACTCCTTTTCTTTTAGTATTGGGGAGAAATGATAAAAGATAATAGATGAGGGTTTTAGGGGTTTTATCGGTGAAAGCCTCAGAATGACAAAACTAGATATCAAACCTTTTTTTATTTTTAAAATATTTATTTATTTATTTGGCCACCCCATGCAGCTTGCAGGATCTTAGTTCCCCCACCAGGGCCTGAACCCGGGCCACGGCAGTGAAAGCACAGAGTCCTAACCACTGGACCACCCGGGAATTCCCCAAACCTTTTATTTTAAAAACCAAGAAAAGAAGTCAATATTTGGTTGGAACATTTTGAAGGAAGCTATATCAGAGTTCTGAAGTTAGTCTAAAAATCTATTAATAGTCAACAATTTTTATGTAACTCTTTCCCATAAAAGAAGTAAGTGTATATATTATATATTTAATTTGTATTTTAGTAGGTAATTCTCATAGGACTTAGACAGGAAAAGCATATGAACTTGAAGTGTATGGAAGAGAGGTTTGATGGTGGTTTTGACATTGACTGTAGTAGGAGTACAGTAGATTGGACTATGGAACTCTGGATAATAGAAAATTGCAATACAAATGAAACCATTTGATTGTTATTTATTATTAAGATATTTACTGAGCACCTGCTTATTAAGACAGGCATTTGTATGCTGTAGCAATATCTTTGAGAGGTTATATTTCCATTGATATTAATAAATAAGGATATTACTATCTCATTTACCTTCTTAGTCTTACCTTTTAACCATTCTCCTTTAGTCTTTTAAAACTACTTATTTCTTGATTTTATTCTTTCTTGCCTGTGTGCCTTTGTAGGTACTCCTTTCTCCACTCAGAACTTTGCACTTTTCAGAACTTTTCATTTTTAGGAAATCCTTACCTGTTGTTCACAGTTGGCTCAGAGTTCTCTCTTCTGGGAACCCTTCTTTTTTTTTTTTTTTTTTTGGGTGCATCGTGTGCCATGCAGGATCTTAGTTCCCTGACCACAGATCGAACCTGTGCCTCCTGCAGTGGAAGCATGGAGTCCTAACCACTGGACTGCCAGGGAAGTCCTTGGGAAGGCTTCTTTTAATTACATCTCTTATGCTCACATTCCCATGGCACCCCAACCTTAGAGTGGGCATGACACAAGGAGTGTAGCTCAGTAGTCTGTCTTACTAGTCTGAACTCCAGGGCAGCCGTCTTATATTGCTGTCTTGTTATCTACAGCACTGAAAACAGTGCGTGGTACCTGGTGGATGCTCAGCAAATGTTCCATGGTGAAATGAATGTGGCAGAAGTATTTAACTAGATGGAATATATAGAACTCTGTGTGTGTGTGCATGCACATGTGCATATATTTCTCTGTGTGTATATGTATAATGTACTTTGTGTTAAGATATATTACCAAAGGAAACATGTATCCAGCAAACATTCATTTAGGTGCTACAGAAAATAGTCAAAAGAAAATGCATTTTGTACCAATATATAACTTATAATTTAAGTATAACACTTTGTAAGAAGTTCTGAATAAGAATTTTTGCCTTGAAGTTTTGACATTGGACTATGGATTTGGGGCTAACTATAATATGTCCGTGGCATGGGTGACTTCAGAACCTTAACAAGCCATTGTAGACTTTCCCCCTGGTACTTACTGTCACAGTATTTAAAATTTTTCTATTTGACTATATTGACTGGAAAACACTTTTTTTGATTTGTAGTCCTTCTTTTTTTCTTTTTTTATTGTAGTGATCTCAGAAGCTAAAAAGGCAAATCAGAAGATAGCTCAAGATTTCTTCAGAGAAGAATATATGCTGAACAATGCTATTGGTATGTGTGCTCTGCTGAGAGCTTTGAAACTGGAATCAAGACATAAGCTGCACAGTATGAATTGTTAAAATGTAATCAACAGACACTCTTGTTTAATCTTTTATATACTTTGTGCCAGGAATAAACTTGATTAAAGTAGTCTGACTGCTCATTCCAGAACAATTCATACTTGATTATTAAATAGGGTATACTTAACTACTCTTTGCCATATAATCAATATGGAAACATGGATTATGATCATATGGTTGGCTTTCTTGGAAAACAAAAAACTTGGGTGCCAGTTTTCTCTATAAAACGAAGTGTCATTTCTGAATTCTTCAGGAACTCTGGGATGAAATTTCTTTATAGTCATCATTCCAGATTTCATTGGAAGTGACACAGTAGTTACATTTATCAAGCATGTGTTTCAAATGTTAAATTACAGGGAATAATATAATAAATATTTGTGTACCCACCAGCCCAGAATGAATAGACCACTATATTTTATTTTTGCTTGATGTTTTGAGATTTATTTAAATTAAATAGAATACTATGAGTTTTTAAATTACTGTTCAGTCTACTTCATTGCTTGCTTCAGTGCCATTTCTTTCTCTCTCCAGAAGCAACCAGTATCCCTCCTCAGAAGCAACCATTGTCATTAGTTTTTAGCACATCCAGTTAGACTGTACTTTATATTTTTACTACATATTTATGAACAAAAGTAGTATTACTTTGTGTTTTTGAAATTTGCATAAGTACTTTCTTACTGTGTATACCATTCATAAGGTTTTTTTTGTTTTTTTAAAAAAATTATTTATTTATTTATTTATTTATGGCTGTGTTGGGTCTTCGATTCTGTGCAAGGGCTTTCTCTAGTTGCGGCAAGTGGGGGCCACTCTTCATCGCGGTGCGCGGGCCTCTCACTATCGCGGCCTCTCTTGTTGCAGAGCACAGGCTCCAGACGCGCAGGCTCAGTAGTTGTGGCTCACGGGCCTAGTTGCTCCGCGGCATGTGGGATCTTCCCAGACCAGGGCTCGAACCGTGTCCCCTGCATTGGCAGGCAGATTCTCAACCACTGCGCCACCAGGGAAGCCCCCATAAGTTTTTAATAACATGGAATGTAACTGTTCTTATATTATTCAATTACCCCATATTAATCTATTCTATATTAGTGGTTATTTTAGATTATTTCAGCTTTTTACTAATACAGATTGTTACGCCCTTATATACACCCTTAGTGCCCATGTGCAGAAATTTCTAGAAATAATAGAAGTTGAATGGATGGATCATAGAGTTTATGTATCTTCAGTGTGTTTCCAAATTCTTCTATAAAGTATAAGACTTTATTTTCTACATGTCCTTTCTATCATTTTTTGTTTTTAAACTTTGCATGCTTAATATCTTATTGTGGTCTTAATTTGTACTTCATTGGACGCAGGTGAGGTAGAAGGTGTTTTATGTTAATCATTTAGATTTTCTTTTCAGTTTCATCCTTTGTTTATCTTTTGGATTGTCTTTTTCTTACTGATTTTATAGGTCTTTATGTATTCTGATTCTTCACTTTTGTAGATCATATATATTATAAATACACTTCTCTCAGTCTGCTACTTTATCTTTTGGTATACACAAGTTTTTGTTTGAGATGAAATGTATTCATTCTTTTCCTTTATGATTTCTGCTATTTGCATTTAAAAAACGCTTAATAACATGGAGGTTTTTAAGATGTTCTTTTATATTTTCTTTTAATAGTTTGTTTCTTTATACTCTAAGTCTTTAAAGTTCTTGGAATTTTTTTGCATGTGACATCATCTAACTTTTACTTTTCAGCTAGAAAGCCAGAAGTTGTAATGCCTTTGATTGAATAGTCCTTGTTTTCCTCACTGGTTTTAATGATACTTCTATCATATATCAAGTTCTTATATGTGACCAGGACTGTTTCTGGGCAACTTTGTTCATTGGCCTATTTGTCTGTACATATGATAAAACTACAGTGTCAAAATTATTATAGCTTTAAGATATGTCTGTCTCTGGTAGGACAAGTTACCCTTGTTTTCTTTCAAGATTTTCTTGGCTACTCTTGGACTTTTGATTTTTCAAATGAATTTTTTTTGTTTGTTTGTTTTTAAAAATTCAAATGAATTTTAAAATTATTTTGATATTTAATAAGCTTATGCAGTCATTGCCATTAATCAGTTTTAGAACATTTTCATCAGATTGACTTTCATGTCCTTTCATAATGTTTTATAATTTTCTCCATAAAGAAAAAAAAGATTTTTTAAGTGTTATTTTTAGACAGCTTATTTTTTTTGTTACTACGTTTAATAGTAATTTTTCTTATTACATTTTCTAATTGACTATTTCTAGCATGTAGAAATGCTTTTGATTTTAGTATTTTGTTCTTACATCCAGCAACCCTGCTGAAATTTATTATCAGTTCTAATGATGTTTCTGTAGGTTCTCTTGGCTTTTCTACATTGGCAATTTTACCATCTATACATAATTTTTTTCATCTCTTTCCAGTCTTTATACTTATGACTTTTCTTGTGATATTTTGGCTAGGACCTCTATTATAATGCTGAATGATTGTGGTGTTGTCTTATTTCTGATTTCCATGGGAAAGCTTTTAAAATTTCATTCTTTAGTATATAATCATTTTGTAGACACTTTTTACCAAGTTACAGACGTTACTTCTATTCCAAATTTGTTAGGGGTATTTTCTTTTGTTTGTTCAGTTGTAGTGGTCCAGTGCTTGAGCATCCACTTTTCTGACTTTTTCTCTTCCTCTCCTGGGCAGGAGCTTACTGAGTTTTAGGATCAGCAGATAGAGTTTTTCTAGCTATGTTTTACAAATCGTATAGCTCTTCCTACCGTGAGGCTTTATGCAGGTATTAACTCATAGCATGTTATGTGTGGCCCATGTTATTCCTGACTCAGAACAGATACACACACACACTCACTCATAATCTTTGGCTATAGCTTCCACACAGCTATTAGCTTTGAGTTTGTTTCTGGCACCTGAGGATTTCCCTTGTTTGGCTTTGAACTTGGATATACATTGAAAACAAAATTTTTTTCTAGAATTTTTATGTCTTTGAGGTAGGAGTGGGGAGAAGAGGCTGTTTCCCAGTTTAACTCAGTGAGCCACATTGAATGGAGAGCTCTCATTTCTTTGAGTCTATAATTCTCCAGATCAGGTTTTACTTAGGATGTTTTATTCATTCTAAAAATTCATACCAGCGCTGTCCAATAGTACTTTCTGTAATGATAAAAGTATTCTGTTTCTGTGCTGTGCAATATGATCACTACTAGCCACACATGGCTAATGAGCACTTGAAATGGGGCTACTGTGATCAGTAAACTGAATTTTACCTTTGTTTAATTGTAATTAATTATAATCTAAATAACTACATTTGGCTATTGGCTACTATATTAGACAGTGCAGTTCTATACTAAATAAAAGGAGAGGGGAGAAAACCTCTAAGCAGTTTGAGAAGAGTTTGGTAAAATGTTAATATACAGAGAGAAAGCCTTCCAGATATAATTTCTATACATTGTAATGACATATTTTAGTCGTTAAGGAATTTGACAGATTCTGGCCTTGTGTTCCTGCATCAATTAGCTTCTGATATTTCATATCTAAAATATGTGTATCTGTAGCTGAAATGGTATATTTGTATGCATGTCCACTCCAATCAATAGAGACATTTGTTTCCATTGTTTCTAGGGAATTATAGTTAAAAATTGAGGGCTGTGGAAGTCCTTGTGAATGTTAAATTAGAATTGTACTTCAGTGGCTCATTTGGCAGATTGGGAATACTTATAGAACTGCTAGGTGGATCAAAACTGCACTTTTATATTGGTCTTTGGTAAGGAAGTTATATGGCAACAAGCTGTAATAGAAGTACAGTGATTTATATTATGTTGTGCACAACTTCCTCTTCAGAGCGAAAGGAACAGAGTAAAAATTTACAGGATTTTTGAGCTGGAAGGAACTTCTGAGGCAAATCTCATCATTTAATAGATAAGGAAACTTATCTATATATTATATACATGATATACACATGTATGATAGGCATATATACATATAACTTATATGCGTATGTGTGTATACACATATATATATTGAATTGCCAGTATATAAGTAATGCCAGTATATATATTGAATATAGTTGAATTGCCAGTTAATGACAAAGCTGAGACTAAAATTTGGGTCTTCTAATTCCCAGTCCTTGCTTTTTCCTGTATGCTGCACTTCTCTTTGTATCCAGATACTTCTTTAGATGTATAGAAGACAAATTATGTTCTTTAAAATACAACTGTGTTACATAAACATCAGTGGCTTATAAGGCAAATATTGTTTTTCTCAATAGCTGAGTTATATAGGCTTTCATTTGTTTCAAATTGAGGTGTTGAGTTTTTCATAATAATGAATAGATGACCAGGATTGTGTATGGACTGATGTTTTAAAAAGAACATATTTTATAAGCCATATGTTTAGTCTACTTTGATATTTCTTGCAAAAATTTCTTAGGGAAAATACTCAGAGTTCATGTAACATGTGATGTTTGGAAAAAGAAAATGTATTTTAAGCATTGTAACTAATTACAGCTCTATTTCTTTTAGATTCTTGCCAGAAACCATATATTGCACTTATTCATGGAATTACAATGGGTGGGGTAAGTAGACTGTTTACTCTTATCATTGTTATGTGAGCTGTATTAAAAATAAGTTAATTATTAAACAGAAGTGAGACAATGAATGTAATACAATAGAAGTTGAAACAAAGTCATGTTTGGAGCTTTGCAGGTTTGGGATATAATATTTGCTTTACCCAAAAAAATACGTTCTTAATTATGTTCTATGCTATTTCAGCTTCTTGAATTAGTAAGCTTTCTTAACTAACAAAATTGATTCTTTTTTTTCTTATGTAGAGTCCTTTTTCTACTTATAAGTAAACTGACTGCTTTCAACAGCTTCAGAAAAGAAACTGGAATGTTGAGGTTTTTTTAGACTCTGAATAGTGGAGATGTGGTTCCTAAGTTATATCTACTGCACAAAATCTCACCTTAGTGAAGGTGTTTGGATACTTTTTGAAGTTCTCTGAAAGTGCATTTCTATCAGTTGACAAATCTTTGTAATAGCACAGATGCAAAATAAATAAATCTTAGATTTCACTGGCTTTGAATAATTTGATGAGTTGGAGAGAACATGAAATAATTACAGAAAAAGTGTTCCAGTGTGTGGCACTGGCTATAACAAAGACAAGCCTTTAAAGAAGTGAGAGGTCAGAATAGGTCTTCATGGCAGTAAAAGGTAGGATTTAAGAAGGTAGTAGGAAGCTGAAGGGTGGAATTTCAAAGATTGAACTTGTTAAGTATTTCAAACATTTAGTCATTGGGAGATGTCCCCCTCTTTCTAGGAAAACCACACACTAGATGAAGTCTCTTGGGCACTTGGAATTGCTTAGATCTTTCTTTTTGAATTTGTTTTACTGAAGTATAGTTGATTTACAATATTGTGTTAATTTCTGCTATACAGCGAAGTGATTCAGTTATACATATATATACATTCTTTTTCATATTCTTTTCCCTTACGGTTTATGACAGGATATTGAATACAGTTCCCTGTGCTATACAGTAGGACCTTGTTGTTTATCCATTCTGCACATAATAGTTTGCATCTGTTAATCCCAAACACCCTATCCATCAGAATTGCTTAGATCCTGCACATCATTTTGGGAAAGGGCTTCCATTAGCACCTGTGGTTAGGAGCAGGATCAAGGGCAATCTATACCTCTCAGCTTGTGGCAGGTACTGAGCGTGAGTTGATTGTGCTTTCTTTGTCAATGAAGTGTTAAGATGGGAAAAATAAGAGCTCCCTGAAAAAATTCTGCAGAACAAAAGGAAGGAACATAATCTGAAGCTTTGAAGGAAGAGCCCCCTGCGAATGTGAAAGGAACCAGAAAAAATATGAAATCAAACAAAAAACATTGGGCATACTTAATAACATGTAAAATGATGTGGCTCCAGTGAAATAGGAAAGACAGCCCATAAGTAGACAACAAGCTTAGATGAAAGGGCAGCAGGTTACAAGGGGGAATAGGCAACATAGGAAGGATGACTGGAAACTAAAATGCAATAGCAGAACCTGACATTCCACTTTGAAGGTCATAGATAAGAAGGAGTTGAATATCATATTACAGATAATGAAGTTGTGTCTGTGGAGGACAAACCTGAGAAGCTCTCACCAAAAAAGGACAAGGATAAAAATGATGAGAACAAACATTAGTCAAACTAAGGGTGGAGCCCAGTAGTGTGTGTTTTAATAAGTCCTCCAAGTGATTCTGAGTCACGTTAAGTGGGAACTAGTGCCCAAGACATCGATTGTATGTAATGAATTAACTGCATTCATATTTCTGCCCTGTGATTCTAGAATGGTACCAGTTATATACCATGCTTGGAAAAATTGAGAAAATAGTTAAGTCTTTTGCAGTGATCTCTGGTTCAGATGAGGAACCCCTCAGTGAGAAAGGTTCTTTTATATTACATATTGTCAGCCCTGCCCCTAAAAAAAACCAAACAAGCCTATGTGTCTTTTCTTCTATCAGGTCTGCCACCTACGATGCCCCATATGTACTCTACATCTAATTCATCTTTAAAGACTGAAAGTTCTACTCTATATTTTTTAACAGTCTTAAATACCACTATGATTAGATGTGATTTTTTTCCTTCATTGACTCAGTGCATTCAATCTTTACTCCAAATTTGGCATTTATTCTTTATTGTCGGTTATTATGAAATATGCCCAAGTATATTAGATGGTCTATAAAGGTGAGGACTACTTTTTTTTTTAGCATGCTCATAACAACTAGGGAATGCACAGTATATATTTAATAAATTATTTATTTAAAAAATTCTGCTTTAAAAAACATCTTTGTAGCCTTTGAAAGAGTAAAATTTACAGACTGGAAGTGAATCAGTTCTTTTTTCTTGTAATGGGATTTTATATGTATCTTGGTTTTGAAGGCTAACTTTTCATGTCCAATTTACAAACGTTGCTTAATATAAGACTCAGTGAACTCTAGCTTTTGAAAATGTAATCCTCTAGATCTTTGGCTCTCAACCTTGGCTGCATTTTAGAATCACTTGAGAGTCTTTCAGAAATCCTGGTGCCCAGGCTTTACTTACCTCCCGAACCATTAATCACATATTGGAGCAGGACTCAGGCATTTTTAAAGCTCCCTTGTAATCCCAATGTGAAACTAAGGTTAGGAACTGCTGAACTACTAGCGATCCCCGACTAGTGTGTAGTTCAGTGTTAGCTGTGGACCTTTTTCAAAAAGGCAGTGGTTCTCACAGGTTAGCTCATATCAAAATCCAAGGGCTGGAAGGCAGTGATTCTCACAGGTTAGTTTGTATCAGAATGCAAGAGCTTGTTAAAAGGCAGACTCAGGACTTCCCTGGTGGTGCAGTGGTTAAGAATCTGCTTGCCAATGCTGGGGACACGGGTTTGATCCCTGGTCCGGGAAGATCCCACATGCCGCGGAGCAACTAAGCCCGTGCACCACAACTACGGAGCCTGCGCTGTAGAGCCCACATGCCACAACTACTGAAGCCTGTGCCCTCTAGGGCCCACGTGCTGCAACTGCTGAGCCCATGTGCTGCAACTGCTGAGCCCACATGCTGCAACTACTGAAGCCCGTGCGCCTAGAGCCCATGCTCCACAACAAGAGAAGACACTTCAGTGAGAACCCCGCGCACCACAATGAAGAGTAGCTCTCGCTCACCGCAACTAGAGAAAGCCCGCGCGCAGCAACAAAGACCCAACGCGGCCAAAAATAAAATATAATAAAAAAATAAATAAATAAAGATGGACTTAAAAAAAAAAAAAGGCTGACTCCTCTCACCCCCCAGTTCCAGTTTAGTCAGTTTGAAGTGTGGCCTAAGAATTTGCATTTCTAAAAGTTCCCAGATGATGTTGATGATGCTCGTGATAGTGGGGGTGCCTCACCTTAGGAGCCACTGCCATAAAGTGTTGAGGACACGCAGTTTGTTATTCAAAAGGCCTTTGTTTTCAGAATTTTTAGTAGAAGTTTAGTATTATAGGTAGTTGTTTTATGGATACATTTTAAATCCTAATATAGAAGTATGCGACTTAGATAGGGCAAATACAGCTTACGAAAAGGTAGCCAAATAGTTTTATCTCTGTCTTTATCTTGATTCTGATCAATGGATTGTTTCTTATAAGAAAGAATTGTAAGAAAACTTGAACAATCCAAAAGATGGCGCCATAGAGCTTGATTTTTATTTAATTTTATTTTTTCTTTTTTACTATAGAAAAAAATATTTTTCCAGCAATGAAAATGACAGTTTTACTGTCTCTTGTTGTTTACCATGAAGAGTAACACAGCACTTTGTAGAGGAGATGACTAAATTCTATTCTGTTTCAGATTTCAGAAATTCAAATGCTTACTTGATATTTTGGTATACAGTAAAATAAAAATGTTTCTGAATGGTTCTCCACTTGGTTAATTAAAAGTATGTAAGATTATGTCATTACAATGTTTTTGAAAGAGAAGAAAATTTTTTTGAATAGCAATTTGAAAGAATAATTCATTGTTTCCTAAGAAGGAAGAATTTTAATTTCCTTTACCCTTTATTTTAAAAATCTAGTCATATTTTCTCAAGTTAATATATAACAGAACGGCAAATTTGCTTTAAAAGTTAAAATTAATTTTAGGTAGATATAGAACAGAAAAAATTCTTATTTTTATTCTGTATGTGTATTACTACCTACATTTCCCTCCCAACTGAATTGGATTTAAAAAACTTTTAAGTTTCTTTCCTTTTCCTTCTTCCCTTTCTTTGTTCCTTCCTCTCTCCCTTCCTCCCTTTTCTCTTCCCACCAATGCATTTTACAGTAGAAACAAAATTAGCTCCCCCAAGCCAACTCAAAATATGTTTACAATATGGTATTGTTTTTGTGTTTCTTAAAGTGTCCTAAAGATGCTGCAAGCAAAAGCATTTTGTGATCAATATAATGGAAAATTAAAAGTTTTAAGGCATACTTTAGAAGGGGTATACTCTAATGAATAGAGAAGAAGTGGGAACTGGATTGGAAACAGGGAGCATATACAATCTCCAAAAGACTTTTTGGGACACAAACTAGCCACATGGAAAACTGACTAGTGCTCAGTTAAATGGGAGCTACTGAATCAGATTTGAGTTTAGCCACAATTAATGTCACTGAGACATGTTCTTTTGAGAAGAATTACTACAAAATGATGTAGTATTTGCATATAACCTATGCATATCCTCCTGTATACTTTAAATCATCTCTGGGTTACTTATACGATGTAAATGCTGTGAAAATACAATGTAAATAGTTGCAGTTGCACAGCAAAATTCAAATCTTGCTTTTCAGAACTTTCTGGAGTTTTTTTCTCAAATATTTTGAATTCACAGTTGGTTAAATCTGTGGGTATGGAGGGCTGAGTGTATTTTGGATATTAACCCCTGATCAGTTATATGGTTTGCAAATATTTTCTCCCATGTCATAGGTTGCCTTTTCATTTGTTGATGATTTCCTTTGCTGTGTAGAAGCTTCTATTTGATGCAGCTCACGTTTATTTTTGTTTTTTTGCCTTTGCATTTGGTGTCAATCCCCCAAATCATTGCCAAGACCAGTATCAAGGAACTTATTCCTTATGTTTTCTCCTAGGAGTTTTATGATTTCAGGTCTTACATTCAAGTCTAATCCATTTTGAGTTGATTTTTGTGTATAGAGTGAGGTCTAGTTTCATTTTTTTCCATGTGAATATCTGGTTTTCCCAACACCATTTATTGAAGAGATAGTCCTTTCCCCATTGTATATTCTTGACTCCTTTGTTGAAAATTAATTGACCGTATTGTGTGGTTTTATTTCTGGGTGCGTTCTCTCTCTCTATTTTTTTTTTTTTTTGGTTCCACTGGTCTATGTGTCTGTTTTTATGCCAATACCATAGTGTTTTGATGACTGTAGCTTTATAATATGACTTGAAGTCAGGAAGTGTGATGCTTCCAGCTTTGTTTTTCTTTCTCAAGGTTTCTTTGGCTATTTGAGGTCTTGATTATTCTGTATCTGTGAAAAATGCCATTGGAATTTTGACAGAGATTACATTGAGTTTGTAGATTGCTTTGGGTAGTATGGACATTTAAACAATATTCTTCCGATCAGTGAGCACAGAATATCTTTCCATAATATGTGTCTTCTTCAATTTCTTTCATCAATGTCTTAGAGTTGTGAGTGTATAGCTCTTTCACCTCCCTGGTTAAATTTATTCTTAGGTATTTTATTCTTTTTGATCCAATTGTAAATGGGATTGTTTTTCTTAATTTCTCTCTCTGAAAGTTATTTGTGTACAGAAACACAACTGATTTTTGTGTATTAATTTTGTATCCTGCAACTTTACTGAATTTGTTTACTAGTTTTAACATTTTTTTGGTGGCATCTTTAGGGTTTCCTATATATAATATCATGTCATCTTCAGATAGTTTTACTTCCTTTCTGATTTAGATCCTTTTATTTATTCTTCTTGCCGAATTGCTCTGGCTAGGACTTTCTATGGTGAATAAAAGTGGTGAGAGTGGGCATCCTTGTCTTATTCCTGATCATAGAGGAAAAGCATTCAGCTTTTCACTGTTAAGTATGATGTTAACTGTGGGCTTGTCATATATGGACTTTATTATGTTGAGGTACATCCATCTATACCTAATTTGTTGAGGGTTTTTATCATAAAAGGATGTTGAATTTCATCAAATGCTTTTTCTGCATCTATTGAGATGATCATATGATTTTTATCCTTCATTTTGTTAATGTGGTGCATCACACTGATTTCACATATGTTGAACCATTCTTGTATCTCAGGAGTAAATCCTACTTGATCATGGTGTATGATCCTTTTAATGTATTGTTGAATTTGGTTTCCTGATATTTTGTTGAGGATTTTTCCATCTGTGTTCATCAGGAACATTGTCCTGTAATTGTCTTTCCTTACAGCGTTTTTGTCTAATAAGAATGGTAGACATTCTTATTGCTAAGGCTGCTTGTGTAGATCAAGGTTACTTGATTTCAGATACATGAATATGAGACAGGTATGCATTGAACTCTGATTCTTATTTGCCCTTTGTGGGTTTAGGGTGGAAGCAGCCAGTTGTTAACTGTGATGAAACTAGACCTGAAGCAAATGTGCAAAGATAAAGGATGATCAGTCAGGGACTTCCCTGGCAGTCTAGTGATTAAGAATTCGCCTTCCAATGCAGGGGGTGTGGGTTTGATCCGTGGTTGGGGAGCTAAGATCCCACCTGCCACCCGGTCAAAAAACCAAAACATAAAACAGAAGCAATATTGTAACAAATTCAATGAAGACTTTAAAAATGGTCCACATCAAAAAAAATCTTAAAAAAAAAAAAAAGAAAAGGATGATCAGTCAGAGACTAAAGGAAGGTACTGCAGTGCAGTTGCCCTGGGAAGTAAAAATAAAAGGACTATACTGACAGGCAAAGTTGTGTTATGGAGAAAGCAATAAAATATATTAAGAGAGGAAGAAAAATCAGACAAAAAATGATATGGGGAATTCCCTGGTGGTCCGGTGGTTAGGACTCGGCGCTTTCACTGCCAGAGTCCGGGTTAGATCCCTGGTCAGGGAACTAAGATCCCATGGCGTGGCCAAAAAAAAAAAGATGTGAAAAAGAGCCTCCTTTAAGACTGAAGATTAATAACATGGCAGGATCTGTGAAAGGAAGAATAGAGAAGAAATTTCCCTTGGATTTCTAAGTGTTCAGAATATGTACTTATGTGCATTCATTTTCATTTGTGTTCACTGTTGGAATTTCTCCAAGCCTGGATGGAGATCCTTTTCTTGATAGAGAAGGGTAGGTGCCTCCCTTTCCCCCATGGGATTCTCTCTACTTAGATTTCCTTCTGCTTTATTAGGGGAGAGTAAGGGTTGCTTTTAGTTGCAGAATTTCTCATAATGGATTTTTAGGGTTATTTAGTTTCTCAGTGAGCCTTTTTCATAGGTAAGCATTGGGTTCTATTTTTCAATACACAATGGATTATCCTCTAACAAATGTTCCTATGCTGTTTAACTCCATCTCATCCCTTGTCTGTCTTATTACGTAGAGCCCTTTATTCTCTCCTTGCCTCTACTCTTTTCACCCTGACTTTTAGCCCAAACATATCTAAGTAGAGAATCGGAAAGTGCTTCCATTTACTAACCAGGAACTTGGCTTTACTGCCTGCCCTTGCCCCATCTCCATCTCCGTTTTAAGGTATTGATTTCTGGGAAGTAGAACTTTTACTTTCCAGGAGTATGGGTATTCTTGGCAACTTTCACAGACTTGCAGATTCTCAGATCTACAGGGAGTTCTTTTCCATTTCCTTGGCCATTTCCTGTGGGCATATTGGTCAGGTTTTTGGTTCATTTCCTTTTTAAATGTGAAAGCACCCTAGGTTCTTGGTCAGGTGGCAGGCACCTTTCCTCTGTGCCATTCTCATCCTGCCTCCATTTTATCCCCACTATGTTGGGTTGGATGATTTGTGGTCTAGAGGGCTCTGTGTCTTAATGAGGAGGCATCAGATTATTTCACAGAGAAGAAAGGGGCAGAGGAGCTCCTTTTGCCCATAAAATGAGCTCATTCTCCTAAGGATATATGGAGGTAGGAGATTTAAGACTAACTAGAGGTTCATTATGATTTTAGCAATAATATGAGGTTGTTCTCAGCTATTTCACCCAACCAGCAAAAATTACTGGATGTCTGCTATGTATTAGATACTGGTTAGGCTCTAGGGATAAAATAGTGAGCAAGATAGATATATTTTCTTTCCTTATGGAGCTTACTGTCTTGTGAGGCAGGTACAGAGTTGTCTGGAAATACATAAGAGTACCGGCCTCAACTGTGTGTGTGTATGTCTGAGTACTTTAGTGATGGAGATGGTGTAGGGAGAGCGCACCCTGGAGGAAGTTGTACTTAAGCTGAGACTTAAAGAGAAATCAGCCAGAGACAAACAAGGTGGGATAGTGGAGGAATGCGCTATGGTTGGTACAAGCGTGTTAAGGGGTTGATGCAGTGTAGAAGAATAGTGTGTGAGTGAGAAGATAATAGTATATGTGAAGATGAGAGAATTCATGTTTGGGAAAGTTAAGTGTGCCTAGATTTGGGAGTATGAAGGAGATAGTGGTTCAGTTCTAAGGTTAGAGAGGTAAGCAAGAAGCCAGATCAGACCTCTTAGATATAAGTTGTTTATCCTGAGATCAAGAGGGAGAGCCATTTTAAAGTGCTTTTAGCCAGGGAAATGGCTTGAATGGTGCATTTTAGACAGAGAACTCTCTTGTGGGAGGAACAGGTTGTAGGGAGGTTACGATTGGTTGTAAAGAGATTATTCAGGAAGCTCTTGCAGGGATCCAGGTGGGAGATTATGGTGATTTTGAACTAGCGTGGAGATAATGAAGGGGGGCGGAAATTAGATAGATTTAAGGGAGATACTTAGGAGGAGACTTGGTGGGATTTGATGATGTATTGGATGTGAGAGATAAAGGGGAGAAGGAGGCAAGGATGACTTCCAGGTTTCTAGACTGGGCAGTGGGATGAATGGTGGACTGTTTACTTAAGATTCGGGAGAAAGTGTGGCTGGGGAGTGGGTTGGGGAGAGTGAAGGGAGATGAGTTTAATTTGTTAGGTGTGAAATACCTGTGGGCTTATCCACGTGGGAGTGTTTTGTCTGAACAAAAGTGTTTTGTCCGTTATGCACATCTGGAACTCAGGGTGCTGCCTGGGCAGGAAGTATAACTTTAGGACTTACAGAGGCACAGTATGCTCCAAAGTGTGCGCTTCTGCAACATGAATTAGCTCATAAGTGATTGGTAAATGGGAAAATGATGTTAGGATAATGCAAAAATTATATTGATTCATATGCAGTTTTTTCTAGGCAAGGGGAGATAGGATAATGGCAGTAGATATATAATCATCTAGACAGGAAAAGAGTGCTTAATTACCTCAGTTGCTGTACTGTGAATAGGCATTCTCTTGTCTGTATTTTAAGAAAATTAAAAAAAAAAACCCACACAAACAAATGCCTGTTTCTGGGTGGACCTCCACCGTAAGGTGAACCCTCAACTCTTGGCACTTGGTGTTTAATGGCGGTCCCACTGGCTTATAGCGGCACTTCCACTGCTTTGTCTCAGCATGTGCCAGTCCTGCTCTGATTAAAGTATTGCCATTCTTTCCACTTTATTTTTGTGCATTTTAAATATCTGCTGTGGCATTCTCTGTTCATATTGAGCTGGTGGTCCTAATCAAGTCCCTGGCCTGGGACCATTTATACTTTCTGTTAGCAGTCAGATTACAAAGTTGCATAGGTTTTGAGCAGACTGCTGAAACTCTGTTTTTCTTATAAGCTCTGTGCAGTTTTGTAGAGCCTGAGGATTTTTTTTCAGTAACTCATCATGTTATAGCAGAGAAACTTGTATTGAAAATTTGTCAGTAGAAAAGATAATGCAAGGAAATGTGACAGAAATAGAGTGACACCCAAAGTAAGTCCAGAATGGAATACAAAAAAATGTTTATTGGCCAGAGGCAGAACAAGGAGCCTATAAAAGACACTGAAAAAGGGGGGCCCAGAGGGGCAAACCAGAAGAGTGGACTTGTCATGGGAACCTTCAAGTTGGCTTCTGTGCCCCAGAAATCTTTGAGAGTTTCTTTGCTTTGTGGTAAAGAACCATATTCCAGGTTTGTTTTGTACATTTTATTCACCAGACCTAAAATCGTGTGTTTTTCCAAGGCAGCCCTGGTTACTTTTAGTAGGAAATGATGGTTAGCAATAATAATCTGGGCACTAGTTAAGTTGGTAATTGTTTCTAGGCCTTTTTGAAGAGAACTAAGAATATGTGTTCTGTTTTTAAGAGAAAATAGGTCCTAGATCCTGAGTTCAGTACTTCCTATTCAAATTTAGATTCTTACTTCTTTGATATTTGTAACTTTCTTCTCATGTATGTTGAAAATCTTTATTTAAAAAAAATAACATTAAGATTGTGACAAATTTGCTTTGTCCTAATGTGTATAATAGTTTCAGAATAACAATATCAATGTTATTATGAAGAATAGTCACTTGAAATAATTACTGTCTTTGCCCTATACCAAAATTTTTTAGTAACTTAGCTTTTTCATATTTTTCCAGAGTAGTCAACTTGGTTCTCATGAAATACTCTTTATTTATGACTGACATTTGGTAAACTCTGAACTCAACAGATCAGAGAAGTATCAGGTATATCAAAAAGTAGCCAGAGGGCTTCCCTGGTGGCACGGTGGTTGAGAATCCACCTGCCAATGCAGGGGACACGGGTTTGAGCCCTGGTCCGGGAGGATCCCACATGCCATGCGGAGTGACTAAGCCCGTGTGCCACAACTACTGAGCCTGCGCTCTAGAGCCCATGCTCCACAACAAGAGAAGCCACTGCAGTGAGAAGCCCGCGGGCACCGCAACGAAGAGTAGCCCCTGCTTGCCCGAAGACCCAATGCAGCCAAAAATAAAATAAATAAATTTATATTAAAAAAAAAAAGTAGCCAGAGAGTAGCTTTCAGGATGCTAGTTAATATAGATATTAGTTTTACAGAGTTAATGGAAATTGTTGGTAAATCTGAGGTCGATTAAGAGTACTCCTGTTATAATAGTTCTTCTTGTTTGAATATATGATATGAGACAGTGGTTTCTTAGAGCTTCTCTTTTTAAACATCTATTAAATATGATTGGGATTGACAAATACACAATAATATGTGTAAAATAGGTAACTAATAAGAACCTGCTGTATAAAAATAAATAAAATTCAAAAAAATAAATATAATAGACATTTAAATATAATATGTGGTATGTTATAATATATTGGGGAAATGTGCTTATTTAGGCAAAAACCTTGAGCATGAATCCAGGAGGTGTGTAAGAGTTATTTCTAATTTATGTTTTGTTTTTTAAATTAATTTATTTATGGCTGCATTCAGGCTGCGTTGGGTCTTTGTTGCTGCGCTGGCTACTCTTCATTGTGGTGCACGGTCTTCTTATTGCGGTGACTTCTTTGTTGCAGAGCACGGGCTCTAGGCACGTGGGCTCAGTAGTTGCAGTGTGTGGGCTTCAGTAGTTGTGGCTCACGGACTCTAGAGCACAGGCTCAGTAGTTGTGGCACATGGGCTTCGTTGCTCTGCAGCATGTGGGATCTTCCCAGACCAGGGCTCGAACCCGTGTCCCCTGCATTGGCAGGTGGATTCTTAACCACTGTGCCACCAGGGAAGCCCTCTAATTTATGTTTTAATGTATGATGTACCAGAATTATATTTCTGCTCACTGGCTTTTTCATAAATTGAGGTATAATTGACATATAATGTTTTAGGTGACAACATAATGATTTGATGTATGTATATGTTGTGAAACCATAAGTTAACACTCATCACCACACATAATTGAAAAAAATTTTTTTTCATATAACTTTTAAGATTTACTCTCAGCAATTTTCAAATATCTCTCTGATATTTCTGTTTAAAGTAAAACTGTACCTCCAAGGATGGTAGACTGTTAATTCATAAATAAATTCAATATTTCTACCACAATTATTTGTTTCTGCTGAATATAATTTTTGTCCAAAAATAACATGAATTATATGCATCCAAAGCAGGATAATGTAAATGCTCTCTGTAGTCTATCAAAATACATTAATATTATGTAATCGATGTTAATACTATTAATATATGCAATATTAGCCTGTTAATATTAATGTGAGAAGCATAATAAAAATATCTTTGTTTTTACTGTGTAGGCTGCTAATCTAAGGCATGTGGTCCCAGAGATACATTATGAAACTTATTTTATGATTATGATATTAACTTTTATACCATAGTGACATAATGTGTGTTGAAAATCTATTTGAATTTCTAACAGAAATATATACCTAATTTCAAAGAACCATTTATAATCTTGAATGATGGTGAGAGAAGACTCTCATGTACTCACTGATACTGAGATGCAGTGTTTATTCTGGACAGGAGCTTACTCATTCTCTCTGATTAAAATTTAAATTCATGGCTCTTTGTGTGAGCATTAGTCACATCACTCCATTGTATGCCTTTCTGAGTTTGTTGTTTTCTTTACTGTGGTTGTTGGCGCTGGTTACTCTGGAACATTTATTTTTATTTTTATTTTCACTTGAATCAAAAAGACTATTGTGAAACAATTTCAATTAGTAATATAGTACAGAGAACTCCAGTGTATCCTTCATCCACATTCCCTATTATTTCCGCATTTGTTTTATTTTCTCTTCTTCTCTCCCACATGTGTCTATGAATAATTTTTTTCTGAACCATTTGAAAGTTGAAGACATGATAATTCTTTATTGCTAAATTTTTCAGTGTGTATTGCTTAAGAATAAGACACCAAAATCAGGGAATTTAACACTGATGTATTATTATCTGGAACACTTCTTTTTCAGGCACCAAATTAAATTGTTCAACATGTGTTTTTGTTTTTGTGTTGGGGGATTAATCTTGCCATTAGTATAAATCATGGAGTAATTGAGTATATATTACATTAACTTTAAATATCTGTATAATTATCAATTTTTTAAAATGTGCTTTTTGTCTAGAATAGTAATATTATCTGGAAATATAGAAGTGATACTCATTTCTAGTTACTGATAAGCATATTTGCATTTTGAAGGATTTAATTGTGCTTTTTAAGTAATTATAATGAGATCTTCTTTAAAAGCCTTAAAGCTATACCAGCCTTTTTCCTCTGTTGAACAGTGAAAACTCATCTAGCTCTAGTCTCTTAATTAAAAAAAAAGTCTTAGATCACCTAAGTTTTGCATTTAAGAATGCCAAACTTTAAACAAGTAGGGTACGAGTTTGACTACATTCATATGTTCAGTTATTTATGCTTATCCATATTAATATTCTCTATACTAGATTATAAATATGGATCAGATTCATTTTACTTTATCTTCACAGTGTCAGTACAGTACTGCAATGAAGATTGTTTAATAATAATCCAAGTAAAAAACAAAGAATGGAAAAAAAAAAAACAAAGAATGTCAGAATGCTTGAGACACCATAAATATAAGGCACAGAAGGGTTAAATGTAAAATAATAGATAAAGTGTTTACCAACACTAAAATAAAGATGATACAGCTATTTTAATATCAAATAAGGTACGTTTTATGGCAAAAGCTTTTACTTGATATAGGACATTTCATAGTTAAAATAAACAGGTATGACAAATCTAAATTTGTATGTCCTGTGACTCTTTCTATTGTGTATTTTTTCTCTTAGGCTTTAGTCATGTGGTCTTATGTCAGATTACTTCTAACTGAGTGCTGGTTATTTCTAATTGAGTTATTTCTACTTGAGTATTATTTGAGCCCTAATCTTCCTACCGTCGTTTCTAGTAGGAATGTAGGCTAAGGGCACTAGCAATCCCAGATCATCTCAATCCCGTCAGGAATGGGAGGATTTGAAGCTGAGCGTTTGAATCCAGGCCAACCTAACTTCTAATGTGTAACATTTTGGGGCCCAGTTCAGCAAGCCCTCAATTTCAGTTCTTATTCTCTTAGCAGATAGGGCTTAGTTTAGTCTGTTGAAAGCTATTCAGCTTTTCACCTTCTTAAGTTCAGTGTAGTCAGATTCTGAGAGTAATTTTATTGACTCTAATCAACTATAGAAAGATATTTTATAAATACTTGTCTAAAACTCTCAATTTGTAGCAATATGAAGCTGAACAGAATTGCTTAATGAGTTTCATAATGTACAGTATGACACTGAGAAACAATGGGAACAAACCTCTGCCTCTGTGAAATAACTCTACTGGTGTGATATTTTCAAACATTTAAAAATATTTAATCTTGCAAAAAAGCAGAAAGCCCTTAAAGGGGAAATAGACAAAACCACAATCCTAGGAGAAGATTTGAACATACTTCTTTCAATGACAGATGAAGCAGAGATATAAACAGTATATGTACATATATACACATACATTTTACATGCATGCACATGATTTGAACATGGTCCAATAAACAATCCGATTAACATGGACTCAGTAACTGTAGATTTCATGTTCAATTCATGTGTGCATGGAACATTTACCAAAATTGGCCATATAATTAGTCTCAGCATATTCCAAAGGATTAATCTTACAGACTGTTCTCTGGCCCCAATGGAATTAAGCTAGTAATCAATAATAGACAGAAAATCCTGAATGTTTGGAACATATTTCTGCTATGCTTTGAGGGTATGGAAAGATTACTTAAATTACACTAAATGGATTACACTAAATGTACCATAAACAAAAATAACAAATTCGATTGTGCTAAAATTAAGAAGCTCTATTCATTCTAGGACATCATTAAGAGAGTGAAAAGGCAAGCCACAGACTGGAAAATAGGTATTTGGAATACAGTCCCTTGTTCTTAGCAGGGGATTGGTTCCAGGACCCCCATCCGATGCTAAAACCCAAGAACGCTCAAGTCCATTGTATAAAATAGCATAGTATTTGCATGTAACATACGCACATCCTCCCATATATTTTAAATCATCCCTAGATTACTTACAATACCTAATACAGTGTAAATGCTATGTAAGTAGTTGTAAATGGTGTAAATGCTATGTAAATAGTTGCTGGTATGCAGCAAATTCAAGTTTTGTTTTTTGGAACTTTTTGTTGGAATTTTTTAGAAAATATTTTTGATCTGTGGTGAGTTGAACCTGCAGATGAGGAGCCGTGAATATGGAGGGCTGACTATACATACATTTGACAAGAAATCATATGAAGGATGTAGAAAGAATTTCTACCAATCAGTAAGAAAATCCAATGGAAAAATGAGCAATAGATTAGACATTTCATAAAGAGAATATGCAGATGACCAAAAGCACTCAATTGCATTAATCAGCAAGAAAAGGAAAACTGAAACCACAATGAAATACTAACATATACTCACTAGAATGGCTAAAATGTTTTCTATGTGAGTCTGTTTCTGTTTTGTAAATAAATTAATTCGTATTATTTTTTTAGATTTCACATGTAAGTGATATATGATATTTGTCTTTCTCTGTCTGACTTCACTTAGTATGATAATCTCTAGGTCCATCCATGTTGCTGCAAATAGCATTTCATTCTTTTTTATGGCTGGGTAGTATTCTATTGTATATATATATATATATACCACATCTTTATCCATTCATCTGTTGATGGACATTTAGGTTGCTACCATGTCTTGGCTATTGTAAATAATGCTGCTTTGAACATTGGGGTGTATGTACCTTTTTGAATTAGAGTTTTTGTCTTTTCCGGATATATGCCCAGAAGTGGAATTACTGGATCATATGGTAACTCTATTTTTAGTTTTTTAAGGAACCTCCATACTGTTCTCTGTAGTGTTTGAACCAACTTACATTCCCACCAACAGTGTATAGGGTTCCGTTTTCTCCACACCCTCTCCAGTATTTATTATTCGTAGACTTTTTCATGATGGCCATTCTGACTGGTGTGAGGTGATACCTCATGGTAGTTTTGATATGCATTTCTCTAATAATTAGTGATGTTGAGCATCTTTTCATGTGCCTGTTGGCCATCTGTATAGAATGGCTAAAATGTGAAAGGCAATTTCAAGCGTTGGTGAGGATATGGAATACAAACTCATATTGCTGCTGGAGTAGAAATTGGTACTACTGCTTTGGAAAATTGTTTGATGTCATCTTTTAAAGTTGATTGAATTAATACTCTGACCCAACAGTTTTACAACCCAACCAAAATGTATGCACTTATGCCGCAAAAGACATGTGTAAGAATGGTCATTGAATCATTATTTGCAGTAGCCCCAAACTGAAAAACCTAACTAGCTATTCACAGTAGAATGAAAATAGTTTATTCATACAAAGGAATGCTGTACAATGAAAGAAATTATTGCTACACACAACATGAATAAATCTTGCAAACATAACATTGACTGAAGTCAAATAAAAAATAATACTCTATGGCCCTATTTATATCAAGATCAAAACCTGAAAAAGTTAATCTCATTTTGTTAGAAGTCAGGATAGTAGTTACCTGAAGGATGGGGAGGGAGTAGTGGCTGACAGGGTGCATAAAAGAATTTCTGATAATTTTTATCTGGGTTTTGGTTACAAGAATGTGTTCATTTTGGGATAATTAACTGGACCTGTGTGCTAGATGTTTGTACTCTTTGTGTACTTTCGATTGTATATTATATGTCAATTAAGGGGAAAAAAAAGAAAGCCAGTGTGGCTGACAAGAGTGAAAGTGAGGAAAGTGGAGAATGGTAGACCATAAGATCAGGGAGATAAAAAGGGACCAGATCATGTAGGGCCTTATCAGCCAGGATGAGGAATTTCAGTAATATTTTAATGTGATGGGGAGTCACTGGAGAGTTTTGGGCAGGTGAATGACATGAACTGATTTACATTTAATAAGTTTACTTGGCTGCTGTTCAGAGGATGGATCGTGGCAAAAACAGAAGCAAGAGAGACTAACCCAGGTAAGAGATGATAGTGACTTCATCTAGGGTTGCAACAGTGGTGATGGTGAAGTGGCCTAATCCAAGATATATTTTGAAGTTAGTGCTATCAAGACAGGTTCATAGATTAGATTGTAAGATCAGAAAGAAAGGATGATGCTGAAATTTTTGGCCTGAGCAGCTGGGTGAATGGTGGTGCTATTTGCTGAGATGGAAAAGACTGAGGGAGCAGCATGTTCAAAGAGAAATCAAGAGGTTTACTTCTGATACATGAACACTGAGATACATATTAGATGTTTAGGTGGAGATGTTAAGTAAACAGCTAGATATAAAATTCTAGAGAAATCAGGGGTGGGAAAATAATTTGTCATTAATGTTACAGTGCTTAAAATCTTGGGGCTCTTGGAAGAGATCACCTGGGGAATGAATAGAAAGAACAATACAGGTGAAGTGGAGTAGCGGGATGATATCTGATCATTGGGGCAGATCAACATTCTGATGTCAGGGAGAAGAAAAAGAACAGCTAATGAGTTAGAAGGAAAATCAGGAGAGTGTAGAGTCTCAAAGCCAAGTCAGGTGTTTCCTGAAGTAGAGAGTGAACCACTCTGTCAAATGCTACAGAGATATCTAATTAGGTGATAAATGAAATTTAACTACTGGGTTGGGTAGGATGCAGGGAGAGTATTTGGGGAGAGTTAGGAATTGGAATAAATTTTACATTTGGGGAATGAATCTGTATAACCTGTTGTTGATATAAAACTTTTGAAGACTTTGAAGCCTTTTTAGTCTAGCAAAGGAGTATCTGCTAAGATTAATGGTTAATAGTATGTAACGGTAAATTTTGGAAATTTCAAGGGGGATTTAACATAAGCAACCTATAATGGATTCTTTTATATAAGATACAAAAATTAGATATGAATCTGCCATGAGAGTGCTACACCCCTTTCAACATGGATCAGTATTTATGTCCTTAGTATCTCGAAGTCAGGTGGCTTGAATTTTCCCAGTCTTCGTTTCATCTTAATTGAAAGGCATTTTAAATTGGCTCCTAATGGTACTTGTGTCAATGACCTCTTATTTGGAAAGCTTTTCATTAATAACTTCTTACTAAAATTTTGAAGTCTTTGACTTTGTTCACTATTTTATCAGCCATGGCTGAAACAAAATAACTGAATCAATGAATATGGGATCTATAGCTTCTACATGAAAGAGTACAGGGCTTATAAATTTCTTTCTTTCTTGAATTTAGGAGGTAGGGAGGGCCCTCTGTAGAGAATTTGGGCTGTTAGTGGTTCTTTTGCAAAGGAATGAGGGTTCCAGAAGATATAATGGGAATGACTATCAGGGAGAGCAGTATTAGGAAAAAGCACACAGCAGTATTGGGATAACTTTATTAGAGGCCAAAGGCCTAAGACAGCTATTGTGTGTTGCTGAATCATGACAGAATCTGGGTCTGGTTCTAACTGAAAATGTGGTGAAGAGACTTTTTTAATTGTAAAGAACAGGGACTCACCCAAACAGATCCAGAAAAGAGAAGGGAGCAGTTAAGAGACAAGTGCAGGGATCAAATGGGAATCCAAAGACAAAAACGCAACATAGCTTGTTTTCCTGAAAATTGAACTGCCAAGTGTGGACTTAAGGCGAGTTTGAGTAGTGCATTTGCCTGTTTTTCTCTCTCCAGCTATTTCTGTTTGCTTTGTTCTCTGTGTTGTACAGGCTACATGCTGCTTCTCAGTTTTTTCGTCATCACCCCATATAATTTCAGCTTTCACTTGGCTGTCTTGTCTTCTTCAGCTCAAATTTCAAATGACCTTTAAGCTTCTTTGGCTGTCATCAACTCACAGCTACCCATTGTGTTTTAGGTTAAATACCAAAGAGTGAAAATCTTGTCTAATGCACTTTTCTTCCTCCTTTGCTCCCTGGGCCTTAGAATTCTGGTTAGCCTCAATTGACTGTCCTTGGGTCCACTGCCAATCTCTAGTTCAGCCACTGCTGGCGAGAGGGCGAAGTCTCTGGGCAGAGCAGATTCCTGCAGAGAAGGGGCAATGATGGGATGGGCAGTGGCCTACTGTAGTAGGTCCTCCTCACTTTAAAATTACATGATTAATTGAAATTGTAAAGGCTTGGAACTTGGGAGAAGTGGCATGAAGGCCCTGTGGCTGGTGGAGTGAGCATGGAAAGAGTGGTGGGAGATGAAGTCAGAGAGGCAGGCTCCTGGGCCATATTATGTAGAGCCTTGCAGGCCATGGAAGAGAGTTTGAAGTATGTGTGTATCTCAGATAAATATCCACATCTGTTCAAATATGTATTAGAGATACATAGGGAAGAATCTGAAGGGTTACATACCAAATTAATAACTGTGTCTTTGAGGAGGGAGAGGGCCGACTAGGATTAGAGTTGTGGTTAGACTTTATATATGTTTTATGAAGAGGGATATAGTCATGTGCTATAGTCCACAAACATGTGGAATTCAGAGTTAATTAGAAGAGTCAGGGGCAATAACTAGAGGAGTAAGGTTGAGGCAGGGTCAGTCGGTAAGGCCTGGAGATCTACCTGCTGTGCAGTCCCAGACGGGACCTAGTTCTTCTGAGCCCTAGGACTGAAAACATAGTCTGAAAACTGCGAATTCAGACCAACGCTCTAAGTTCTTAGTAAGACATTCCTGAACACTAATAAGCTTTCAGCTACATTGTGTTAAACTAAAGCAGAGAATAGAATGTGAGGCAGGGGTTCTTAAAATAATATAAGAAATTATTAATAAAACTAGTAATGTTTTACTTTTATTAAAATTTGTAAGATTTTATAATCTTGAAGTGTATAGTCTAATTTGGGTTAATATTATCAGATGATTTTTTCATAATAGAATACTTATAACATGATATTTGCTTGTACAAAGAGTATCAAACATTGTAGATTTAACTTATAAATGTTAACTCCAAAGGATGTAGCTAGTACCTGAAGAATTTTATTCATTTCCATGCTTATTTATGTGGTCTTTTAAAATTTAAGCTTAGGGGCTTCCCTGGTGGCACAGTGGTTGAGAATCTGCCTGCCAATGCAGGGCACACGGGTTCGAGCCCTGGTCTGGGAAGATCCCACATGCCGCGGAGCGGCTGGGCCTGTGAGCCACAATTGCTGAGCTTGCGCGTCTGGAGCCTGTGCTCCTGCAACAAGAGAGGCCCGCGCACCGCGATGAAGAGTGGCCCCCGCTTGCCACAACTAGAGAAAGCCCTTGCACAGAAATGAAGACCCAACACAGCCATAAATAAATAAATAAATAAATAAATAATGTTAACTGTTAAAAAAAAAAATAAACCAGTGCTTATATTATTATGATTATTTAAGTAAAAAAAAAAAATTTAAGCTTAGCATACAGTACATAAAATTTATAAGAAATTGCATGTGCTTTTGAGTATTTTCTTAAGGTTTAAAAGTTTCAACAACTTTTAAATGGTTGAACTGAGTATGAAAACACTTGAAAGGCTTGAGGAAATTGTAATGAAAAATTAGAATAATCAAATAGAGATAAGGCCTTTTCTATTTAGCTTATACTTACTTACTCTTATTAAGTGACTGACATTGTTCCAAATATTTTACGTGTTTTAACTTGTTTAACTCTGTGAAGTTAAAGATAGAATACACTAGTTAAAAAGGAATAAGAATGAGTAGAACTAAACAATCTACTAGAAGTTCTGAATAATGTGAAAAAACATAACATAGGAAATGTATGTCACAATGCGAGCACTGACAAACTTGGATACTTTGTAGTCACATGTATACCTCTTATTTTATTCAAATATATCTGTTGATTCAGAGATGACTGTTAAGTTTGTCATTTTCAGTGACATTCAATAAGTCAGAAATAGACTTTCAGCCACATCTTTTTATTTTGTAAAACTTGTGTTTAGTAATGGATTTTTAAGAGTTAAATAGTTACTAAGTGTTGTATCTGAGAAAAATGATGTTGCTAATTTTATTTGATGAACTGTGTGAATAAATAAAATGTGTTAATATTCTATTTAAGGCTACTGAAATTTGCTAGAATAGCTTGGTTATGCTTTTTTTTTTTTTTTTTAACTTTGGGTTTATTTATTTATTTATTTATGGCTGTGTTGGGTCTTCGTTTCTGTGGGAGGGCTTTCTCTAGTTGCGGCAAGTGGGGGCCACTCTTCATCGCGGTGCGCGGGCCTCTCACTATCACGGCCTCTCTTGTTGCGGAGCACAGGCTCCAGACGCGCAGGCTCAGCAATTGTGGCTCACGGGCCTAGTCGTTCCGCGGCATGTGGGATCTTCCCAGACCAGGGCTCGAACCCGTGTCCCCTGCATTGGCAGGCAGATTCTCAACGACTGCGCCACCAGGGAAGCCCCGGTTATGCTTTTTTGATGATTGGTTCCACTAAGAATACTCAGTGGTTCTGGGAAGAGTCAGTATTCTATAATGCTGCATCTAGTTTGAAATAAGAGGGAATTGGGGAAGAGGACATGAAGCATAACACAGGATACTAATCGAAAACATTTTCGCTAAAACAAATCTGTTCCAGATATCAGGGATACCCATGTATTTTTCACCCAGAAAGTTCTTCTGAAATTGTGTGGTTTAGGATTTCCCTCCCGTCTATCTCCTGAAATTCCTTTAAAGAAATTCTTTATGAAGAATTATATATAATATATGTTATGTATATCTTTGTATATGATATAATTTACTTGGTTTATCATGTTTGTGAATGTGAGTTTTTTTTTTTTAACCCCCGCAGTATTTTTAAAACAATTTTTTGCCTTTTCCCTAGGGAGTTGGTCTCTCAGTTCATGGGCAATTCCGAGTGGCTACTGAAAAGTCTCTTTTTGCAATGCCAGAAACAGCAATAGGTAAAAAAAAAACACCAACTAAATTTTTCATAATTACTTTTAGAATTATCATCTTTTGATACATTTCAGAGTACAGTTATTGAAGGAATTGATGGAATCTTGTATGAAAGAACTTTTAAAAAGAAATTATAATAGGAAGATACCTAAAAGTTTATATTAGCTCATACCTATATCTGAAAACACAAAGGCAAGCATATTTAAACTGGAGACACTAGCGCACTGTAGTCGATTTTATATATTTATTCTTACTGAAGTATAGTTGATTTACAATGTTGTGTTAATTTCTGCTGCACATGTATTTAATTTTAGATGAAAGATTATTAGAGGAAATATCTTGCATTCAGATCTATGCTCCATTTTGAGTTAACTTTTGTATGTGGTGAGAGGTATGGATCAAAGGTATAGATCAAAGTTTATTATTTTGCATAGGGAGATAAAATCATTCCCACATCATTTTTTGGAAAAAGCTACTATTTCTCCACTGATTGCCTTTGCACCTTTGTATGTGCTGCTCTTGGTGCCAACACCACACTGTCTTGATTACTGTTGCTTTATAGTAAGTCTTGATCAAGTAATGATAATCCTCTAATTTTGTTCTTTTTTTTTCTTTCAAGTTGTTTTGGCTCTATAGATCCTTTGTATTTCTATGTGAATTTTAGAGTGATTTTGTAAGTTTCAACAAAAAAGCCTGTTAGAATTTTTATTTGGATTGTCTAGGATCTATCAATTTAGGGAGAATTGACATCTTAACAATGTTGAGTCTTCAGACCTGTGAGCAATGTATATCTTTCCATTTATTTAGGTCTTCTTTAATTTCCCTAAGCCATGTTTTGTAGTTTTCAGTTTCTTATACATCTTTTGTCAGATTTTTCCTTAAGTATTTCATATTATTCAATGATATTATAAATGATATTTTTAAAATCTAGTTCTGATGTTAGTTATCAATATATAGAAATATAATTGAGTTTTGTACTTTGTATCCTGCAAACTTGATAAACTCACTTACTAGTTCTAGTAGATTTTTTGTAGATTGAATTGAATTTTCTAAATAGATAATTATGTTGTTTACAAATAAAGTACATTTTACTCTTTTCTTTCCCATCTGGATACTTTTTAATGTTTATTTTTTCTTGCCTTGTTCCACTGGGTAGAACCTCCAATACAATGTTGAACAGATACGTTGAGAGTGGGCCTTCTTGCCTTGTTCGGGATCTTAGGGGGAAAACATTCAGTCCTTCACCAATTAAGTACAATATTAGGTATAAGTTTTTCATAGGTGCCCCTTATCAGGATGAGGAACTTTCCTTCTGTTCCTAGATTTCTGAGGGGTTTTATTAGGAATGGACTTTAGATTTTGTAATTTTTTTCAGCATGTGTTGAGATGATCATTGGTTTTTCTTTTTTAGTTTGTTAAGGGTGGATTACTTTGATTGGTTTTTTAACATTAAACTAACCCTGCTTTGCTGGGATAAATCTCACTCTAGTATGATGTGTCCTACTTTTTATATGTTGTTGGGTTTGATACACAAAAATTTTATTTGGAATTTTTGCATCTGTGTTCATGAGGGATATTGGTCTGTAGTTTTCTGGTAACATCATTTTGGTATCATTTTGCTTGCTTCATTTTGCTTCATTTTGGTATCAGGGTAATGCTGGGTTCATTTCTGGAAAAGTTTGGGTAGAATTGGTTCTTTTTTTTCTTTTTTCTTTTTTTTTATGTGTTTGGTAGAATTCACCAGCGAAGCCATCTAGGCCTAGAGTTTTCTTTGTGGAGAGGTTTTTAACTACAAATTCAAAATCTTTAATAGATGTAGGCTATTCAAGTTATCTATTTCTTTTTGTACAAACTTTAGTAATTTGGGTCTTTTAAGGAGTTTGTCCATTTATTAGCATAAAGTTCATTTACTTATTAGCTTTTTAGTATCTGTAGAATCTATAGTAATACCTGGCTCTCTCATCCATTTTTTTTGGCCATGCCATGTGGCATTTGGGATCTTAGTTCCCTGACGAGGGATCAAACCCGTGCCCCCTGCATTGGGAGTGTGGAGTTTTAACCACTGGGACTGCCAGGGAAGTCCCTCTCTCATTCTTAAAGAATCTTTTTTTTTTTTTTTAACAGATTATTTTAAAAATTTATTTATTTATTTATTTTTGGCTGTGTTGGGTCTTTGTTTCTGTGCGAGGGCTTTCTCTAGTTGTGGCAAGCGGGGGCCACTCTTCATCACGGTGCGCGGGCCTCTCACTATCGCGGCCTCTCTTGTTGCGGAGCACAGGCTCCAGACGCGCAGGCTCAGTAGTTGTGGCTCACGGGCCCAGCTGCTCCACGGCATGTGGGATCTTCCCAGACCAGGGCTCGAACCTGTGTCCCCTGCATTGGCAGGCAGATTCTCAACCACTGTGCCACCAGGGAAGCCGTCTCATTCTTGATATTAGTAATTTCTGTCTTCTCTTTTTTTTTCTGATCACTCTAATTAGAGGTTTATTAATTTTATTGATCTCAAAAGAAGTTTTTTGGTTTTCTGTTTTATTGATTTCTGCTCTGATATTTATTACTTCCTTCTACTTACTTGAAGTTTTATCTCCTTTCTCTAGTCTCCTAAGGTGAAACCTGAGGTCATTGATATGAGACCCAGGTATAGAATTCTATTCTGATGTTTAAATGTCAGTACTTTAAAGATTTTGCTACACCATCTTCTCATTTATGTTGTTTTCCATGAGAAATCTGCTCTTATCATTATCTTTGTTCCTCTGTAAATAGGTGTCTTTTTTTTTTTTCTTTTTTACTTTCTCTGGCTGCTCTTAAGATTTTCTGCTGATCACTTGTTTTGTGTGCCTTGATCCCTTGATTATGATGTACCTTTTTGTAGCTTTCTTCCTGTTCTTATGATTGTGTTTATTGGGCTAGTTAGGTTTATAGTTTTTGTCAGATTTGGAAATTTTGACAGTATTTCTTCAAATATTTTTCTGTCCCCCCCATTTCCTTTTCAGGAGCTCCATTTAAACTTTTGTTAGGCTCACTCATGTATTGTTGATTTTTAAAATTTATTTATTTTTTTAATTTTAGATATTTGCTATTCATGTGTTTTCAAGTTCACTAATCCTTTCTTTTGCAAAGTCAAAACTGCCCTTAATCCCATTCAGGTATTTTTTAGCTTATACATTCATCTTAGTTTTCATCTATAGTAGTATCATTTGGGTCTTTTTTAAAAAAATATATTATTTGTTTTTTCTTTTTTTTAATTTATTTATTTTATTGATTTATTTTTGGCTGTGTTTGGGTCTTTGTTCCTGCGCACAGGCTTTCTCTAGTTGCGGAGAGCAGAGGCTACTCTTCATTGCGGTGTGTGGGCTTCTCATTGCAGTGGTTTCTCTTGTTGTGGAGCACGGGCTCTAGGCACATGGGCTTCAGTAGTTGTGGCACGTGGGCTCAGAATTTGTGGCTTGTGGGCTCTAGAGTGCAGGCTCAGTAGTTGTGGCTCACGGGCTTAGTTGCTCCGCGGCATGTCGATCTTCCCAGGCCAGGGCTCGAACCTGTGTCCCCTGCTTTGGCAGGCGGACTCTTAACCACTGCGCCACCAGGGAAACCCCTCTTATTTGCTTTTATTTAACTTTTTGAACATATGGTATATGTTTATTATAACTGTGTTGATGTCCTTGTTCGCTAATTCTTATGTTTATGTCAGTTCTGGGTCAGTTTTTCTCATTTTGTTTTTTTGTTTTGTATTTGTCTTTATAGATAACCTTACAACATTTCAAACTTTATTCAAACACACCAGTGGTGGCAAAGAGCACAAACAAGTGACAGGCACGATTGCTAACGCCAGGATCAAAGGCCAGGAAGGAGCTTGAGAGAGCCTGTCGTTCCCTGCCCTTTCCTTCCCCACACCTTGCTGTCACTTTTCTTTTCTTTTTTTTTTCTTTTTTTTTTTTTTTTTACTGGCGTATAGTTGCTTTACACTGCTGTCAGTTTCTGCTGTACAGCAAAGTGAATCAGCCATATGTATACATATATCTCTTCTTTTTTGGATTTCCTGCCCGTTTAGGTCACCACAGAGCACTGAGTAGAGTTCCCTGTGCTATACAGTAGCTTCTCATTAGTTATCTATTTTATACATAGTAGTGTATATATGTCAATCCCAATCTCCCAATTCATCCCCCCCACCTTTTCCCCCTTGGTATCCGTACGTTTGTTCTTTACATCTGTGGCTCTATTTCTGCTTTGCAGATAAGATCATCTATACCATTTTTCTAGATTCCACATATATGCGTTGATATACGATATTTGTTTTTCTCTTTCTGACTTACTTTACTCCGTATGACAGTCTCTGGGTCTTTACACGTCTCTGCAACAGTTCTGGATCAATTTTGATTGATTGTTTTATCATGTCATCATGGGTGGCAATTTCTTGCTTTTTTAGATTCCTGGTAATTTTTGACTGGATTCTAGACATTGTAAGCTTTACTTTGTTGAGTGCTGGATATTTTTGTATCGATGGTTCCCAACTTATGGTGGTCTGACTTACAATTTTTTGATTTTACGATTTTACAATGGTGCAAAAGCAATATACATGTAGTAGAAACTGTACTTTGAATTTTGAATTTTGGCCTTCTCCTTGGCTGGCCATATCTGGTACCGTACTCTCATGTGATGCTGGGCAGTGGCAGTGAGCCATAGCTCCTATGCAGCCACACAATCACAAGGATAAATGACTGATACTTAGAACCTTTTTGTTTTTCACTTTTAGCATAATAGTCAATAAATTATATGAGATATTCAACACTTTATTATAAAATAGGCCTTGTGTTAGATGATCTTGCCCAACTTTAGGCTAATGTAAGTGTTCTGAGCACATTTAAGGTAGGCTAGGCTAAGCTATGATGTTTGGTAAGTTAGGTGTATTAAATGCATTTTTGTCTTATGATATTTTCAACTTATGATTTGTGATGGATTTATCAGGATGTAACCCCAATGTAAATTGAGGAAGATCTGTATTCTTATCAATATTCTTGAGCTTGCTTCTGGGATGAGGTTATGTTACTTGGAAACAGTTTGTTCCTTTCAGGTCTTTTAGTTTTTTAAAAAATTTATTATTATTATTTTTTTTAGATGCAAGGTTGGAGCAGTGCTCAGGCTAGGGCTAATTATTTCCTACTACTTAAATGAGACCCTTCTTTGCATTCTACTCAGTGCCCCCACGAATCCTGAGTTCTCATAGTCTGATTGGTGGGAACAGGCACTATTCTCAACACTGTGTAGGTTCGCAGTACTGTTCTCTATAATCCTTTCCTGTGGTTCTTTCCATAACCTCAGGCAGTTTCTTCATATACACGTACTGATCAATACCAAGCTGAGGACTTAAGGGAGACACTCTGCAGATCTCCAGAGTTTTCTCTCTGTGCAGCTCTCTCCTCTCTGGTACTCTGTTCTGGGAATTCTGTCTGCCTCAGTCTCCCTGGATTCTTAGCTTTATTCGCCTCAAATCAAGGGGTGTTCTGGGCCTGGACATTCTCTCAAGGCATTAAGCTGGAGCTTTTGTAGAGTTTACCTCACTTGTTTTTAGATATTCAGAGATCACTTACCTTTATTGCCTGATGGTCCAGTTTGTTGAAAACTGATATTTCGCATATTGCATTTGTTTTTTTATAGTTATTTCAAGTAGGAGAGTAAATTTAGTCCCTCTTACTCCATCTTATCCAAAGTGTAATTCTCCTGGATGGCTACTTTAGATTAGATGGTTAAAGAGGTTTTCCAAGGAGATGTCCTTTAGGCTGAGATTTGAATGACAGGAGGGAAGCAGCTATATTAATATCTTAGAACAGAATACTGTGGTGTTAAGAAGTTAGTCTAAAGCAAGAATAAAGCTTTACCTGTTCAAGGAACCAAATAGAGTCAACCATCTGAATCAAGGGCAGGAGTGTTATACTGTGCTCTTCAAGAGGTACACAGGGACCTCTGGTGAAGAGTTTGGATTTAAACCTAAACATTATGGGAAACTGTGGGAGAGTTTAAAGCAGGGAGTGGCATGGTCTGGTTTACATTTTAATACCGTCATTCTGGCTGCTTTAAGGATAATGGATTGTAGGGGGTGCAAGAGTAGAGAGGCTTGTTAGGAGGTCATTACACTAATCTAGAGCTCTGCTGTCTGATACTGTAGCCACTAACCACAGATGGCTATTTAATATAAATTAAATTTAAATAAATTCAGTTCCTCAGTTGCAAAGTGTTTAATAGCCACATCTGGTTAGTGGCAGCATAGATTATAGAACATTTTCATCATCATAGAAAATTCTATTGGATAGCACAGGTCTAGAGAGAGATAATTTTAAGCTTGGAGTAATATGGAACTATAGAGTGGATAGATTTAGAAAATGCTTTGGAGTTAACTTGCTTGCTGATATAATGAATCAGGAATAACTCCAAGGTGTTTAGGTAGTGCTGCTAGATGAGACCAATTAGGGAAGGAGCAGTATGGTTGGAGGGATGAGAATCAGGAGTTGTGTTTTTGCTATGTTATATCTGGGATGCTTATTATCTATGTGGTTAAATCTAGAATGCAGATTTGAGAGTTTGTATTCAAGGGAAAAAGGCATAACTAGATAGACAGATTTTGGACTGTATTGGTCTGCTAGGGCTGCCATAACAAAATACCAAGACTGGGTAGCTTAAACAACATTTATTTCTCCCAGTCCTGGAGGCTGGAAGTCCAACATCAAGGTATTGGCTGGTTTGGTTTCACCCAAGGACCCTGTCCTTGGCTTGTAGACAGCTACCTTCTCTCTGTCCTCACATGGCCTTTCCTCTGTGTGTGCCCTCAGTGTCTCTTCCTCTTACAAGGACACCAGTCCTATTAGATAAGGCCCCCACTCTTATAACCTCACTTAACCTTAATTACCTCTTTAGAGGCCCTTTTCTCCAAATTGTCACATTGTGGGGTTAGGACTTCAGCTTAAGAATTTTGGGACACCATTTGGGACACAGTTCCATCCCTAACAGGGACTGATCTGCATATAGATACTATCTAAAGCTGTAAGAGCTAAGGAAATTCGTGTGTGGGGTATCAGAGAGCCTCAGATGAGACCTAGGCACAGCAGTGGGCACAGGTCCAGCAAGGGAGGTGGAGCCAGTAAGGGGAACTGGAAAGAAGCAGCCATTGAGGCAAAGGGCGAAGAGGGAGAATGTGGTGCCCTGGAACAGACAGAAGTGTTTTCACTTGGGCAGAGTGCTCCTGAGGTTCAGGGGCAAGTAGGAATGAATATTGAGGAACAGAAAGACGACCAGAGTGGCTGGAGTATAGTGAGTGAGTAGTAAGAGATGTAATTGAAAAAGTGGTCAGGGGCCTTGAAGACTGATAAAGGTGTTAGTTTTAATCTAAGAGAAATAGGCAGTCATGGAAGAGTGTTAAGCAGTAGAATGCAAGAGTCTTATCAAGATTTGTGTTATTAAAATAATTTTTAAAAAAAGAATTCAATCAGACAAGAACATAGAAAAAAGGTTTGTGTTATTAAAAAGTTCCCTCTGTTGTGTAGAGAACTGTTTAGAGGAGGAAGCAAGGGAACATAGTCATTGATGGAGGGTTAAGGGATGGTCCGGAGAAGGTTTGAGTTGGGATGGCTGTACCGTTTATTGGGGTGAGTGATACTGGAAGGGGGATGATTGTGGGGGGCAGTGGTTATGAATTCAACTTTTGACCTATCTTGTTTGAGATGCTAAAGATATTTCTGTTTACAGTAGCATGCCACTGATTCTTTCAAGTCTAGGACCTTTTTTTTTTTTAATAAATTTATTTATTTTAATTATTTATTTTTGGCTGCTTTGGTTCTTCGTTGCTGTGCATGGCTTTCTCTAGTTGTGGCGAGCAGGGGCTACTCTTTGTTGCAGTGCGCGGGCTTCCCATTGCGGTGGCTTCTATTGTTGCGGAGCACGGGCTCTAGGCACACGGGCTTCAATAGTTGTGGCACGTGGGCTCTAGGGCACAGGCTCAGTAGTTATGGCGCATGGGCTTAGTTGCTCCGCGGCATGTGGGATCTTCCCAGGCCAGGGCTCGAACCCGTGTCCCCTGCATTGACAGGCGGATTCTTAACCACTTTGCCACCAGGGAAGCCCTAGGAACTTTTTGACAAGTAGAACTGGAAAGAATTTGAATGCTTGTATTTTTATCTGAATTAATTGAAGCAATTTTCAAATAGATAGGTGGATTATAAACCTAGAGGGTCACAATTGTTTAAGGAGCTCTTAAACACCAAAAAGTAGTGTACTGGCAAATATTTGCATATATGCTATTTTTAGTTGTTGCCAGTAGAGAGAATAAGGGAATTTAAAAAATACATGGTTAAGAAAAGAGTAAGTGCAAGTGATTTAATTAGGTATAAACTTGTTCATTTAGTAAGACTAATGGTTATCACATCACTTTAAGTATCTTGAATATTAGATAATTGACTGGACATTGATTAAATGGTAATAATAATTTATCATAGATTACATATATTTTTTCCTGTGCTTATCATTTGGAAAGAAAATATTTTTTCAGTCTTTACCTACATCGGAGACTCTTAAAAAGTAGTAGTAGAGATGAGAAATTTAAGTAATATTTATCAAGTAGTTATCCAGAACATTGTGCCATCATATCCTTTATTGACTTCTATAGAAATGAAACATGAAAAATTTGAAAAATACCCCAATTAAGTTAGCACAATTTATAGCAAGTCTTTTGTGACATTGATTGCATTGTATAGTACATTGTAGTACTGTGGTATAGTAATAATGTTTTTACTGTAGATTCAGACTCCAGAGAAAAATGGCTCTTTGATCTCAAGTAAAGAGAGCTGAATTTATCTTTTTCATTTGAATCATTGTCTTTTTTTTGTTTTTAATTACAGGGCTATTCCCTGATGTGGGTGGAGGTTATTTCTTGCCACGACTTCAAGGAAAACTTGGGTGCTTCCTTGCATTAACAGGATTCAGGCTGAAAGGAAGAGATGTGTATGCAGCAGGAATTGCTACACACTTTGTAGATTCTGAAAAGGTAATTACTTGGATGATTGCATTTTGTGTTGTTTGGAATAGCTCATACTGCATGGGGAGGCAGTATGAGTGGTTGAGATGACAGGCTTTGGTCTACATGGGTCTGAACCCTACATATACCCTTAAAGCTGTGTGACCCTGGGGAAGGTGCTTAAGCTCTCCAATCCTCATTTCCTCATATGCAAAATGGAAATAATTATATCTGGATCCAGGGCTGTTTTGCCTGGTACCCTCAGTGAATATTTTTTGATGAATAATTATAGTCTGTGTAAAAAAAAAAAGGTAATATTTTAAGAAAATCTAATATATAAAAATCTGAATTTATGTATAAAAAGATAGGCTTTTATAAAGATATTTTTGAAAGATTCTTTTGTTAGTTTCCCTAGTGCATTTAAAAGTTTGTAAAATATGGTCTTAAAAACTCTTCTGAAGGTTATCTGTTGTAAGGGACACATATTACTTACCTTTGTCTTAAAACATTTTTCTTAAACAGCACGGTCAGTTTTCTTAGCCCAGGATAGCACAGTGGCAAAGGATGTGCAGATGGACAGCCTGGTTTTAAATCCTAGCTTGAATTTAGCCTCTTTAGCCCCAGTTTTCCCAACTTCAAAGTGAGGATGGCAGTTTTATCACAGCAGTTGAAAGTCATTGTGTTAAATGTAACAGAAGGCCCAGTTCAAGGTGGTTTTGCCTCACAACTCCCAGATAGAGATTTGGTATTTTTCTGCTTCAGCTGGCATAGCTCAGTCTTATTGGACTGGCTTGTGCCTGAACCACATGGGTGGGTGGAATACACTGGCTAATCTATATCCTAGCTAATGTGCTCCATCCCTGGAACTGTGGGGTTAAGTCAGTTTCCCAGGAAACCCATGGATTTCTGATCTTGAGGGAGGGGTGTTATGGGATGGGGAAGGCATGCTATTAAAATGTATGAAGTATACAAAGTTGAAAGTTGTCCCCTTACACTGTTATGGGGGCCTTCCATCGCATTTGCCTGAATTTTCAGATCTTTCTCTTTTTTAGATCTTTATGGGCATCCTTGGTCACATTGAGTAGGTGGCTGTCTGATTCTTCCCTTGAGCTGTAACAGGAAGCAAACATGGGTACTCCATTATTTGCTCTGGAGGGACACCCTTGATTATAGTGGAATTTGGTTAAGGATAGGGGAGAGAGCTGATCCACAACCCTTTCCTCTCTTAGTCAGATTGCCCAGTAATATATGCAGTGCATAGACTACCATTTACAGGGCCTGTGGTGGATAACAGAAATGAATAATACACATTGGGAATGGGGCTAGAGGTGGGTACAAAAGATAAAAAACCATCTGTATCATCTGACAGAGTAAAGTATGGTAAGTGTACAAACAGAATACAAAGAAAGGATTCAACGGATTGAATCCATTGAAGGAAGAGCTTACTTATAAGAAAGGACTGGAAGTTTTCTCATAGAGGTTGCAGTTCAGCTGGGCCTTAAGATGAGTGTTGTCAGGAGAAGTTTTTCTGGATAGAGGAGACTTTAATGAGCAAACCCCATAGGGGTAGGAAAGCATTAGCTATGTTTTAGAAACAGTAAAAAGTCCATTTGGCTGAGTGTAGGAAGAGGTATGTGAGGGTTATAGGGGGAAAACTGTTGGAGGACAGAGGGAACGAAAAGTACCCACCGAACTGAGAAGGTATCTTGAGACCAAAAAATGAGGCAGGCGGCTCCATATAATTAGTGGATCAGTTTGTAATAGGGTAACTTACGCTCAGGGTGGCATTGGGACAGTGATCTGGCAGCATTCGCAACTGCACTCTGCACTGCTGAGGGGCCACTGGGATAGTTTTATAGTTGACCTTCGGGTATGGGGATGTGTGCTTGGAAACAGGACATGCATTCCTAAATTGGGATTTATGAATGAGTAACTCGTCTCTTGGGCACTGGGAATACGTCAGTGAGAGTCTTCATCATTGTTTGGGGACTAACAGAGCATGGAGGCCACTTGGTCCTAATGATTATTAAATGATGTCTATTAACTATTGATACAAAGCCCTTGATGACAAAGAAGTGATTTACCACACAGTACAGTCCTGGGTAGGTTCAGTGGAAGGACAGGAGGAACTGTATGGGCCCAAGATGGTGTCAGTTATGTTAATAGCCATACAAGAGTTAAGTGTGGCTATATTATAGACCTGTGCATTGACTATAGTAGCCATTAGTCACATGTGGCAATTTTCGTTAAAATTAATTAAAATAAAATTTATAATTGGGATCTTTAGTTGCAACACTACATTTCAAGTGCTCAATAGCCAGAGGGAAACAAAGATGAATGTCTCTATTTCTCCTCTTCAATTTCTTTCGTCTTTATCCATTCCTTGCAAGACAGCATTTACTTTGTGGGAATGTGTGTGCCTCAACTTCAGTGAAAATTGCCTTCATTGACTCAGCTGAAGGGAGAGCATCATAATTTTAAGACAAGGATTTTTAAAAAGAATGTAAGATTTCTGAAGAAAAAAAATTCTGTGTTGCTGTGGTGTTTTAAATGTTTTCCTTTCCCACCCCCCCGTAGTTGGGCATGTTAGAAGAAGATTTGTTAGCCCTGAAATCTCCTTCAAAAGAAAATATTGCGGATGTCTTAGAAACTTACCATGCAAAGGTAATCTTGTCAGTATTCTAACCTCAGATTTTAATTCATGGGGAAGGGGAAGTGACTAAAAAATTAGCAGTTGGTGAATATTATAGTTTGAGGATATAAATAAATGTGCTGGGATTTATTTACTTTAAAGCTTGTTGGGAGTATCAGTGCTTCACAATCATTTGGATGGCCATCTGAGAAGGTGACTTCTTTATGCAACTACACAGCTAGTTTTCTCATTGCTGGTGAATTTCAGTGCATAGCCTTGTGATTGGCCCTTGCAAGGGCTTTTTACAACACACTGTGACATTTGTGTAATGGAGGTTCAGTGTTGATGCTATTTGTGGAGCTGCTAAAGTGAAACTCTGGTCTATATCTAAATATAATAATAACATACATTGCAGTGTTTTCTTTTAATTCCTTTTGTTGTCTAACTTAAATTCTCTTTTAAGAGCCAAGAATCTATAAAAATGCTACATGACTTCTAGTTAAACATGATAGATGCCATATATGCTCCCTCCTGAAACCCCACTAAAATTGTAGTAAAGGAATAAGAAAGGTAGGAATCCACAAAGAGAAATAGAACAGAAAAGGAGACAGTGGCAGGCATGAGATGTCAGGATTTTGGAAGCTTGAAAGTGGAATGATGAGGGCAACTACTTTAGACCCGAGAACACTGAACTCAGTGGGGGAAGCCAATAAGAAGTAAGCCAGTTCTTTCTGTAGACTCTTTGTAGGGTACCAGCTCCCTCTGACAGGCCTTGCTGGCTAAGGGCAGGGATAGGTGAGGTGCTCTACTGAAAAGAGGCAGAACATATTAAATGGGAAGAATTCTGGCCTCTTCTCCTAGTTGGTTTCCAGAACTCTTACGTACCATCTATCTAAGTTTGGGCAGCCATAACAAAAATACCGTAGACTTGGTGGCTTAAACAACAGAAATTTCTCCCAGTTCTGGAGGCTGGAAGGTCCAAGATCAAGGTGCCAGCCTATTAGGTTCCTGGTGAGGGACCTCTTTCTATTTTGCAGATGGATGCCTTCCTGCTGTATCCTCACACAGCAGAGAGAGAAAGTGAGCTCTCTCAGGTCTCTGCTTATAAGGGCACTAATCCCATCCTGAGGGCTCCATCCTTTTGACTTAATTACCTCCCAAAGGCCTCACCCCCAGATACTATCATATTGGGATTAAGATTTCAACATGAATTTTGTGGGGACGCAAACATTTAGTCAGTAGCACCATCCCACTCCCAAGCAGTTCATTAGAAGCAAAAGAAAACCTGTAGCTATTGACATTCAAGCACCCCTCTAATGAAAAAAACATCCAGGCCTGATCATCTCATAACGCATCAGACAATTGACAATCCCATAATTGCAATTGACATTACACACAGAGCTTCCTAATTTTAGTGCTTCACATAGAATAACAAGGATTGCCAGGCATTAAAAACCGGAGATTGGCTAAAATAAAAAATGTACTTGAAGGAAGTAGGCAATGCAAGGAGAAGAAGGAACCCTAACAATTATAGGTTTGGTTGTTTTTTTTAATCTTCAGATAAGAGGAAAATATTTCATCTGTGAAATAGAACAGATGTTACGAAGAGAAATAGTCAAAGAATAAAAAGAAATTTAAAATGTGACAGTGCAATAGGGGAAAACCTCACAACAGATTAGATTAAAATTGATGGATGAGGAAGACTCTAAGAGGATAATAAGGTGGAAAATGGAGAGAAAAGAAAATTAGGTATTATTCCAGGAGGTCCAAACCTGTTAGGAATTTGTAACAGAGGAGAGGAAATATTTAGAGAAATGGTACCGCCCCCGCAAATTACCCAGAACTGAAGAACATGAGTACAGATTCACAGGCCCTGAATAGTTAGTGTATGAATGTGAATGCAGAGCATGTGAGCATTTCATCAGATTTTGTCAAAGCATCTGACAGCCTCTTACGTTGTCAAATTGGGTAAACACGGGATGGATTATAGCGGGTGGGGGGTTGAAGCGCCTTCCCAAGGAGTTCTGTTAAATGTTTGGGTATTAGTCTGTAAGTGAAGCCGTCTTGGCCTTCTCTTAGTCAGTGTTTTCCTCAGTGATTTGGATGAGAATGTTGATGGCGTTTTGATCAGACTGATTTGAAACTAAGAAACTAAGTTAAATTAGGTAAACATGTTGGTGAAAAAAAAAAAAACCACTTCAAGTTCAGAGTGATCTGTTTAATAGTAAAAATGTGAAATTTGATAGATGTGTGGGGAAACACTCCATGTGTTTTCCTTTCCTTCTCACTACTACCACATTCACAACACTCCTGACTCCAGACGTGTTGGTTTTCCACACATCAGGCAATTCTCCACGACACAAGCTGGGTGTCTTATGATTCCCTTCAATGCTGACACTGTCTACCTGAGGTTCGCATTCAGATCCCACAACTTAATGGGCCCAGTCCCACAAGATGGACCCTACTTTACACACCAGTCACAAATCCCAGATTGTCACCTGTACTTCTCACTGACTGGCAATAAATTGGGGTTCTCATGACCCCCGCCTTGGGTTTGATAATTTGCTAGAATGACTCACAGATCTCAGGGAAACACAACATTTATTGGTTTATTATGAAGGATATGAATGCACAGCTTGATGAAGAGATAACATAGGGTGAGGTCCAGAGGGGCCTCAAGCCCAGGGGCTTCTGTCCCCATGAAGTTGGGGTGAACTACTCACTCTTCCCTGCATGTTCATTAACCTAGAAACTCTCCAAACCCCATCCTTTGGAGTTTTTATGACAGCTTCATTATATAGGCATGATTGATTAAATCATTGACATTGGTGATCGAACTCAATCTCCAGCCCTTTTCCCCTCACTGGAGATGGAGACGGGGAGGTGTGGGATTAGATAGTGGAGTATGGGACTGCAACTTCCCTTGGTTGGTTCCCCTGGCAACCAGCCCCCATCCTTAGGGCTTTCCTATAGTCACCTCAGTAACATAAACAAAGGTGTGATTGAAAGGGGCTTGTTGTGAATAACAAAAGACAGCCATTTCACCTTTATTTCAGGAACCGAAGACAAAAGACCAAATATTATAACAAAAGGTGATCTACTTAGGGATTTTTCATGGGTTTTTGGGAGCTGTGAGCCTGGAACAAAAGGCCAAATATATGGACGAAGACCAAATACATATTTTTTATTTTAAATCACAGTATCACAATAGAGATAATTGTATTGCAGTCCAAGGTACCAAATTCATAAGTACAGGATGGGAGAAATGTAGCCTACAATGGCACCAGTTTTAAAAAAAGTTTTAACTGCCCAGTGTAAAGCACAGCATAATAGGACTGCCCCAAAACTAACCTAGAGTTAGTCCTGTTGTTTAAAGCATTGTATCCAAAACAAGGGTATGCGGAACCTTGTTGTACTTTGCTATGATTCAGCCACATCTGCAGCTAAGGTACATGTACCACACTTTAAGAATGACCTTGATAAACTGGAATTTGTACATAAGAAGGACCTGGATTGTGAGGGGACTCACAACTGCACTGTGTGAGAAGAGATTAACTCAAGGGGGACTAACTAGAACTATAAACACGAGAGGGCTGATTTTTGGTTCAAAAAAAAATTTTTTTTTAATCCTAATTATAGTTGTTCAAGCACTTATGAGTTCTTTTCTGAGGTAGTGTTTTTCTTCCCCTTGAGGTCAGTGCTGTGGGGATAATCGGGGATGTGGTAGGGATTTCTATATCAGACAGATATTGGGGCAGGATGACGTCTCAGGTCCCTTGAAATCCTTAAATTCATTGACACACTTTAATGATAACATAATCATATATAATGGCATACAAATAAAAATACAAGAACATTTTTTGCTGTTGATAGTTTTAAGAGCTAGTCTGGAGTAATACATAGTATCTGAATTTTGAACATATGGTAGTAGTTATTTATGAGACTGGATGTAATTTGAGTGAAAGTTACAATCTGCCACAAAATATATCATTAAATATGGTGAAAGTTTTAAGAATTTTTAAGATTTGAGTTGCTTCAAATTAATTAAGGATTTTTATTTTCAAACAGTCCAAGATTGATCAAGACAAGTCTTTTATACTTGAGGAACACATGGACAAAATAAACAGGTACTTAAAGAGAGGTGTCAATTATATCTGTTCCTTTGGAAAGACTATATTAAATTGAATTTACTAACACTGTAATTGTGCTGTGTTTGATAATGTACCAAATTCTGAGATCAGATAACACAATGTTTTTTTTAGTTACCTTTGAAAGTAGCTTCCTGCCCACTCCTTCAGGGGGAAATAAACTCATTATATTTAAGTAATCTATCATGCTGATTCATTTTAGTGCAAAACATTTCTTTAATGGGGAAGAGAGTCTAGAAAATAACAATTGAATTAACTTATCTTTTATCATTGTAAAGTCATCTTCTCTGAAGGTCTTATCAAGCTGATCAGCAAAAGGTTTTGTGCAGTGATTTGAGAGACTGACAGACTGACTTAAACACAAGAGGAGGGAAACTGTTGGAAAATAAGGCAACTATCATTACATTTTAGAAGCATCAGTTTTTGACAGTTAAGACATGATTTACTTATTATGTATAATAGATGCAAGAAAGCAGAAGAGAAAATGTAGGCTTTATTTCCCGTTAGTGAAGGTAGACTGCAAATACCCAGAGAAACAATGTTCTATTTCATCATCCTGTAATATAGGTTGGAAATTTTTTCATTATTGAAATAGGGTTTAGGGGAAGCCTGCGTTTAGACTCATTGCTATCATGGAAAGAAGAAATCGCTTGCACATTGTTGAAATCTTATGTTTCCCTTTTTTTTCATAGTTGGTTCTCAGCCAATACTATGGAACAGATTATTGAAAATTTACAGCAAGATGGTTCATCTTTTGCCTTAGAGCAGTTGAAGGTAATGTAGAGATTGTTTCTGCCATGAGAGTGGTGAATTCTTGTGATAGGGAGGCCTCTGAGGGGTGTCAGAGCTCCGTGATGGTGATGTAGCCCACTGCACATCAGAACTCTGTGATGGTGACATAGCCCACTGCACATCAGAACTCTGTGATGGTGACATAGCCCACTGCACATCAGAACTCTGTGATGGTGACGTAGCCCACTGCACAGTTTTTTTCCTGAACTCAGCTGAGCTCCAGAAAGTAGTTCCACAAAACCTTTACCTAAACCCAAATGCCTTGTCTACCTGCTGGATATTGATAACAAAGCTAAGCTGTTTTTAGGTCCTTTGACTATAACAGAGAAGGACTTCATAAGCATGCTTCATCTCCAGTAGTCCTCCTTGTCTTGAGGGAGAAATGTTCAGGGATGTTTTTATTAGAAGGGTTGGATCAATGGAGAACAGTCACCTTATAATATATTGCAGTTGTGACATTAGTCTGTAAGTTCTATTTAATGTGCAACACATCAGTATATGGTCTTTTTAGCAGTAGGTTTCATAAGAAAGTGATCCTTTCTAAACTAACAATAGGCTCCATCTACAGCCATAGCCAAGCCCTAAGCAGTGTTTCTCAGTGTTAGGTACACTTTGATCTTTCTTCAACATGACTCAACTGGTAACAGCAGAAGAAAAGCTGTTTTTGTGTAAATGAGTGCATATTGGATACTGACATTCATGGAACTATCATGTGACTGTGAAACTTGGGGTACTTTAGACTTCTAGACAAAGGAAAGAAAATGTATGTTTCCTTATACTAGAAAGAAAAGGTGGTTTCTCTTTATCTGATAGTATTTTTCAATTTACAGTTATAGTTATAGCATTTCAGTTGTCAGGTAACTTACTGACAAAAAATTTAAATTAAATCTTACCTGTGAAGATGAAAACATTTCCTCATTCTTAAGGGAATATTAATTTGTCTCTTAGGATCTTATTTAGTATTGGAATTCTATTAACTTTCAAGGATAGGCATAAATTAGAGTAAGTAGACCAGCCATATATTTCCCTAACTCACAAAAGTAATGTTACTGTTAACAGTTTTCAGGAATGTTTGCATACATGTAGATAATCATTTTATATTTCAAGGATTCTGACTTGAAAGTTGGTTCTCTTGTTTTCAGAGCAATATAGAAACCAGCATTCCTGTTTGTGTTTGTTTGTTTTTTCAGCAATAGGGTTAAGTATGCACTTAGCAATTTCATTTGAAAATAGTCATGCAGCACATTACCTCATAGGCTATATATTGAATAGTATAAAAGCAGTACAGATAAGCAACTAACCATATTATTTTAAAACCACTGGCCTACCCCAGAACTGAGGGATAGGACTCAGATGGTCTTCCAGTTTTCCTCCCATTTCTCTGGTGATACGTTTATTCTGCATTCAGAAGAGGGTACTTGGCAAGCCACCCATCACAGCTAGGATCAGCATAAGCACCCTCACTGGAAGGACCGATTTTCATTTTTATTCAGTTGACCTGCTCTGTTGAATGAATGTGGCTCCACAGTATTAGTATCTGCTGGGAGTAACATGATGTGGGGATCAGAAATTCCCACTGAGGCTTCCCTGACAGAGCCTTAGGTATAGGGGTTCTTTTAATTATGTCAGCCAGAAACACAAACCAAGAAACAACCCTGAAGGAGAAGATAGTTGTTAGTGCTTCAGTGACAGGTTTGCAGATCACATGTTTGAACAACTTTTAAAGAAGATTCTAGCACTTGTGTCAATAAACCTCAAGGATTGCTCCTGACCCTGTGGACTCTTCAGGGATTCCTGTCTTCCTTCTGCAGGTCCCAATGATCTAGTCTGTATTGATGTTTGAAGTTGGCAGCCATCTACTCCATGTCTTAGGGGTTCCTTTCTCTCTAGGATTGTCCATGGGGAAGGACATAATCTTTTCAACATACTTGCTTATCATTAAATAAAAACATACAGTTTTTCTTCAATCCTTTCTTTAGATTTTTAACTGCCAATTACTATAGGATAACATACGGGCTAAAAAAACTGACAAATATGGGGAAGTTGTAAAGAAGTTCCATCTTTACAACTGATGGAATTTTCGTAGTACCTTACTTTATGGCTTCTAATGTCCTTTCTTAGATTTTCCTCCTAAGTTCCAATACACTTTTTTTTTTTCTTTTTTTAAATAATGCTGTGGGTTGGAATTCATCAAATCTCCTTTTAATCACTCTTTTGGTATAGGTTGTTCATGGTGCCAAGCAATCCATGTAAGCTAATGGGCTATTTAAATGCCCTGATGGGTAGCTTATACTAGAGAAACCTTAACCAAAGACTCCCATTGCGGTATTCTCACGTGTGTGTGTGTGTGTATGTGTGTATGTGTGTGTGTGTGTGTGTGTGTGTGTGTGTTTAGTTGTGGTCAAATACATGTAATGTAAAACTTAACATCTGAACCATTTTAAAGTGTATAGTTCAGTATTGTTAAGTATATTCACGTTGTTGTGCAGTCAATCTCCAGAATATTTTCAACTTGCATAACTGAAACTTTATACCCATTAAACAATAACTCCCCATTTCCTTCTCCTCCCAGTCTCTGGCAACCACCATTCTGCTTTCCTTTTCTGTGGATTTGACTACAGTGGACAGCTTGCATAAGTGGAATCATACAGCATTTTTCCTATTGTGACTAGCTTATTTCACTTAACCATGACGTTTCAGGTTTCACCCATGTTGTAGCAGGTACCAGAATTTCATTCCTTTTTTAAGGCTCAATAATATTCCATTGTATGTTTATGCCACATTTTATTTATCCATCCATCTGTTGATGGGCATTTGGGTTGCTTCTACCTTTTAGGTCTTGTTAATATTGCTGCTGTGAACATGGGTTTACAAATATCTGCTTTTAATTCTTTGAATACATACTCAGAAGTGGAATTGCTGCATCACATGGTAATTCTATTTTTAATGTGTTGAGGACTTCCACACTCTTTTCCATAGCAGGTGCACCATTTTATGTTCCCACCGACAGCAGTGCACAGAGGTTCCAGTTTTTCTGCATCCTTGCCAACACTTGTTATTTTCTGTCTTTTTTTTTTTAAAAAATAGCCATCCTAATGGCTGGGGGGGTGATAGCTTATTGTGGGTTTTTTTTGTTTTTGTTTTTTTGGCCACGCCGCGCGGCTTGTGGGATCTTAGTTCCCTTACCAGAGATTGAACCCATGCCCTTAGCAGTGAAAGCGTGGAGTCCTAACCACTGGACCACCAGGGAATTCCCTCATTGTGGTTTTAATTTGCATTTCCCTAATGGTTGGTGATATTAAACATCTTTGCATATGCTGATTGGCCATTTGTATTTTCTTTGGAGATATGTTTAAGTTCTTTGCTCATTTTTTAATTGGGTTTTTTGTTGTTGTTGTTGTTGACTTGTAGGAAGTGCTCTCCCATTTCAATCTCCTTTTTCTGGTAATGAGACTAGCAAGCTTGCCAAAGTAAAGAAGGTTCTTCAGGGCCAATGAGAGAAGTATTTCTTTTCCAGAATTACAAGTGATGTCAGTAATCAAAGGAGTCATGGCTAGAAGCGGTTGAGACGACCTCCCTTGCCTCAACTCTCAGCAAGGATACTAATCCAAGGAAGGAATTTAAATGGGTCACCAGTCCTTAGGAGGGCTGGGGAATGAAGTCCACGGCCAAGAGAGGCAGAGAAACAAGAGCAGAGAGCAGTGAGTCAAATTAGTGTCCAGGAAGGTGGTCCTGAGCAAATGGCCAGGGAAACTAGTGTTGCTTTTGACTTGTCTTTTAGGTGTTTTCTTGTTACTGATGTAGGATATCCTGCTGTGTTAAAGGCTTAGAGAGAGGGCGTATACTTTCCTTTTCCAGTACTAGAAAACTCTTATTAGATTTTTTTGGGATTTCTTCTTTCTAATCACTAATGTGAGATTTATGTATTTTTTTTATTTTAAAATGCTCGTTTCATGAAGAGTAAATGAAACTCAGTTTTTACTTGAAGAAGTTAACATACAAGAATATGACAGGCCTCTATAAAGAATTCATGCACTGAAAAATTGGAGGGAAAACAGGAGAACTAAGAAAGATAACCAGGGCATAGATTTTAAGAAAGAGGAGCAGCAAAGTATTAAAACGAGAAATTAAACTTAAAAGATTACTAATCTTTCTGTAAGCTTTGAGAATTACCTGTATACTGTACTATTTAAAAATAAAGTGACCGATATTCAAGAAAATTGCTACAGGAATTGTTCTGTAAACAACTAGAAAACTGGACAAAACGTATGAAACAAGTATTTATAGAGCTTGGACAATGCAGGCAGCACATGTGATTCCTGAGAGAAGGGAAACAAACAAAAGAGCCCTAAGATTGACTCAGCTTTCTTCCTGCAGGAGTTTCCAGAATATTGATCTGTACGTGTTATGGGTAAAACTCCACAAGAGCAGGGAAAGAGTCACAGGAAAGCAATAGTCTGTGAACAGTTAGCAAGTCTCACACAGGTCTGGGAAGTGTTCATATTCCCATCAGCCAGAAGATTTACACTTTAGTAGTGGGCGTAAATTAATACTAGAGTAATACTTGCTCTGAACTCCCAAGGTAATTCAGTGGGGAAAAGATAGTCTTTTCAACAAATGGTTCTGGAACAATTGGATATCCATATGCAAGGAAAAAAAAAAAGTTATTGACTCTTACCTTGCCCTTGTAGCGGAGGAAAAAATTCTCTATCCTCTTAGGTTCTCTGGCTGGGCCTAAGAATCAGACTGACATAAGACAGATTAAAAGGAGAAGAGTATACAAATTTTATTAAATTTTTACATGTACATGGGTGTCTGTACAAGAGAATGAATACCTGAGGAATGACCAGAGCAGGAAGCTTGTATACCTTTTAGACAAAGAAACAATAAATTTGTGAAGAATTGACAAGACAAATAACTTTTGGCTAGGAGTAGTAAATGGTGAAGAAGTAACTAGGAAGATAAGGGTTAATTTAAGAAGGTTCGTTTGTACAGATTTCTTGGCCCCAAATTCCCTGTCTCTGGTGATCAGAATGGCTTCCTTCCTCCTGGCACAGGGAGGGTACCTTTCACATGGGGGTTGTATCTCCTGCTTTCAGGAAGAAAAGGAGGGTCAGAGTGCCCTTCTTTTTTTTTTTTTTTTTTTTTTTAATTTTTATTTATTTATTTATTTATTTATTTGGCTGTGTTGGGTCTTCGTTTCTGTGCGAGGGCTTTCTCCAGTTGCGGCGAGTGGGGGCCACTCTTCATCGCGGTGCGTGGGCCTCTCACTGTCGCGGCCTCTCCTGTTGCGGAGCACAGGCTCCAGATGCTCAGGCTCAGTAGTTGTGGCTCACGGGCTTAGTTGCTCCGCGGCATGTGGGATCTTCCCAGACCGGGGCTCGAACCCGTGTCCCCTGCATTGGCAGGCAGATTCTCAACCACTGCACCACCAGGGAAGCCCCCAGAGTGCCCTTCTTACACCTATTGTTTCCCAAGTGCCTTTAACTCAAAATAATCAATATGACAACATGGCGTATCTTGGGGTGACATGCTTTGAGCTCCTTCACACTATATGCAATTCAAAATGTATTACGAACGTAAATGTAAGCAGTAAAACTATACCACTCTAAAGGAAAACATCGGAGAAAATCTTGGTGACTTTGGGCTAGCTAAGATTTTCTTTTTAATGCAAAAAGCTGGAACTGCAGAAGAAAAAAATTGATAAATCTTTATTATAATAAAACACTTTTTCTCTTTGAAAGACACTATCAGGAAAATGAGGAAGCAACAGATTGGGAGGAAGTATTTGTAAAACGTGTATCTGATAACAGGACTTTAATCCACCACATATACAATATAAAAATGTAAACAGCACAACTAAAAATGGGAAATCTAGACATGTCACTGAAGAAGATACATGAATGGCCAGGAAGCACATGAAAAAATGCTCAAGATCTTTAATCTTTAGGAAAAGGCAAATTAAAGCCACAGTGAGATGTTGCTCTGCATCCATTAGAGTGGCTAAGATTTAAAAGGTTGACAGTACCAACACCAAGTGTTGGTAAAGATGTGGAGCACTTACAACTTGCATATTGCTGGCAGGAAAGCAGTTTGGCAGTTTCTTATAAAGTTAAATGTACACTTACTGTAAGATCCAACAATCCCACTTCTAGGGATTTACCCAAGGAAAGTGTAAACTTTTGTCCACACAGGTGCTTGTCCTCACATGTTCATAGTAACTTTATAATAGCCCCAAACTGGAAACAGTCCAATCCCTATAAGTATTGAATGAGTAAACAGATTGTGATATATTCATACAGTGGAATATTATACTCAACTATAAGAAGGGATGAGCTGATAAATTAAACAGCTTGGATGAATCTCAGAAGCATTATGCCAAGTGAAAGAAGGCAGACACAAGGACTACCTACTGTGTGATTTTATTTTTATGAAATTCTGGAAAAGGCAAAACTGTAGGCCCAGAAAACAAATCAACTGCCCGGGGATAGAACTGAGGGAAGTAGAACTCTTTGGGGTGATGGAAATGTTCTATATCTTGATTGTGGGGTAGTTGTACAACTGTATACATCTATCAAAATTTATGGACCTATGCACTTAAAATGAGTGAATTTTATCATACGTAAATTACATCTCAGTAAGGCTAACTACTTAAAAAATAAAATGATATGCCAAATTATGTTTAAAAAACAGTTTGACCTATAGAAGTGGGCATTATATTTGCTGAAGGTACCTATTACACTGTGCAGTTAATTGCTATTAATAAGAGTAACTGAATGGCAGTGTCGATGGATGCATTGTTCCTTTGGGAAAGAGCACAATAAACCTTAAGGGGAAAATGCATCAATTTATGTAGACAGGAAGAGAAAACAGTTCCCAGTCCACTGATGGAGCTTAGTGACCCTTAAGTGCTATCATGAGCATTTAGGATATCATCAAACAGGAGTACCTGCATCTTTAGATACTGTCTTTTCATTTTTTTTTAATTGTTAATGCTTTTAAGAAATTACCGGAAAAATCTTAAGGTTGCAAAAAGCACTCTTCTTGGACTGGTTCTAAGCCTTTTATAAGAGGAAAGAAATTTTAGTGCCCATTTCTTTAAAACAATATGACCCTCCAGAATGGTGAAAAAATATTTAAAAATAAAAATATGTCTGTGAAGCTGTAGTATTCGGTGAAGTAGACCAACTCGTTTAGGTATTTTGTGTTTCTATTGTTTTTTGGGTCAATCTGAACATTTCTGGAAAAGATTTATAGATAGAAGTACATAATGTATAAGATGATTATTTAAAAAAATATTCACAATTCATAGCAAAACATAACTCTTAACTACAGTTGATATAAACTAGTTAAAAAAATCAAAGACCTGTTTAACAGACAGGATATAACAGGGGCTTATGCCACTTGGTTTTAAAATAACAGATGATGTGACTTACTGTGGCTTAAATTCTACCTTCCACTTAATTTCATTCAATCCCAAGGACAAATGCTAAGAAATATTTCCCTTTTAAGCCTTAAAACAGCACAACAAAGCTTCAGACATTTAGTGTTGAACACCATAAAAGTGACAGTGTTATTCCGTAAAGACCTCTATCTGCTTGTCCCTGTCCCCATTATGTGTCCTTTTCTCTCTACTGCTCCTGTCTTTTTGCTTTATTGAGTGCCATCTATAGCAGACTATAAGCTGCTGAGAAGCTTGCTTATTCCTGTATTTCCAGACACCTGTCACAGAGCATTTCACATGGTAGGTATGATGAATGAATGGGTAAGGTGCTGTGCTGCCACTGAGTTTCAAAAATGAAAATCCAGTACCTGTTCTCAGAGGGAGTTCACAATTCAGTGGAATAGACGCATAAACAAAATATGGTAAGTGCTACTAATAAGCTAGAGGCTTGCACAAATTATTGTGGGTGTCCAGAAAATGGTGGAAGGAGTCTTAAAGGCTTCGCAGAGGAGAGACCTCTGAGCAGAGAATAAAAGATGGGAATGAGTTGTCAAGTGGCAAAGGGTATATCAGACAGAACAAAGCACATACTCAAAGGACAAATGTTAGGAGAATGCAGAGCTGGGAACAAGGAGTAAAGTGTCAGAAAATACAGCCAAAAAGATGATTGGAACCAGACTGTGAGGAGCCTTATGTTAAACTAAAGAGCTTGAATTCAGTGAATTTTTTCTGAGTGTGTATGTATTTTAAGGATTCATTTTTTTTGAAGTACAGGAAGGTTATAATGTATAACTGAAAAAATTTTACAACATAAACATAATGAACACCCAGAATAAATTAGGCACTCGATATGTCTTATTGAGTCCCATCCCTGTCACTACCTCTCCCTAGGCTAACCATATACTGATTTTTAACACCATAGATTTTGTTTTTGAGTTATATATAAAATCATATAGTTTTCTGTCTGTCTTTTGCTCAGCATTGTATTTGTGAGGTTCACCAATGTTGTATGTAGCAGTGGTTTGTTTTTATTGCTTTACGTTATTCCGTTGTGTGATATATCACATTTTATTTATTTATTTCTACTGTTCGTGGACATTTGGGTTCGTGGACATTTGTAGGTTTTTACTGTTAGAAATAATGCTGCTATGAACAATTTTGTCTGTGTCTTTTGTTAACAAAGATATGCATTTCTGTATATACCCAGGAGTAGTACTGCAAAGTCATCACATGTTGTTAAAAGATACACTAAAGCATATTAAGAATTTTGATAGTTTTTTTGAGCAAAAATTAATCTAAATCAGGCAGCACCAAACCAGAAGCGGTAAGAAAAGCTCTACTGATACGAGCTTAGGGGAAGCCTTTTATGCAGAGGAGGTGGAAGCAAAGCAAGGAAATATTGATTGGCTGTAGCTTAAGCAGTTGCTTTATTTGGGAAAGGCTAATTGGCTATTTATGATTGGCTGTCCTTAGGTTTTGATTTTTAACCTTGAGGCATTACAGGCTTAGATTTTGGTTTGCTTACAGTCTACTAAAGCATTAAGGGCACCTCAGTTAGATGGCCTCTGTTTAATTGAAAGCATGTACATTTATCTTAGTAGTTACTGTCAAAAAGTTTTCCAATATGGTTGTACCAATTTACATTGGATACTAAGTTGCTCTACATTCTCACCAACACTTGATATTATTTGTCTTTTTCTTATTCGTCATTCTGGTGTATATAAAATAGCATTGCATAGTGGTTTAAATTTGCATCCATTATGACTAATGGGGTTGAGCATCAATTCATACCTTTATTGGCTGTGGTATCCTTCCTTGCAAAGTGCCTATTAAATCTTTTTTATTATTACTGTTAATTTGTAGGAATTATTTCTATCTTCTGCTAATTAAGTCCTTTATCCAGTACATGTACTGCATATATCTTCCTCCTATCTGTTACTTGCCTTTTTTCTCTCTTAATGGTGGCATTTATTGAACAGAAATTTTCTGTTCAAAACGTGGAGAAGGTGTCCTGAAGATTTGGGGCAGATCCGTAACGATCCATAAACGAGAGATTTCATTACAAACTCTTTACATTAACCAACTATAATGTAGAACAGGAGTTTGTTATTTTGGGGTTTTGAGATCTGTTGTTTTAACTATGTTTATGTTCTTATGGCCTTTTTAAAAAGTGATTGGATATACTATTTTAGATTTTTCTTAAGTTAAAAATCCAACTGTATGAAGTGTTTCTAATTATAGTATTCCTTAGTTTTTTATTTTCTAAGTGTCATTTGCCCTCGTAGAAAACATTGCTTCTACTCAAAATGTTTTCTATATGCTTTCAAATAATTTGTTTTGACCTGTTTTGCACTGATTTATTTCTCTCGTGCCTTGCAAGTATTTTAAAGTATCAGCTATTCAAATTAAATAATTTTCTATAGTATAATATGAGCAAATGATTTATCCTTCTCCTCTGACCTCTATAATGTACATTGAACACTTCTTAAGTGGTTACTGTCTGTGGCTTACTTAAACTTTTATCTTGATGGCATTTTTAACGGTTCAACGAAAGTTTTTACAAGTAGTGAATTTGGTTTTTTAATGGAATGATTAGGAAGTTCATCATAATATATTAATAAATTGGAAATATGCTGCAGCCATTTTTCAGAGGAGAGCAAAATTACACCCATTTATATTTTTCCTATACCTTTATGTATTCTTTTGAGTTAGATGAAGAATAAGCTAATTTGTTGCCTTTAATTAGCTTCTTAAGCTCTCATTTCCTGTTCATTGCTTTTACCCTGTATGTAATGTAAGTCAGTATCAGCTCTATTTTTTAATGCATTTTTAAAAAGTAAAATGATCTAAATTTACTTGAATTCCTGTTAGCGTTCCTTCTTTTGAGATTAAAACTGGCAGAGCCTAGACTTTTAAAGAATGTTACACGTGATATCCTTTTTTATAAAGGAAAGAACTCAAGAGATCATTTTCTAAGATCTCTTAGTGAATCAGAGAAATAGTTGTTAGCCCTTGAGTCAACTCTGAGTCCTACTTGGTAGAAATTTTCTAATTGTAATCAGTAGGCTTGTTGAATACTGTTTTTCTCTTGATAATTCATGTCAGACTGTATATTATTGAGAGTTGTGGTAGACTCCTGAGGAGAGGGTCAGAGGCATTATCCTGAGTTTTCCTTTTGTGGTAAATTTCCTAGGACTTAATAAATAAAACTTAGCCAAAAGAAGGGTTCCTAGGATTCTTACCCAAAAAGCAGTGATTATAGTGCTCATAATGCTTTGAGTGCAAGGACCATGTGCTGTTGATTATTGTCTCCCCTGAAGTGTCTAATGCATAATAAATGCTCAGTAATATTGTTGAATTGAGATGAGAATGTGAATCATTTGATAAAAATAAAGGAAAAAAGAAGTTGGCTATTTGATATGCAGGAGACAACTAATCTTTAAAGGGTCAGATAAATTGGTTAGAACACTGACCAGTGCTCCTCTAATAAGCAGAAATGTGTCCACTCAGTTAGTTGTATGGGTGGGCGCAGGGTTGTATCCATACACATTTCTGGCTTAGCTAAAGATCCAAGTCCTAATCATTAATCAAAATTTCCAAAACAGTCTGTGTTCCCTTTATAATGAATGAAGCTATGTTAGCTCCTTTAATGCTCTTCCATCATCCCTTCTTTGATTCCTCTAACACGGGGGTCCCCAAGCCCCGGGCCACAGACCGGTACCAGTCCTCGGCCTGTTAGGAACTGGGCTGCACAGCAGGAGGTGAGCGGCGGGCGAGCGAGCGAAGCTTCATCTGCCGCTCCCCCATCCCTGGCATTACCGCCTGAACATCCCCCCCACCCCGTCGTGGAAAAATTGTCTTCCACGAAACCAGTCCCTGGTGCCAAAAAGGTTGGGGACCGCTGCTCTAATGTGTCCCACTTCCTTGTCAAGGGAAACATCCCCATCTGTGGTCTTATTTCATCCTTTTCTGCCTCCTCTAGGAACTAATTGCATCAGCCATCTCCCTCTTTCAGTATCTTCAATTTTACCTTCTTGAGTTAGTGGCATATTTTCTTCTATCATTTTCGAAGCTTTCCTACCCTTATAAAAAAGCCTTTCCTTGACTCTGTTTTTCCTCAAGCTACTCTCCTGACTTTATCTTCCTCTTTGCCATTGAAATTACACAAACAAGTTTTTTTAAAAATAAATTTATTTATTTATTTATTTTTGGCTGCATTGGGTCTTTGTTGCTGCGCAGGCTTTCTCTAGTTGCTGAGAGCGGGGGCTCCTCTTTGTTGCAGTGGCTTCTCTTGTTGTGGAGCACGGGCTCTAGGCACGTGGGCTTCAGTAGTTGTGGCTCGCGGGCTCTAGAGTGCAGGCTCAGCAGTTGTGGCGCATGGGCTTAGTTGCTCCACGGCATGTGGGATCTTCCCGGACCAGGGCTCGAACCCATGTCCCCTGCATTGGCAGGAAGATTCTTAACCACTGTGCCACCAGGGAAGTCCCCACAAACAAGTTTTTATTCACTTCTTCACCTGACACAATGTCCTCTCCTCCATATTTGTTCTTTTTGACGTTTCTTCAGCCTTTGACCTTCTTGATTACTTTTATAGCCTCATATAGTATGAGGAGGTAGGCTTTGGAGTTGGCTGGCTTAGGTTTGGATTCCTGCTCTGTGTGACCGTGGACAAATTCATGAGTCTGGTTTCCTCATTTGTAAAATGTGCATATGTGTGAACGTACTTGCCTGAGAGCTAAGGAAAATGTGCTCAGTAAATGTTCCTTCCCTTCCCTGATTTGCTTGCTTTCTGACACATTGCACTATCCTGTATTGCCATGCCATTTATGAAGTGGGTAATATTTATTATCTTCATTTCACAAATGAGGAAACTAAGGTCAATCATGTAGGAGGTAGTGGAGCTGAGATTCCACCTCAGAGCTGTCTCACTCTAGAGTCCAAAACCTTAGCCTCTGTGCTGAAGTGCTGGCGTATTGAGTGGTTGGAGACTACAGTTTCTTCTTCTATTATATCTGTCTTATGAAAACATCTTTTAATATTTCATGAAATGTCTGAACCAGTGGAGCTTTTTTAATGAAATTTTCTTCCCATTTTTTTTTTCTAGTTTGTGTATATGGCACAAGCACAGACAACTGGGGACCTTAAGTGGCCTTTCTTATGAAATTAATTGGTAGCCAGGTGAGGAAGTATAGCAATAGACGGAGTTTTGTGTCTAGATGGCACATAAAGTACCAAACTAAGAATTGAGGACATAGGCAGTTAATCATAACAATAGTACTGAGTGAGGTACATAATTGTGAGCTTGCACACTGCAGCCCTGTTGGAAAGGGAATTGTAGCTTCATTGTTTTTGCAGACTAGAAAAGATAGAAGGTAGCTGTGTCCCTCCCTTAAGTACACCTTTTAGCATTGTGAATGAAGTTCTTCTAGGTCTTCATTGTGATAACATGAGCATTGCTCTGACCAGAGAAAACTACTGGGTTTGGCAATAAAATGGACCCATTACCTACTTGCCTATGGAAAGGATGGGCCCCCAGCACAGTACGCAGACTGCTGCAGGGGTGCCATCATCCTTGTGGCCTGCAACCAGAAAGGTGAGAACATGGAGTAGGATCGCTTTCAGGGCGTTGAATGGGATCATGTCCATACAGCGCTGAGGGCAGAAGAATGAGTTCCTGCGAATATGAACTAGAGTCATAAAAGACTTAATTGTTTCTCTCTCCTTCTCATCTTCTCTTCAGCATTGTGGCTGTAGGTAGGGTACTAATCTTCCCTCAACTTTTCCTGTACAGTAGTCATCTATTTAAGCTCTGGCAACTGCTTGGTAAGATAAAGATATTGCCCTACCCACTCAGTCTGTTCTCTGAATCTGTTGCAGATTTGAGGATGATACAAAGAACCTGGAATCTTGATGTGGGGAGTTCTTTGAACTCAAAAAGTGAAATTCATACCTTTGAGACAGTCGCTCAACAACATGCCTGAAAACTATATATTGCAATCATAAAGGAAAGGGCAAGCCTCAGATTTATACGCATGTAATGGGACCTCCTGCAGCAGCTGTTGTATTCACAGCCATACACATGTATTGGAGTATCAGTAATAGCATCTTTAAATTCAGAAGGAAGTGGCATAGCATTGTAGCCAAGGAGTCAGGCCTGTATTTCTTACTTTATCAAATATTTAAGTACTAGAGAAGACCATGTCACAATACCTTGAATTATTGTCTCTCTCTTTACTTCCAAGGTAAGTGGATTTATTTTTAGGTGAAGACTATAGTTCAGTTAAGACACTTCTCTAGAGTCACAAAGTGGGAAGGAGGAGCTACCGTATTCTACTCCTTCACTTTCTTTATATTGTAAAGTGAAATGTCTGTCTTCTGATACATTAGCGCTTTGTGAGATGTGTATTAGTTTTATTTAGGCATAATCACTGCTTGCTTATTACGTAGTTGAGATGATAATTTATGTCAGGCAGGCTACAAAATGTAGATGTACTTTATTACTTCAGTTATGGGTATAGAATTTATTCCACTTGTAGAATGATCTGTTTTGTTGTACCGGATTAGAGATTTTTGTTTGGTGCTTTGGCAGGATTAGGCTAAGGCATAATCTTATTTTTATGAGACTTTGTTGTATGAAAGTATTGTTAAGGAACAAATTTTAATATGATTTATATCAAAACTCAGCTAGTTTATTATAAGCAGTAAAGGAACTATTGGGCTAAAACTAGTAAATTTTTTCTCTAATAGGTAATTAATAAAATGTCTCCAACATCCCTAAAGATCACACTAAGGCAACTCATGGAGGGGTCTTCCAAGACCTTGCAGGAAGTATTAACTATGGAATATCGGCTGAGTCAAGCTTGTATGGTAAGAATTTTTCTTTAAAATATTGTCATTTTCTAGTTATGAAAGTTGTATATGTTCATTGTAGAACATGTAAAATATAGAAAATTTATAAACAAGAAAATTGAAACTATCTATAAATCTACTCTATGAAAATACAACAGGCCAGTTAGCTTAAGGCACGGGGGAATATTGCTCACAGATTGTTAATAAGCCTTTATGAAACAGCAGTTACCTTTGCATGAAATTGTAAGGACTGTAACCTCATGTGAAATTCAGAATAGAAATTTTAACCATTTTTCAGGCATAGTCTCTGACCTTGGGCAAGAGGCATAAATTCTCTAAGTCTAAATGCACAAAGGGAAGTTATTAGTCTATTATATGTTTTAATTAATAGATTAGCATTGAAAATACCATTATAGATACACTTAAAATAGGCAATAATCACATAGAATATTATTGATTTCATGAAATATTTCCGAGTCATAGTGATTTATTCTTCCAGATAAACTCTTTAAAAAAAATATATTATTTATTTATTTATTTATTTAGGCTGTGCCGGGTCTTCGTTGCGGCACACAGGATCTTTGTTGCGGCATGTGGGATCTTTTAGTTGCGGCATGCGGACTTATTAGTTGCAGCATGTAGACTCCTAGTTGTGGCATGCAAACTCTTCAGTTGCAGCATGCATGTGGGATCTAGTTCCCTCACCAGGGATCAAACACAGGCCCCCTGCATTGGGAGCGCGGAGTCTTACCCAGTGGGCCACCAGGGGAGTCCCCAGATAAACTCTTTTAAAGCAGAATTATCTCTTTTGTGTTATGTGTAGAGGACCCTTAGATTAATACACTCATGGCCTAAAGGAAATATTATGTTTAATAACTAGAAAGTAGACATACCTAATGGTCTTCGATGTCCTGAAATAGTGAAGATATTCAAAATAGTTCATCCAACCATAAATTAAGCTCTATTAGTCATATATTGAGGTCACTCCATAGGATATAAATGGCAGCTGAGGTCTTTTGTGTATTATGAGTAGGTACTATGCTAGGACTTTATGTGCATTCTCTCAGTTACATATTACACTGTCTGCAGAAGGCAGGTACTATTATTGTTTCCACTTTACAGATGAGGAAACAGTGGCATAGAAAAGTAAAGTAACCTGCCTAAGGTGGTGCAGCTGTTAAGTGGCAGAGACATGGCGTGTGAAACCAGATGGTCACGCTTCTGACCCCTACCCGGTACACCTCACCCAGTCCCTGTTTTTTTTTTTTTTTTAAATTAATTAATTAATTAATTAATTAATTTTTGGCTGTGTTGGGGCTTCGTCTCTGTGTGAGGGCTTTCTCCAGTTGCAGCGAACGGGGGCCACTCCCCATCACGGTGCGCGGGCCTCTCACCGTTGCGGCCTCTCCCGTTGCGGAGCACAGGCTCCAGACGCGCAGGCTCAGCAGTCGTGGCTCACGGGCCCAGTCGCTCCGAGGCATGCGGGATCCTCCCAGACCAGGGCTCGAACCCGCGTCCCCTGCATTGGCAGGCAGACTCCTAACCACTGCGCCACCAGGGAAGCCCCCAGTCCCTGTTTTTCACTGTACATTTAGTGTCCTGCCTGGATTGATTGAGTCCCTCCTTCCTTCATTCTCTCAGCAAATATGTTTAGCTATGTGCCAGGCACTGTGCTAAGTATTATGCTGGTGTATGTCCTTGTTCTCATGGAATTTGTAGCCTCCTGAGACTATAAAGAACAAGTAAAGAAAATAAGTAAAATAATTACAAATTGTGGTAAGTGCTCTAGAGGAAACATACAGGGTTGGTGATAGAATGATGTGAGGACAAGAGGGAATGGGGGAAGCAAAGGGAAACCTTTAAATAAGTAGGTCCAGGAAGACATCTTTGAGATGTCAGCTCATCAGTGACCTGAAGGGTGAGAAATGAGAATGTTGAAAAGCCTCGTGGGTTTCAGCAGGGGGTGATTTGGTTTTAGGAAGGTAATTATTGCTACTGAATGATGGTGGGATTGGGAAGGGGGTTCAGAGTGGATGTAGAGATCAGATATGAGTTCACTGCTGTAATCCAGGTGCAGAATAGTAGTGGCTTAGACTAGAGTGGCAGTGGAGAGAAGTAAATGGATTTAAGACAAATGTAGGAGATAGACTTGATAGGCCTTGATGGATATGAAGGAAAGAACACATTTAGGAGTTGGAGCTTAGAGGTGTGGGACAAATGTAGGAGATAGAATTGATAGGCTTTGATGGATATGAAGGAAAGAACACATTTAGGAGTTGGAGCTTAGAGGTGTAGGTTAGAGATTTAAGTCTGAGACACATTAACGCCAATTAAAAAAAAGAAAACTTTGTAGATTTATTTATTTACTTAACAAATAAGAGTGCTTACCATGTGCTAGGCACTAATATATAGGTAAACAAAACAGAGACATCCCTGACCTCATGCAACTTACTTTATAGTGGGGGAGATAGACTATAAACAGATAAATTTGTAAAATATGTAGTATATTATTACAGGTACTAAGGAGCAAAAGTAAATCGGGAAGGAGGGTATGGAATACAGGGGGATAGGAGTTGAACTTGTAGACAGGAAGACCAGAGAAGACCTCACTGAGATGATGTTCTTTGAGTGAAAACCTGAAAGAAGTGTGGGAGCGAGCCATGCTCCTATCTGCAGGGCACCTGAAGTACAGAGCTCTGAGGTGAGGGGTGGCCTTCCTGTTCTAGGAACTGCAGGGGGGCCTCGTTGATGGAGTGGGGCAAGCGTGGTCGGTGAGTGAGAGAGAAAGGAGGTCAGAGTGGACAGCGTAGGGAAGGGCTGTGCAGAGCATACATGGCCGTGGAGGTCTTTATCAGACTTTGGCTTTTGTTCTGAGTGAAATGGGAAGGCACTGGATGTTTTTTGAGCAGAGGAGGGACAGGATCTTATTTTTAACAGAACTGATCACTCAGGCACTGATGTGTTGAGTTTAGAGTGGATAAGATCATATAGAAGGAAAATGAGCAGTGGAAGAGAAAACGGACAGAGGTGGGAGAACCAGGAGAGCGTCGTGTCATGAAAGCAGGAGAGGAGTGTTTCAAGGAGGAGGGACACTGCCAAAGCCTCTAGGAGATGAGGATAAAGGCATGCTTTGCGTTTGGCAGTACTGAAGTTACAGATGATTTTGGCACGCCATCTCAGGGGTGTGTTGAGGCAGAAGTTGCAGTGTGGTAAGCTGGAGGGGAAGTGAGTAAATGGGATGTGAAGAATTGAAGACTGTGTTCACAACCCTTTCTTCTTGAAACGGAAGTAGGGTAGAAGCTGGGACTGTGGAATCAAGTGAGATTTCCTTTGGAAGATACTAGAACATGTTTGTAAATGATTGGGAATGAGCCAATAGGGAAAAAGGATTATGTTGATGATACTAATAATAGTTAACATTTACTGAACACTTACTATGTGTCAGACGCTGTGCTGGAATGTGGATTAAGATAATCTTAGGATGGATGTGTTGATATTACCATTTCATATAAGGAAACTGGGAGTTAGAGAAATTACTAGCCCAAGGTCACATAGTTACTGTGTAGTAGAGCTAGGAGGTGAACCCAGACATTTGAACTGCATGCACTCAACCACTAAGTTATACTGCCTACATTGATGATGGCAGGAAAAGAGAGACAGGTGACCTTCTCAGGCTTAGTCCTTGAGAAGAGGGCATATGAATGGGAAGGCAGGGGAGGATTGGCCTTTGGCAGGGGTGGGTCCCTTCCTCCTTAGACGGGAAAGGGAAGGTATGTGCAGATGGCTGTAGTTGGGCTGCAGATGTTTTAGTGGGAAGAAGAGAATGTTCTGTCTTAGGGCATCTCTTTTTTTTCTTTTTTTAAATAAAGTAGAAGGTTAACTCATTAGCTGAGAATATAGTGTAAAGAGCAGAACTTGCTAGGGGAAGAGGTTGAGGGGACAGAAGACAGTTGAAGTCATCATCTTGCAGTGGGGGAGAGAACATGGATTGTGAGGCAGTTTTCCATGCCTGTTTGAGATTTGTGATCATGAATTTTAAACGAAGCCAGTCACAGTTGTATGATTTTTCTGCAGTAAGATTTTAGCTGCTCGAACACAGGCAGAGGTAAATAGTAGGGTTCAGCTGGTGCTGAGATTTTGCCAAGATAGAATAAAGGGCGGGGGGGAAAGGCTTGAGGGAGATAAGGGCATTTTCAAGAAAAAGAAATGACCCGTTAATGAACTGGGGAAACTGGGCTGGATGAAGAGCAGAGTGAAGCCAGAACAAACGGTGAGAAAGTCGCGTAGATCAGCGGAGCTCAGTTAAATCGGGGATTTGTAGCAGTGGAGATATTTGAGCAAATAAGAATAGGAGGAGGTGATCAGAGAGTGGGTTCTCAGAGGTGGTCCAGTCTCTGAATGTCGTGGCTCAGGGTGTGGCCACGGAGTGGGGGCTAAAGTGGGTGGAAGAGAGGAGATGATCAGGAATGAAGATGCCCAGAAATTCTGCATTTAATCTTGATTTTCTTTCAGAGAGGCCATGACTTTCATGAAGGTGTTAGGGCAGGTAAGTGACAGTTGTTTCCTTCCTGGCTATTATGGAAATAGGACTTTTGAGCAGATACTGTTAAAAAAAAAAAAAAAAAAAAAAGATGATGGTTGTTTGATTAGTGAAAATCAAACTTTTATAAAAATTGCAGTTTTTTTTTTTTTAAATATTACCAACTGGCATATGAGTGAAGACCAGTCTTTGAAACCAGTATTGTTTAAAAAATCCAATAATGTGGCCACCGCTCCCTAATGTATATATAAGAGGTAATCCTGCTCCTGCAGTCACATGGACTCCCTCTGCTAAGTGCAGCGTGAGTTTGTAAATTCATTCTGCTGCTGAAGCCTTTGAAAGGTACGTTTATTCTCTTGCAGAAAGGCCTGAAGTCCCCTCTTTTTTTGTCCTGGCTTTTGGCAAAATCCCAGCTGTGTTGGACCCTACCATCCACCTCTTTGCCTGAACCTAGCAGTTAAACATTGACATTGAGAAAAAAACATACAGCATAATTAGTAACATCTACTACTATTATTTCTATTTTTGCTTATCATCTTCAAAGTAAGAATATTAAGAAAAAGCAAGTGAAGTAGTTGATATTTTTTGTTCCTAGCAAATCTGCAACCATTTCTTTTTATGTATAAGTCCATATGCCTATAAATAGTAGCTGTCATTTATGTTGTATAAAATGAGTTCTTTCACTCTGCATGTATTTTACGTATCTAATTTTATTATGTTTTTATTTATCACTTTAATATAGTACAGACTCTAGATATACTTTATCTGAATAAAAGGTTATGCTCTCTGAGCTGTAAGCTTCAATAAACACTGGTCACTGTGGTAGAATTCTCTTCATTTCTGGCATGATATAGTATAAGAAAGAAACAAATCCTTTTAGAGGACACGTGGAGTTGAGTCAGAGGAAATGGCTATATGTTTTATGGAAAACATGCATTCATCCTACTAATTCCCTGCAAATTCTTGCTGCATGTGGATCAGAGCTTAGACCTCTGATTTTAGGAGGACCTGTGTGCTACTTGGATTATGTTACTAAAGTATTCATTCATTATATGTTATAGCAGCCCTTCTTAAACTTAGAAAAGAAAGGTATTGTTTTTTAGATATACTGTCAATTATTTTAAGGAAAAAGAGCTGAAACCAAGCAGCATCTAAGTTCTGATTCATAGCCCAGGTGCTTATCAAGCTACTTTTTAATGAAGAGAAAGTATGTAACCTCATCTTTCAGCATAACCTCTTTATTCAGAAAGCAGTATCTATTCTGGGTAAAACTGTTAAGATATTCTTACATAACCAAATGTTTGCTACAATTTGCTAATTATAAAGTATGTTACCAAATTAGATAAAATAAACTATCAATTAGGGGAATGGCTGTAAAAAATTCTTACTTTTAACATCTAGAATAAACTTCTTCCTTTAGAAGAATTTACAGAAAAAAATTTTTTAAAGGATTATCTCAGAAGAGCTAGAGAGCTACCAACTGGAATTTGAGTGGGTGCCTCATGAAACCTGAAAAACCTGAGTTGTCTACACGGCAAGAACTTGTTTTATCTATGCTAGAATAAAAATTGTTAGTTTGAAATTAAATAACATGCAAATTTGATTAATATTCTCTTTCCATTTGACCTTCAGTGGACTGTCAAGGAGGTAGATAGCATTGACCCACAGGGCTTTTAGGGAAGAGATTCTTGTAGAAAGAATGCTCCAGGATTGTTTTTATTTACTCTGTCCAGGGAATGTAAAACTTTCAAACTGGCAGGGATCATAACATCAGTGTTCAGTATCACCACTGATCTGACACTGGAATCCTATAGTTAGGCAGCCAAACCTTGAAAACCTCCAGTGTCCACATTTAATTATGCATAAAGCCCCCTTCCCTCTACCTTCTGAGGCAGCCTACTGCCTTTGGTTCCCAGATTGATTCTTTAACTATTTCGCCTTTTAGTGATTAACTCATTTTTTAAGGTTCACTGTAGACTTTGTATGTTTAAATACTTTAATTCCCCACAGGAATTACGCACATTTTAAGCATGGCTGAAATTCCTTACCACAACCAGACTAGGTACAGCCCCATTCTCTTTCTTCTTGGTTTTTAATTTTTTGAGACAATTGTAGATTCAAATGCAGTGTAAAAAATAATATGGAGAGATCCTGCATAGCCTCCACCCAGTTTCCCAAATGGTAACATTTGTATAACTGTAGTATACTATCACAACCAGGAAACTGACATTCTCCTCCCTTTTTAAAGGAGGTTATTGATTGATTGCCTCATACTTACTTAAAATCCTGTGGGGATACTATGTGGCTACACTAAGTGATGACTACACTGAAATAAGAGAAGCAGAGCTTCTCATGATAACCTGAAGGTGGTCTGGTATTTTAATTCAGTGTGAGCTAGAAGATTCAGCAAAACAGTTGTATCCACATTTAATTATGCATAAAGTCCCTTTCCCTGTACCTCAAGTAATTTTCCTCTCAGTTCAGTGTGGAGGAGTTTAGAAGACAGATCTGGGCCCTCCCCCCTCTCTTGCCTTCCCTTTAAACCACACCAACTCTGGTTTTAGCTCTTTTATAAAGAGCTAAAGAGAGATTTCATTTATGATATTATTAGAAAAAGAAGTTCTAAGGCTTAAACCACTGGATTAGTTCAGCAGACTGTATTCAAGCTAGAGACCATCAGGCTTAGCAGGTGAGGTCATCATCCAGTTCTGTGAGGGCTTAATTTAAGGGGAAAAAGAAAAAGGAACACATAAAAAAATTTCAACTTTGCAGAAAAAGATGTGCTATAGAAAAATATGCCTAGTCCAAGGTAGTTTGTGTCAATTCAGTAATTAAAATCTGGTAATACCAAAGAGAATACTAACGTTTCTTATGTCTTTACTTGACAGTTTTAATAGATAAAGACCAGAGTCCAAAGTGGAAACCAGCTGATCTAAAAGAAGTTACTGATGAAGCTTTGAATAATCACTTCAAATCTCTGGGAAGTAATGATTTGAAATTTTGAAGAGACTGGATTTTTAAAGTATTATTTTGGAGCAGAGTTGGCAAACTATGGCACATGGGCCAAAGCCAACCTGCTGCCTTTTTTTTTTTTCATATATCCCTCAGCTAAGAATGGTTTCTGCATTTTTAAATGGCTGGAGAAAGAAATCAAAGACCAATATTGCATGGCATGTGAAAATTACATGAAATTCAAATATCATTGTCCATAAATAAAACTTTATTGGAACATGGCTTTACTCATCTGTTTACATATCTGTGGCTGCTTTGAGTAGTTGCAGTAGAGATTGTAAGGCCTGCAAAGCCTAAAATAATTACTGTCTGGTCCTTTTCAGAAAAATTTTTCCAGCCCTATTTTAAAAGATGGGAAAATTTGAAGGTCTTTAGAGATTCTTGAGTTAGTATATCTAATTGAAATGGCAACTTTATGTTTTGGCTTAGGGTATTGGTTTTTAATGTTGATTAAGTTAACTTATGTATAGGTTATAAAAAATAAAAACTCTGAAAGTTTTTTGGATATACTGTGTTAACACTTCATAGAATTTTCTCCATATATAAATCTATCTTAAAATAATTATGAGTTTCTGTAGCTGAAGTGTTCCTTTTATAATGATAGAAATCTCAGGCAAAGAGAAAAGGTTATTAGGTTTTCTTTCCAGTATTATCGACTCAGCCTTGGCTTTTTCTGAAGTTAACCAGAATCCCTTCCTATGGGGAGAGTAAAAGCATTATTTCTTGTTGTTTAGAGTATTTGCTAATCTGGCAGAATGAGGCATTAGAAAACTCTAATCTCTAAGATAGACACTCTGCCTTCTGCAATTTACATCAGACTTTTGTGATAACAGTAATTTGTTCTTACACAGTTCAAATCAGGAGAAAGAACTTGAAAACAAGAGGACTTTTGTTCAAAATAGAAGTACCTTCAGTAATTGGTACTGTTGACAAAATAAGGTTTTTTTAAGGTACACAACTGTGGATGTTCCAGACTTGGAACGTTAATATCTAGGTAAGAATAATTTTTAAATTAAAGATCAGCTTATGATTTACTTTATAGCTTGGTACAATTTTTCCTTCATTCCAAACCCCTCAGAAACTAAGAGAACTTTAGTTTTGTGAAAGAATGAAAAGCAGGCAGAACCGAAAAACACATCAAAGATTATATCCTGCACCCTTCTCATAGATGAGGAAATTGCAGTCCAGAAGGAATTGCTTTAAATTTTCTGTTCTCAATATACTTAACATGAAGCATTTTTCTTCCCTCCAAAATTAGGAACATATTTGGAAAAAAGATGCCATGATAATGAACATGTTTACATTTATATTCTTAAAGCTTCTAAATGTGGATGTGAATGATCTAAGAAAATACTTGTATAAATGGACTTTTATTTTCTTTGTATTTGCTAGAAATGCATAAAATGTTAAGTCATTTATGTTAAAAAATTTGAAATCACACAATGGTGAAAAGCATTTGCTTGCTTCAATTAAACAAGGACTCATAACTAGTTAATTGCAACTAGACTTTTATTGAACAGTTAGGAAAAATGTTTTCACAAAAATATTTGGGAAAAAATATACCATTTCATAGCTAAGTCTTACAGTGAAGAGAATTTGCTAACAAAAGTTGAGTTTTGCCAAGTAAGATGTAGGGAATACATCTGAGCCTGTGCCCACTGCTCCAAGAAAGACATGTCCAGTTTGGTCACACAAATACAGGATGGGGGCATTATGATTAAGCAAACAATTTATTTGTTAGAACTTTGTTTTTAAATTACTGTTCCTTGACATTTATAATTTGTCTCTAACTTTTGATTTCTCAAACTATATAATTACAAAAGTATAGTTCCCCCATCTCATAAAATGCCAGTGATACTGAGTAGGATATATGAGTGTCATGCTACTTCATTCGTTCAACATGTCTCTTTTTAATACTTATAAGGCAGTTTGACACAAATGATTCCTTTGGGACTAAGATAAATTTTTATCCCCTTCAAAATTGTGCTTTAAGTGCTAATAACCATAGGTAGTTTGCAAAGAACTGATAAGGCAATGGCAAGTGGAGAACTGTCAGGTCAAAGGCCTGTGACTGAAAGGTAATAACTAGCACTCAAAAGACACTGAACTGGGAAGGGAGCAGTGAAGCACATGTGTGGGGTTATGTGAGTTTTCTTAAATGAGGAATCGGCACATTTCTCTCTGCTAATCTGCTGCTTCCAGAGTTGCCCCCTGCAGGTTCTTTGTCATGCTGGTGGCACTCATCTGCCCCTCTCCTGGATGTTCTTGAGGGAGAAGATTCAGTGGTTGGGCACATGTGAGTGTGGTAAAGAACGGAACGGAACTTGGCTACTGTGTCCTTCCCCTCAGATGAAAACATTGGAAACTTGTTTTTGGAGCCTGACGTGAGTGTTGTTTCTTGGGCCCTCTTTTCCCCATTTTCTTTTCCCTTATAATTTGGCCACTATTCTTATTTCTTCTGTGTTTGTGATCTAAGTTGGAACAAATGTTTCCCATTCCAGTAGCTAATAATTCTTTCAGTCTTCTGTTTTATATGTCTCCTTCCTTCTCAAGCAGCCCTTCTACTCTTTGTTCATGAAAGACCTTCAAAATGAAGTAAATCCAATACTTAAAGATGAAGGTATGTAAGAAGTTGAATTATCCTATCAAAGATGTTCTCATTTATCTTGTCATCTAGGCCAAACTATATCTTGATAACAATCATACACAGTACACTTGTTGATCCAGCTCCTTCCTGCCTGCCCCCAACTTGGTTAATCCACTAACTCACTGATTATGCAAGCCTTTGTAGTTCCATGTCCATGGTTTGACATACTATACAGCATACATCTCCAGGTAAGTCTCTGTATGTCACAAGATACTATACTGTTAAAGTGAGTCAGGTGCAAGGGGGTGGTGCTCAATGACAAAACCCTATTGCCATAGTATCAGAGAGGGTGGCAACAGAGATCAGACTTCCAGCTAGATATCGGTCTGGCAGGCCTGCCTGTATTACACCCCTAGGAAATAGAGGCCCAGGGCAAAGGAGGAACCTGAGATCAAAATATTTAGATATAATCAAAGCCTACTAGTCTATGTCCCTATGTATGCTGAAAAATTTAGTGTGATGCGCTGCTTTTATATGGCTTTGTGTTCTCAACATAATATGTATTATCTTATATACTTAATTATATCTTTTAAGCAGCAGTGACCTTGCAGCAAAAGTATCTGATGTAAAATATAAAATGAATGAAAAACGGCAACATCTAGGCTTTTGTCTGAGTCATTAGTATAAGCACTCATAAACCTAAATTTTTCTTCATGAGCTGGAAATATGTTTTGCACTTTTTGGAAACTTTCTGTTCTTAGCCTTGCAACTTCAGATCCTTGTATAATAAACAGGGGTGGTGGTTTTTCTATTTTGTAAAGTTGCTAGATTATAAGTACAACAGGACAGTACAAACCCTGGGATTAGGTGAAAGTTAAATGACCAGTTGTCCAAAGGCAACTGAAAAATGGCACACCACTCACTTCAAAAGAATTTTCTTTGCCCATTTACCTTGGAGAATTCAGTCTATTTGATTGTGGGTTTCAGAGTATAACTGCTAAAATCAGAGGTAGCAATTCTGCCTGCTTATAAGGTCATACACATTTATGTCATTAGAAGTCACAAGACTTTTTCTGCCTTTCTTTAGATTTCAATGACAAGGGTCTGTTGTATCTTAATAAAAGGATCTAATCGCACTGGCTTAAATAATTCCTATTCCAGTTAAACTCAATGTGTGGCAAATCTTGATGAAAAGATACTTCTAAAGACTCAGTCTCAATTTTCTTGCAAGTTACATCTTCTAGTATCTTCTTCCCCCTTTCCTGAATTTTCTGTTATCATTGATCTTACACAGTACTTAATTTTTTTTTCTTAAAAAAAAAAGGCTTCCCAAAACAGTAGCCAAATTTATGAAAATAGTATAGTATATGGCTGTAAATGCCCCATGGGCTTTGTTACCATTAAAAATATACATGAGTATTCCCTTTGGAAGAGTATTTGATCTTTTGTAATAACTATAAATTCTCATGCATAATCTGGTCCCATAGTAATCTGAATGGTGATTGCCCATGTACCAGCCCCTTGCATCTGTGAGACAGTAAAGCTTAACATACATGCAACACTGAGACCAGATTCTTCTTTCCACCTTGCCAACTAGGGCTCCTGTTACTTTACAGTTTTCTGGATTGCTGTTTATAAAAGCTACCCCTGCTTGTTTTCTTGTATAGTAATATCACTGGGCTACCTAATTCAATGCAATAAACATTGTCATGACTTCTGTAAATTGTATATTGTTAAGATGCTTATATGCAAAGTCTGAGTCATCCAGTAACAGGTGTGATTAGTTAGGGCCCTGAGGTTCAAGGTGATAGTTATGCTTTTCATCTACAAAAGTAAATATCTTATTAAGGACATGGTTCACGGTGGACCTCTTCCACATGGGTTGCTTTCTAATGCTTGGTCATTTGTGTTAAGAAGGAGGGATCCTTGACTCAAGATTTTGGCAAACAAGACCCACTGTTAACAGCTATGGCTTGAGTGCCCAGGCAATTCCCTTGCCCAGGCATTTCAAGAAAATCCTTTTCATATCTTGTTTTTTTTTGTATAAATTGACAAATAGTTATTTTAAAGGAATGTCTTTAAAATGACCATTTTGAAAACATGGGTTTTAAATAAATTTAAATTCTTAAAGAATTTTTTTTTTAATTTTAAAGAATTTTAAAAATTCTTATTTCTTTGGTGATGGCATTGTTGCCTCTGGAAGTGGTGTGACACAGGTGATTACTGTGGCACCAGAGGACTTACATTTACCCTTTAATGACTAAAATCCAAGACCAAGCAGATAGAAATTGCTGTTAATGTAGAACTGCTTAAAACACTTCATTTTAGGTATTCTTAGACTCTTGATGGCTATCGAAATATTTTTCTTTACACCCAGATGGAGTTATTTGTATTTATTCACACCAGTTTTTGCTATTGTTTCATGTATTTAAACTAGCACCAACTTTATCCACAATTTGAGAAAGTGTCATCATCCTACACACAGCGTCAAGGCCCCTCACTCTCAATATATGGGATGTCATAGTACTTGAGGTGGTTGCCAGCCCACTGCTGCAAGGCATCACTCAAGATTTCCTGGGACAGGCGGTGTGCAAATTCAAAGACCACAATTTCAGGCCCTAGGGGTTCCTTCACTTCCTCTTTGACATTAACTAGAGAAGGCATCCTGAGTAGAAATCTCTCTTCAGGCATAAAGTTTTCTTCACTCTCATGCCTCTTCTCACTCTCGAGTGTGGTGGGAAATGGGAAAGTTTGCTTTGATTTCATGCAGCCCATGTTATGAAGAGCTTTGACTGAGTGAAGGAAAGCAGTAGCAAAGACTACTTCAACAGCATCTTTGGAAAACAAACACCAAGCATTTGTCCACTTGATATTGAGCAGTGCTTTTCCTCTCCAGGCTACTTCAGAAATCAATGTTCCCTTTTGCCAATCTTCACATGTAGTGTTTATCTGTCAAGAGAAGGGAAGTTTCATTTTGAAGTCATAGAATGCAAACTACTGTACAATTAGGTAGCAAGTAGAAACAAATCTTTACCACTTTCATCACTTGGAGGAAATGTAAGGTAACAACAGCTTTATCTTATCAATAGAAAGAAAAGATAATCATTCAAAAATGGCATTTAGAAATAGGAAAATGTCTTTTCAAGATCAGGCAAATTTTATAAAACTGACAACAAACTTTTGCTACCTTTGATTTATTTATGTATACCAGGGCTCAGCAAACTATAGCCTTCGGGCCAAATTCTAGCTGCCTGTTTTTTCAAATATAGTTTATTTGAACATAGGTGTGCTCATTTGTTACGTATTGTCTATGGCTACTTTCATGCTTTAGTGGCAGAGTTTAGTTGTGACAGAGAGAGACTGTGTGGTCTGCAAGCCTAAAATATTTACTCTCTGGCCCTTTGGAGTAAATATTTTCTGACTGACTCTGATCTATACTGTTGAGGGAAACAAGCATATCAAAATTTGCTCCTGCCTCAAACATCATGAGCCTGCACATCTTGGGCTGTGTCAGACTTTGTCCCTTGGTCACACATTTACAACTCAAAGAGTAGGACAGAATGATGGTCTTTCTTTACACTAGGGCCAACTCTAAACAATACAAGTTAGACATGGCAAAGCCACCTATTTTTCCTTCTGAATGAGATATTATGAAATTATGAAGCAAGGACAAGATGGTGGAGTAGAATGATGTGAGCTCACCTCATCTCACAAAAACAAACACGGAAATCACAACTGCTGAATGACCATCAACAGAAAAACACTGGAAGCTACCAAAAAAGATATCCTACACACAAAAACAAAGAAGAAGCCACAACGAGATGGTAGGAGGGGTGCACTCGCAATAAAGCCAACTCCCATATCTGCCAGGTGGGTGACCCACAAACTTGAAAATAATTACCTTGCAGAGGTTCTCCCACAGGAGTGAAAGTTCTGAGCCCTACAACAGAACCCCCAGCCTGGAGGTCTGGCATCAGGAGGAGCCCCCAGAGCATCTGGCTTTGAAGGCCAGCGGGGTTTGATCACAGGAATTCGACAGGACAGGCAGAAAAAGAAACTCCACTCTTGGAGCGTGCACACAAGGTCTCATGTGCACCAGGATCCAGTGGAAAAAGCAGTGACCGCATAGGATCCTGGGCCAGACCTACCTGCTGGTATTGGAGAGTCTCCTGTGGAGGCAAGGGGGGCGGCTGTGACTCACTGTGGGGACAAAGACACTGGTGGTGGTAGTTCTGGGGACTACTCGTTGGTGTGAGCCCTCCTGGAGGCCCCCACTTTCTCACCAAGACCTGGCCCCACTGAACAGACTGCAGGCTCCAGTACTGGGAAGCCTCGGGCCAAACAACCAACAGGGTGGGAAGACAGCCCCACCCATCAGCAGATGGGCTGCCCAAAGTCTTCCTGGGCCCATAGCTGCCTGCTAGACACACCCCTTGACATGGCCCTGCCCACCAGAAGAACAAGACCCAGTTCCTCCCACCAGGAAGCCTGCACAAGCCTCTTAGACCAGCCTCATCCACCAGGGGGCAGACAGCAGGAACAAGAGGAACTACAACCCTGCAGCTTGTGGAGTGGAAACTGTAATCACAGAAAGACACAACAGAGGAATATGTCCCAGACAAAGGAACAAGAAAAAAAGCCCAGAAGAACAACTAAAGGAAGTGAAGATAGGCAATCTACCCAAAAAAAGAATTCAGAGTAATGATAGTAAAGATGATCCAAAGTCTTGGCAAAAGAATAGAGGCACAGAACAAGAAGATACAAGAAATGTATAATAAACAGCTAGAAGATCTACTAAAGAACAAACAGAGATGAACAATACAATAACTGAGAGGAAAAATACACTAGAAGAAATCAGTAGCAGAATGAGGCAGAAGAATGGATAAGTGAGCTAGAAGACAGAATGGTGGAAATCAAAGACAGAAAATATTGAAACAAGTGAGAAGCAACGAATAACATACAAGGCAATACCCATAAGGCTATAAGCTGATTTATCAGCAGAAACTCTGCAGGACAGAAGGGAGTGGCATGATTATATTCAAACTGATGAAAGGGAAGAACCTACAACCAAGAACACCCAGCAAGGCTCTCATTCAGATTCGACAGAGAAATCAAAAGTTTTACAGACAAGCAAAAGCTAAGAGAATTCAGCACTGTCAGGCCAGCTTTGCAACAAATGCTAAAGGAACTTGTCTAGGTAGGGGAAAAAAAAAAAAAAAAATGACTACAACTAAAAACAAGAAAACTACAAATGGAAAAGCTCACCGGTATAGGCAAACACACAGTAAAGGTAGGAAATCATCCAACACAAATATGATATCAAAACCAGCAATCGTGAGAAGAGTACAAATGCAGGATATTAGAAATGCATTTGAAATTAAAAGACCAGCAACTTAAAACAATCTTATTTATATAGAGAGTGCTATATCAAAACCTCATGGTAACCGCAAACCGAAAATCTATGATTGATAGATAGATACACACACAAAAAAAGAAAAAGGGATCCAAACACAACATTAAAGATAGTCACCAAATCACAAGAGAACAAAAGAAGGGGAGAAAAAAAGACCTACAAAAACAAATCCAACACAATTAACAAAATGGCCATAAGAACATACATATCGATAATTACCTTAAATGTAAACAGATTAAATGCTCCAACCAAAGGACATAGACTGGCTTAATGGATACAAAAACAAGACCTGTATATAAGCTGTCTACGAGAGACCCACTTCACTTCAGACCTAGGGACACATACAGACTGAAAGTGAGGAGATGGAAAAAGGTATTCTATGCATATGGAAATCAAAAGAAAGCTGGAGTAGCAATACTCAGACAAAATAGACTTTAAAATAAAGACTGTTACAAGAGATAAGGAAGGACACTACATAATGATCAAGGGATCAATCCAAGAAGATATAACAAGTGTAAATATATATGCACCCAACATAGGAGCACCTCAGTATATAAGGCAAATACAAACAGCCATAAAAGGAGAAATCGACAGTAACACAATAATAGTGGGGGAATTTTAATACCCCACTGTCATCAATGGACAGATCAGACAGAAAATCAATAAGGAAACAAAGGCCTTAAATAACACATTAGACCAGATGGACTTAATTGATATTTATAGAGCATTCCATCCAAAAGCAGCAGAAAACACATTCTTTCCAAGTGCACATGGAACATTCTCCAGGATTGATCCATGCTGGGCCACAAAGCAAACCTCAGTAAATTTAAGAAAACTGAAATTATATCAAGCATCCTTTCCAACCACAATGCTATTAGATTAGAAATAAACTACAAGAAAAAACCTTAAGAAACACAAACACTTGGAGGCTAAACAATATGCTACTAAACAATCAATGGATCACTGAAGAAATCAAAGAGAAAATCAAAAAATACCTAGAGACAAATGAAAGTGAAAGCACAACGATCCAAAACCTATGGAACGCAGCAAAAGCAGTTCTAAGAGGGAAGTTTATAGCAATACAATCTTACGTCAGGAAACAAATAAACCACCTAACCTTACATGTAAAGCAACTAGAGAAGAACAAACAAAACCCAAAGTTAGTAGAAAGAAAGAAAAATCAGAGCAGAAATAAATAGAAACAAAGAAAACAATAGAAAAGATCAATGAAACTAAAAGCTGGTTCTCTGAAAAGATAAAATTGATAAACCTTCAGCCAGATTCACCAAGAAAAAAAAAGAGAGAGCTCAAATCAATAAAATTAGAAATGAAAAAGGAGAGGTTACAACAGACACCACAGATATACAATGGATAATAAGTGACTGCTACAAGCAACTATATGCCAATAAAATGGACAATCTAGAAGAACTGGACAAATTTTTTTTCTCTCTTTTTAAAAAAGTTTTGGCCATGCCCAACAGCATGTGGGCTCTTAGTTCCCTGACCAGGGATCAAACCTGTACCCCCCTGCATTGGAAGCATGGAGTCTTAACCACTGGACCACCAGGGAAGTTCCCTGGACAAATTCTTAAAAAGGTACAATCTTCTAAGACTGAACCAGGAAGAAACAGAAAATATGAATAGACCAATCACAAGTACTGAAATTGAAACTGTGATTAAAAAACTCCCAACAATCAAAAAAGTCCAGAACCAGATGGCTTCACAGGTGAATTCTATCAAACATTTAGAGAAGAGTTAACATCTGTCCTTCTGTAACTCTTCCAAAGAACTGCAGAGGAAGGAACACTCCCAAGCTCATTCTACTTGGCCACCATCACCCTGATACCAAAACCAGACAAAGATATCACACAAAAAAAATTACAGGCGAATATCACTGATGAACATAGATGCAAAAATCCGCAACAAAATGCTAGCAAACAGAATCCAACAACACATTAAAAGGATCATACACTATAATGAAGTGGGATTTATCCCAGGGATGCAAGGATTCTTCAATATATGTAAATCAATCAATGTGATACACCATATTAACAAACTGAAGAATAAAAACCATATGATCATCTCAATAGATGCAGAAAAAGCTTTTGACAAAATTCAAAACCCAGTAATGATAAAAACTCTCCAGAAAGTGGGCATAGAGGGAATGTACCTCAACATAATAAAGGCCATATATGACAAACCTACAGCTAACATCATACTCAATCATGAAAAGCTGAAAGCATTTCCTCTAAGATCAGGAACAAGACAAGGATGTCTACTCTGGCCACTTCTATTCAACATAGTTTTTTGGAAGTCCCAGCCACAGCAATCAGAGAAGGAAAAGAAATAAAGGGAATACAAATTGGAAAAGAAGAAATAAAACTGTCACTGTTAGCCAATGACATGATACTATACATAGAAAATCCTAAAGATGCTACCAGAAGACTATGAGAGCTCATCAATGAATCTGGTAAAGTTGCAGGCTACAAAATTAATACACAGAGATCTCTTGCATTCCTATACACTAACAACGAAAGACAAGAAAGAGAAATTAAGGAAACAATCCCATTGGCCATTGCATCAAAAGAATAAAATACCTAGGAGTAAACCTACCTAAGGAGGCAGAAGACCTGTACTCAGAAAACTGTAAGATACTAATGAAAGAAATAATAGAAGAGGACACAAACAGATGGACCATGTTTTTGGATTGGAAGAATCAATATTGTCAAAATGACTATACATCCCAAGGCAATCTACAGATTTAGTGCAATCCATATCAAATTACCAATGGCATTTTTCACAGAACTAGATCAAATAATTTTACAATTTGTAAGGGACACAAAAGACCCTGAATAGCCAAAGCAATTGAGAAAGAAAAATGGAGCTGGAGGAAAATCAGGCTCCCTGACTTCAGACTATCCTACAAAGCTATAGTCATCGAAACAGTATGGTACTGGCAGAAAAACAGAAATATAGATCAATGGAACAGGATAGAAAGCCCAGAAATAAACCCATGCACCTATGGTCAATTAATCTATGACAAAGGAGGCAAGACTATACAGTGGAGAAAAGACATCCTCTTCAATAAGCGGTGCTGGGAAGACTGGACAGTTACATGTAGAAGAATGAAATTAGAACATTCTTTAACACCATACACAAAAATAAATTCAAAATGGATTAAAGACCTAAATGTAAGACCTGATAATATAAAACGCTTAGAGGAAAACATAGGCAGAACAGTCTTTGACAAATCGAAGCAAGATCTTTTTTGATCCGTCTCCTAGAATAACAGAAATAAAAACAAAAATAAACAAATGGACCTAATTAAACTCAAGTGTTTGCACAGCAAGGGAAACCATAAACAAAACGAAAAGACAACTGCAGAATGGGAGAAAATATTTGCAAACAATGCAACTGACAAGGGAGTACTCTCCAAAATACACAAACTGCTCATGCAGCTCAATGTCAAAGAAACAGACAACCCAGTCAAAAAATCGTCATAAGACCTAAATAGACATTTCTCCAAAGAAGACATACAGATGGCTAAGAGGCATATGAAAAGATGGTCCACATAGCTAATTATTAGAGAAATGCAAATCAAAACTATAATGAGATGTCACCTCACACCAGTCAGAATGGCCATCACTAAAAAGTCTACAAATAACAGATGCTGGAGAGAGTGTGGAGAAAAAGGAACACTCCTACACTGTTGGTGGGAATGTAAATTGGTGCAGACACTACAGAGAACAGTATGGCATTTCCTTAAAAAACTAAAAACAGAGCTACCATGTGATCCAGCAATCCCACTCCTGGGCATATATCTGGAGAAAAACATGGTTCCAAAGGATACATGCACCCCAATGTTCACTGCAGCTCTGTTTACAATAGCCAAGACATGGAAGCAACCTAAATGTTCATCGACAGATGAATCGATAAAAAAGATGTGGTACATATATACAATGGAATATTAGCCATTAAAAAGAATGAAATAATGCCATTTGCAGCAACATGGATGGACCTGGAGATTATCATACTAAGTGAGGTAAGTCAGACAGAGAAAGACAAACATCATATGACATCACTTATATGTGGAATCTAAAAAAAAAAATGATACAAATGAACTTATTTACAAAACAGAAACAAACGCACAGAAAACAAACTTATGGTTACCAACAGGGAAAGGTGGGGCGGGGGAGGGATAAATTGGGAGTTTGGGATTGACATATACACACTACTATATATAAAATAGATAACCAACCAAATATTATGAAAAGCTTAGATTAATTTAAAATTAGCTTAAAAGTTTCTCCCCCTAAATATTTTACTGTTTGATGTTTGGACAGTCAATAGGGTACAATGCTTGTGATGTACCTTCCAAACTTCCCAATGGAATGCTGTCACTGAAAGAACTTATCTAAGATAAGACTTAAGGGTAACTAAAACAGTACAAACTTCACTGGAGGGAGGCCTAGCCATAAGAAAGTGCACGCAAAGACTCTATAAATGAGGTTATGATCCCTGACTATATCGTAGTTTTTGGACCAAAAACAGCTGTAAAAATTCATGAAATGAAACTCCATTGATTATTTCTGAAACTACGGATCTTAAGGTAAAAACTAGCATGCATTTAATTTATTTCTTAATAGTTTATAAGAAGTCCAAAAAAGGTGACCTTTGCCCAAGTCAGTACTAAATATTTTTTAGATTTCTTTCAATTTTATCCAATTTCTCCCATAATATACTCCTTCCCCACCTCTACCACTTAGAAGGATGATATGGAGGGTTGGAAAGGAAAACTAGCTCTCTGCTTCTGATTACCTTTAGTTCTATATGCCCTGCTATATGCTCCAGAGATGCATTTCAAAAAGGGCATAAGGGATGTGTGTGATGTATCTGGTTTACTAGACTGAACTCCTAGAAGACAGGAACTGGCCTGGTTGTGCACCTCTAACATGTAATGACTTAACGTAGTATCTGTTTTGTACTATGAGGGATTGTTAAGGGAACTGGACTTAGTTAACCTGAAAATGATTAGAATGCAATGAATGTCAGATAAATAAAAGTCCATGAGAAGAATCATGAGAACATTCTGTGTTTTCTAAGATCTTTGGTTTTGCAAAAGCAGCTTTATCTTACCATGACAAAAGTAGTGCCAGATTTGCCCTCACACCAAAAATAACTTTAAACCTGGACAAAATATATGTGGGCGGCTATTTTCAGACATTGAAAAAAGCATAGGATTCTGATCCCCAAAAGAAGGGAAACACATGATGTTAAACCCCACAATTGATCCTCTTGAGATTCTGCCTGAGAATCTGATTCAAGCAGAGGGGCAATTCTGCTGTGCCGCAGAGGCAGAGGCTGAGATACTGAAGCAGGTGAAATTACAAGAGTAAAAGGAGCTGAGAGGGAGGCAGAAATTTGCATGGGGTCTCACTGAAGCTGAGCAGGACCCTGCAGGGCCTTCCTAGGGACAGACCTGTGTGTCCTCGGCTTCTAGTTTATAGAAAAGCTTTAGCCTCCTTGGCCTTCCCCAAGTGCCGAAGAGCAAATGCAGAAACAAAGGAAAACAGTCAAGCAAGACAAAATAATAATAGCTTAGCCATGAAACAAAGTCAAGGACTTTTAGTTCCTCTTCAAGGGATATAGATATATGTATATGTATAACTGAATCACTCTGCTGCACAGCTGAAACTAATACAACATTGTTAATTAACTATACTCCAATATAAAATAAAAACTTTTAAAAAAGACAAGGGCTTCCCTGGTGGTGCAGTGGTTGAGAATCTGCTGCCAATGCAGGGGACACGGGTTTGAGCCCTGGTCTGGGAGGATCCCACATGCCGCGGAGCAACTGGGCCCGTGGGCCACAACTGCTGAGCCTGCGCGTCTGGAGCCTGTGCCCCACAACAAGAGAGGCGGCGATAGTGAGGGGCCCGCGCACCGCGATGAAGAGTGGCCCCCACTTGCCGCAACTTGAGAAAGCCCTCGGACGAAACGAAGACCCAACACAGCCAAAAATAAATTAATTAATTAATTAAAAAAGACAAAATATCCAACAACAAAAAAGAAATTTGAGACCACTTTAGGAGTGAACTTTAGAGCAGAGGTTGACAAAACTTTTTGTTAATGGGCTAGCTAATATATAATTTAGGTTTGTGAGCCATATGGTCTATGTTATACTACTCAGGTCTGTTGTTGTAGTACAGAGCCAGCCATAGCTAATATGTAAACAAATGGGCAATGGTTTTTATGTTCCAATAAAACCTAATTTACAGAAACAGGCAGCCAGCCCACGGGCCATACTGGGCTAAGTTCAAACAAACAGTTCCATTCTAACAAAGAATAAAATTCAATACCATTCAAAGGAAGATGTGTAAGACACTGCCCAGAAAATGAAAAGACAAGCCACAGACTGGGAGGCAGACTGGGAGAAGATATTTGCAAAAGCATATCTGATAAAGGATTGTTTATCCAAAATATACAAAGGAGTCTTTAAAACAACAATAAGAAAACAACCTGATTAAAAACTGGACACCGGATCTGAACAAACACCTTACCAGAGAAGACATACTGATGGCAAATAAGCATGTGAAAAAAATATTTAACATCATATATCATTAGGGAGTTGCAGTTTTAAATGACATTGCGATACCACTACAACCTATATGAATGGCAAAAATCCAAAACATTGGTAACACAAAATGCTAATGAGGATGTGGAGCAACAGAACTCATTCATTGCTGGTGGGAATGCAAAATTGTACAGCCACTGTGGGAGACAGTTTGGCAGTTTCTTACAAAACTAAACATACTCCTACCATATGATCCAGCAATCACACTCCTTGGTATTTACCCAAATGAGTTGAAAAACTATGTTCACACAAAAACTTATACATGGATGTTTATAGCAGTTTTATTCATAATTGCAGAAATTGGAAGCAACCAAGATGTCCTTCAGGAGGTGAATGGATGAACAGTGGTCTATCCAGACAATGGAATATTATTCAGTGCTAAAAAGAATGAGTTATCAAGCCATGAAAAGAAAAGGAAGAACCGTAAATGCATATTACTAAGCCAGAGAAGCCAAGCTTTCCAACTGTATGACATTCTGGAAAAGTCAAAACTATGGAGACAGTAAAAAGCCCAGGGGTTACCAGGGGTTAGAGAGGAGGGAAGGTTGAATAGGTGGACACAGAAAATTTTTAGGGTGGTGAGCTACTCTGTATTATACTATAATTGTGGATATGTGCCATTATACAATTGTCAAAACCCACAGAATGTACAACACCAAGAATGAACCCTAATGTAAACTACAGACTTTGAGTGATCATATGTCAATGCAGGTTCATTGACTGTAACACTCTGGAGTGGGATGTTGATAGTGGGTGAGGCTTGTGTGTTGGAGGGGGCGAGGGGAGCAGGAAGGGGGAAACTGTACTTCCTGCTCAGTTTTGCTGTGAATCTAAAACTGCTCTAAAAAAGAAAGTCTATTAAAAAAATCCAGCTATATGCTACCTATAAGAGATATACTTTAAATACAAATATACAGGTTGCAAACAAGAGGGTTGGAAAAGACATACAATGCAAACAAGAAGTATAAAAAGCTGCTGTGGCTGTATGACTATCAGACAAAGCAGACTTCAAAGACCAGTAGTATTACCAGAAATAGGGACATTTTATGTGTCAGGAGAAGACATGATAATCATAAATGTATATGTAACTAATAACAGAGCTTCAAAATACATTAAGGAAAAACTGACAGAATTAAAGGCAGAAATAAACATTACTCTCTCAGTAACTGATAGAATATTCAAAGGAAAAAAGGAATTCAAGTTTTGAACAACACTATGATGCCACTTGAGGTAACTGACATTTATAGAAGACTATTCCCAACAACTGTAGGATACATATTCTTATAAAATGCATATAGAACATTCACCAAGATAGACTACACGATGATCTCAACAGATTTCAAAAGCTTGGAATCTTATATTTTCCAACCACCAAAGAATTAATAAAAAATAATAAAATATCCAGGAAAACCCCAAATACTTGGAAACTAAATATCACATCTCTAAATAACCCATGGGGCAAAGAAGAAATCACAAGGAAATTCACATATTTTCAACCAAATAAGAGAAACCACAACATATCAACATTTTAAAAATGCACTGTTAAAGTTTAGAGGGAGAGTGATAGATTTAAATTCTTGTGACAGAAAAGAAGAAAGGATTAAATCAGTGATCTAAGCTTTCACCTTAAAAAGCTAGAAAAAGAAAAGTAAATTAAACCCAAAGTAGAAGGAAGGGAATAATGTAGATGAGAGCAGAAAACAAAGCAAAGGAAAAGGGCCAATAATGGAGAAAAATCAATGGAACCAATGGTGGTTCCTTAAAAAGATCTAATAAAATAGATGTCTCTATCTAGTCTGATCAAGAAATGAGAGGACACACAGAACCAATATGTGTGTAGGAAAAAGGACATTACTACAGATTCCATAAACATTAAAAGACTACGAAGGGAATATTATGAACAACTTTATACATACCAAATTACCAAAACTGGCACAAGAGAAAATAGAAAGTCTGATAGCTGTATATCAATGAAAGAAATTGGATTTGTACCTTAAACCTTTCCAAGAAGAAAACTCCAGGCTCAAATGGCAACTCTAAAGCTCTAAATTCTTTCAAACGTTTCAGAAAGAAAGAATACCAATCTTACCCAAACTCCAGAAAATAGAGGAAGAGGATTCCAAATTCATTCTATATGAAGTCAGGATTCCCCTGTTACTACAAGCAAAGACAGTTCAAGAAAAGAACACTCTACAAGCCAATATCCCTCGTGAACACAGACCCAGATATCATTTTTTTAAATGGCAAATTGAATCTGGCATATTTAAAATGGTTACTACATCATGACCAAGTGGGATTTATACCAGAATGCAATGTAAATTTTGAATGTAACATTCAAAACTCAATACATATAATTCACTGTGTTAATATAAAAAAGAACACCAGATGATCATCTCAATAGATGCAAAACAAATTTGATAAAACAACCATTCATGATAAAAATTCTCAGCAAACTAGCAATAAGAGAGACTTCCTCAAACTAATGTTAAGTGTAATGGTGAAAGACTGAACAACTTTTTCTATGATAGGAACTAGGCAACAATGTTCATTCTCACAATTTCTATTTATTTATTTCACAATTTTTATTTAATATTGTACTAGAAGGAAGAAAGAAATACAAAGCATAAAGGTCGTCAGAAAAAAAAAAACTGCCTTTACTTGCAGATGACAAGACTGTATATGTAAAAAGTCCTAAGGATTATATATGAAAAAATTACTAGAACTAATAATTTTAGCAAGGTCTCATGATACAAAATTAATATATAAAAATCAATGTACTTCTGTATACTTAGTGAGTAATTGAAAGATGAAATTAGTGCCATTTGCAATAGTATAAAAAATATGAACTTAGTATAAAAAATAGTATAAAAAATATGAACTCATACATTTAATAAAATGTATGAAAGAAAACTACATTGTATGTTGTATATGCAGTATGTAAATAATACAAATTGTTACTGAGAAAAAGTAAAGAAACTAAATAAACAGTGTTCATGATCTCGAAGATAATATTAAGATGTCAATTCTCCCCCAATTTATATATATATATATGTGTGTATATATATATATATATAAGCACAATTCCAGGAGGCTTTTTTGTAGACATTGACAAACTGATTCCAAAATTCCATTCAAAATCCCAGAAGGATGTGTTATAGATATAAACATGCTGATTCTAAACTATATATGGAAATGTAAAGAAATCAGAATAGCCAAAACAATTTTGAGAAAAATCAAAGTTGGAAGACTCACACTACCCACTTTTAAGAATGATTAAAAGCTACAGTAACCAAGACAGTGCTATATTGGTGAAAGGCCAGACACACAAATCTATGGAATAGAAAAGTCCAGAAACAGACCCACAAAAATATGGTCAATTGATTTTTGACAAATGTGCAAAAATAATTCAGTGCAAAAAAGGTAAGTTTTTCAACAAATGTAACTAGAACAACTGGACAGCCATATGCCCCCCCCCAAAAAAAAGATCTATACCTTACCCTTTATACAAAAAATTAACTCAAAAGGAGTCATAGATCTAAATGTAAAATATAAGACTTTTACAAGACGTTACAGAAAATATTCATGATCTTGGATTTGGCAGAGTTTCTAGATACGACACCAAAAGCATAAACCGTAAAAAAAAAACAATTGATACCCTTGACTAAATCAAAATTGAGAACTTTTGCTCTGAGAAAAACACAGTTAAGGAAATAAAAAGATGAGCCCCAGATGGGGAGAAAAAATATTTGCAAATCATTTGCCCAAAAAATGACTTCAATCTAGAATAGATAAATAACTATCAAAAGTCAACAGTGAGAAAGCAACCCAATTTTTAAAATGGGCAAAAGATTTGTACAGACTTTTCACCCAAGACATCATCTATGGATGGCAAGTAAGTACATGAAAAGATGCTCAACATACTGGCCTTAGAAAAATGCAAAGTAAAACCATGACATGATACATCTGTACATCTATTAAAATGGGTAAAATTTTAAAAAGTACAATACCAAGTGCTGGTAAGTATGCAGAGCAACTGGAACTTTCTTTCATACATTGATAGTGGGAATGCAAAATGAGCCACTCTGGAAAACAGCTTAGCATTTTCTTATAAAGTTGGAACATCCACTTACCATATAACCCAACCCACCTAGGTATTTAGAGAAATGAAATTTGTGTTCACATAAAAAGCTTTATGCAGATATTTATCACAGTTTTATTCATAATTGCCAAAAGTTGAAAGCAACAAAGATACTGATACCAACATCGATGACTCTTAAAGGCATTATGCTGAATGAAAGATGCCAGTCTTAAAAGGTCTCATGTTGCATGATTCTATGTATTGCATAATGCATGATTCTGGAAAAGGCAAAACTATAGGGACAGATAACGTGTGGCTTTTAAGGGTTAGGGTAAGAGGAGAATGTGACTACAAAGAGGCAGCAAAAGGGAATTTTTTTGGGTGGTAGAGCTGTTATATATCCTGATTGTCATAGTGGCTATACGAATCTATACATATATCGAAACTCATAGAATTAGTCACCAAAATAAAGTCAGTTTTACTGTATGTAAATTAAAAATTAAAAAGGTATTTTCAAAACAACAATACCAGGACTTCCCTGGTAGCACAGTGGTTAAGAATCCGCCTGCCAATGCAAGGGACACGGGTTCGATCCCTGGTCTGGGAAGATCCCACATGCCATGGAACAACTAAGCCCGTGCTCCACAACTACTGAGCCTGCGCTCTAGAGCAGCGGTCCTCAACCTTTTTGGCACCAGGGACCAGTTTCGTGGAAGACAATTTTTCCATGGATGGGGCGGGGAGAGATGGTTCAGGTGGTAATGTGAGCACTGGGGAGCAATGGGGAGTAAGCAGATGAAGCTTTGCTCGCTCGCCTGCCGCTCACCTTCTGCTGTGCGGCCCGGGGGTTGGGGACCCCTGCTCTAGAGCCCGCAAGTCACAACTACTGAGCCTGTGCACTGCAACTACTGAGCCCACGCACCATAACTACTGAAGCCCATGTGCTCTAAGGCCTGCATGCCACAACTACTGAGCCCACATGCTGCAACTACTGAAGCCCACACACCTAGAGCCCGTGCTCCGCAACAAGAGAAGCCACTGCAATGAGAAGCCCACGCACCGCAACGAAGAGTAGACCCCGCTCTCCACAACTAGAGAAAGCTCGCGCACAGCAACGAAGACCCAACACAGCCAAAAAAAAAAAACCACAACAATACCATTATACACTCATTAGGATTGCTAAAATTAAAAAGCCCAACAATGCCTAGTGTTGGTGAGGATGTGGAATGCATATACTGCTGGTGTGAGTGGAGAACAGTACAACCACTTTAAAGAACTGAACCCACCATTTTATTTCTAGGTATTTATTTAAGACAAATGCAAACCTGTCTGCAAAACACTTGTACACCAATGTCCAGAGCAGCTTTACTCCCAACAGCCAAAGCTGGAAACAACTCAAATGTCTATCAATAGGTGAATGGGTAAGCAAATGGGGGATATATCCATAAAAGTAGCATGGAGCTCCCATTCCTAATTCAGTGTTCTTCTGGGAATAACAGTTGATCTAATAATACTTTATCCGATCATGGCTTATAGTATTTAAGTGTTAAACATCCTCCCTCTCTTGAATTTATAGAACCTCCCTCCCCACTTCTAGTTTTGATGTTAATTCTGGCGAACAAAGACCAGTGTAGCTCCTTCCCAGGGTCTCTTGTTACTCTCTGCTCATTGGCCCAGTCCTTGACCTGGTCTCCATCAGCTCCCAGGCTCCCAGAGACCACTACCCAGGACTAGCTGTCAACTCTGGCCTTCTGGTCCTATCTTGGATAAAACAACACTGACACATTCATGCCATTATGTAATCAACTGGTCCAGTAACTGTCTAATGGAATTACTCATCATCACATGCTTAGAAGAGGCAGTTGCTCTGATAGAACAGGATTGGTAACCCCATATTTTTGTTAAGCGGATTTTAATTCTGTGATTTCTGTTCTACAGAAGCCTCTTGAGATTTATCATGAGTAAGGAAGAGTAATCCTGAAAGGAAAGTCAGAGACAAAAACAAAAAGTTTATGCTACTACTGTTCATGGTAGCAGCTATTCAAACACTTGACAGACATCTTAAAAGGCAATGATAGGGAGTTCCCTGGTGGCCTAGTGTTTAGGATTCAGCGCTTTCACTGCTGTGGCCCAGGTTCAATCCCTGGTCGGGAAACTGAGATCCTTCCAGCCACGTGGCGTGGCCATAAATAAGTAAGGAAGGAAATAATAAATAAATAAATAAAATTATACATGTGAACTAATAAAGAAATGTGAATAAAATGACCTTTAAAAAAAGGTAATGATAATCCCAACCTGTATAGCACTGAAGAATAAGCTTTGTATAATTTCATTCTCCCCTAATAGGATTGTTGATTCATAATGAAGAAATAAAGTTTCAACAATGTTAGCTAGTAGTGCAAGTCAATAGTTGAGCAGATTATATAATTGGTCTTAGGAAAGCATGTGGGATGAGCTCTTCTAAGTTAATTTTTAGACTGTATTATTCATCAGTCAGGTTGAAATGTTACCATGGCTATCAGTTGAAGGTATGATACATTTAATGCTGGATATTAGCCAAAAAAAGTATTTTGGCTCTCTTGTCAATGTAACTAGCTGATACAGAAGTATAAAATATTTTTTAAAATACACTTTTGAAAAATACTGAAAATCAATTTCTTTTATACTATAGTGAAAAATCTTAAGATACATAAAGAGCTGTCAGTGAGAACGTTCCTTAACCATCTAGCCAGTATTTATTGAGTCTTTACTATGTGTTCAGCACCAATATCCATCAGTATAAGTGCTTTCAAAATTTATTTAACAAAATCAAATCAGTGGGAGACAGAGTGAAAATGAGATGACAACTTATTCAGGCTATAATTAGTGCAGATGCCCAGAAAGGATCCTTAGTTTTACCCTTGTCCTAATATGTGAAGTGGCCATTTGTTCATGCCACTGCCAGCAAAAATAAAATATAAAGATGCCTTTTCTCCCATCACTCCCTCCCCCAAATCCCAACACACATACATATATACATACACATCAGAGTCATACGTAAAGAAAAGAAAGCCCCATTTACTTGGTTCCCTCAATGTTACTTTGAAGCCTCAAAGCACTGAGTATATAAAGTGTGTCAGGCCATAGCCCTGGCACTTCCCTCAGGAATGGGTCTAGCCACTACGGGGTCTTCTATTAGATCTTTCAAACAGAAGATGCAGTTTACCGCAGTCCATAGTTCATCTTGGAGCTGTGGTCCCCCGTCCTGCATACAGTGTCATCAGATTGAGCCTGTTGAGTAAGCTCCCTGGGAATATGCCAGGGAAGGTGTCACAAAAAAAGCCAAAACTTGAATATGAGTGGGGACCAGACCATACAGTTCTAGCAAAAAAAAGTAACTTCCAAAATCTGCTCTGGAAATGAACAGGCTGCTAAATCCCTGAAAGTCTTTCTTAAATATTAGATTAACAGAAATGCTTATTACTGTTGTTCTACTTCAGATCATCTTCTAAGCCTTTAAACAGGTTTTAAGACATTTTATATCTCAAGTTATACCTTAAAATGGGCCCTAGCCCTGAATTAATGCAAATATCTATATAATATTGATAAAAACCACATTATAGTCTTTAAAAGCATAATGAATATACTGTCTTTCAAATTTCAATGTAGATGCAATTAATTAAAATGCCAATTCATTAAAAAATATAACTGAGTTCATTTAAAAACAATAATGAAGTTCCCAACAGAAGGTTTGTCGTTATTTGTTCTCTAATATTGGATACTAAGAGTATATTTTCCTCCTTGTAGGGGTCCATGAAAATCGGACAGTAAACAGAGGACTTTGTACTGGTAATACTGACAGTCACTGACCTAGACTATAAATTTATAACAGGATCAAATGACACCAGTTAAACTGGCAAACAGAAATGAACTCAATACAAAAAAGTAAAAGCTAGAAAATACAGCAAATGTGATTTCGGTCCGTCTGAAGGTCACCTCAGGGGCACTACTGTACAGTCTTTGGAAACTTAGTAGCTGCTTTTGTCCTCAGGCACACGGAACACGTGCTGCGTGCAGCTGCTCAACACCAGGGCGGTCACAGGGGGCTCTTCATGAAGTCACATTTGGGGCCAAATTTTCTCAATGGAGAGGCAGAGAAAATAACATTGATAAATGAAAGGACGATGTAAGAGATTCTAATAAACCTGAGCAGAGCTGTGTGGTATCACCTCATCTGTAAACTGGGAATCTACCTCAGACATTCATCGTAAAAATTGTGCGCTTCTACACATAAAGCATCTAGAACCGCCTTGGAACATGGAAGGTGTTCAAGTGTTCAGTAAGTATTATTTCCTTTCCTTCTCTCTCTTAGGTTGTCCCCTAAACCTACTAGCATCAAATTATTATTTTAAGTGCTTTAGTTATTATGTTTTAGGATTATAATTAAGGAAAGAGAATTATAACCTAAGAACGCTGACGGTCATTTGGGAATTAAAGAGTTAGAACTGGGTGCCAGATCTAAGTCAGGGGTCAATGCTTCATCTCATTTACCAGATCCTCCGGGTGGGGAAGGGAAACAAACAGGCTTAACTCTGGGTACAAGTCTGGCTTCACCTGACCACTCCTATTTATGGCTACAAAGGTTGAATTCAGTCTGCAGTAATTCCTCCAGCCCTGTAATCTAAATACTTGCGGGAAATGAAAAGTAGCTTCTGACGAACTAGTTGAAGAAAACCTGATCTAGATCAGCACTAAGACTGTAAAACATTTAAACTTTATATTCTGTACTAATTTCTCAGTCACGTCATGTCCTAACTAAATGACACACATGTACTCATGACACATGAATTAAGCTCTGTAAAATTCTGAAGCCAGTTCCTTAGGCAACTGTTGTTAAATGGAGGTGAGGGGTGGAGGGAACAGGGTAACAATGTCAGAATATTGCCTGTAGTTTGTTACAACTGGACTATTCTTTAGATCCTGTAGCTGAAACTAGGTTATCTGAGCCCAAATCAGAACATGAAACTAATAAAACATAAAACACAAAAATGAATGCTCAATCCTCAATTCATTATAATTTGAAAATCATGATCCACTCATCCTTATATACTAAGCCAATTATTTACTGCATAAACTCCTACATCACATTTGTAAAATGCTTTCTCTTTTAAAAGGGCTTTCTTATTTTTTCCCTCCTTATTCACACAGATATCTTCTCTTTAAAAACTGACCCATTCTTAAGTGTCTGTCTCAAGTACACTTCTGTGTAAAGGCCTTCCCACTACCTAATATTACTCTATCCTTCTCTTGGGTTTCCATAACATATTTATCTCCATCACTGTACTTTTCTCATTCTGCTTGTTTACAAGTCTGTGCCTAGACTCTCAAAGGCAGGAATATGGCCATACCACTTAAACTCTTTCTGAAAGAAGATGGGTAATAAGTAATTGTTTATCTTTGTATCTCACTTCTATATGCCTAGCACAATGAAGGGCCTCAGTAAATGTTAATTGATTTAAATAATTTAAGTCTAGATATTTTAAATAAAATTCCAGTCCTCTGAGAGAGCAACAGAGTGTGTACAGCCCTAAGTTACAAATGATAACCAAGTGTCTGGAGCTTTTCAGAGTAAATTATCCATCTACCTCTGTTTCTGTTGAGCATATCTCATTTGCATTTTCCCTTTTCCTCTTTCCCTCGTGTCTTATAATTTATACATCAGAAAGGAATTATTTTTCTCATTTTACAAAATACATTGATGTATAACTCTATATGTAAGCAGGTTAAATATCCTGCCTGGGGAAGCATGTGACCTTGATGACATTGTATGAGAGACCAAACACACTGCCTGTTCTAAAATCCATATCTTTTGATTCTAGTTTCAGGGATCTTGCTGCTGTTTCACAGTGCCTTCCTTTCACATTTCATGACATGTGCTAATTCAAGTAAACTGCCTAATTATGGAACAATTTATTTTACAAACCCATTCTTCAAAAAATTGTCTTATAGTGGATGTGGTGCAATGGACACTCTCAAATACAGATGTTAGTAGTGCAAACTGGTTCAACAGTAGCATAACAATTCATGTTAAAAGCCCTAACCCAAATATCGCACTTTGAGAAATTTATCCTCAAGAAACGATCAGAGTTGTAGACAAATATTTATACGTAAAAATTTTCATGACAGCCCTTTCATAATAAGAAAAGTTGTAAATAACCTAAATGTCCAACAATAAGAGGTTTGTTATCATATGTCTGTATCCTGGAATATTATGGAACTATTAATAACTACAGCAGATAGTCTCTAAAATGGCCTTCAACAATCCCTGCCTGCTGGAATTCCCATGCCTTGTTTAATCCCCTCCCCTTAAATATAGGACTAATGACTCACTTCTACCAAGAATATAGCAAATGCCATGGGATGTCACTTCCAAGATTGGGTTTCAAAGAAACCATGACTTCTGTCTTGCACTCAGTCTCTCACTCTAATGGAAGCCAACTGCTGTGTTGTGAGCAGCCCTACAGAGAGGCCCATAAAGCAGGAAACTGAAGGAAATCTCTCTACGGCAGTGTGCAAGGAAGGGATTGTCCCCCAGTTAAGCCTTCAGATAAAGACTATAGCCCCAAGCGACAATATGATTGTGAAAGACTGAAGCAGAGGTACTCAGCTAAGCCGTACCCAGATTCCTGATCCACAGGAACTGTGAAATAACTATATGTTTGTTATTTTAAGTAATTAAGTTTTAGGGTAGTTCATGATATAAAAATAAATAATAACTTTAAAAAATATTTAGTAACATGAGGAAATGTTCACATGTTAACTTTTAAAATTACTGGTCAAATGGTTTATTTATCCAGAGCAAAACAATTTAAAAACTCAGCCTGTTAATAACAAAAATATTGTTTAAAAACAGACTGTGTACTATTTGTTATTCGAACTAATAATTTCCTACAACATTTCCATTCATTGAAAATATTTTCAAGACTGTTATAAGCCTGCCTTGTAATATCATATAATTTTAAGTGTAATTATCATTAGCTAAAGAAATGACACCAAACATTGACGATATTACAATCTGCCTCCTAAAATATAGTAGAAAAGTTTACAAAGATTAGATTCTTCCAAGTCTTCAGAATTTATAGTTAATTTTTAAAAGCATAAGACTATAATATACATGTATGATTCCAATTTTTAAAATATATATGGTTTAAAAAGAATAGAAAACAGGAAAACATCAACAGTGTTTCTCTTTGGATGGTGGGATTACAGGTAATTTAAATTTTTCTTTATGCTCTTCGCTGTTTCCCAATTTTTTTCAAATGCATATATTATTTTTTATCATCAGAAATATCTTTTACAAAAAAGTCAAACTAATAATTTGATATAATACATTTTACTGCTTCAAACCAAGATTTAATGCTAATAAGAGACTCAACCATTTTGCGAAGAGACAGAATAGCACTGGACCCATAACAAGATCTAGGCGACAGCACTCAATTAGCAAGTCAATAAAACTATAGTATTTCTAATTCTTTTTTTTAAAGAAGAAGGCTTCATGCTGAGTCATATGAGAGTTAAATTAATGCAGGATCAGAAGCAAGAACAAGTTTGTGAGGGGATATGATAGATGTGCTCCATAGCACTGGTTCCTGAAGGTCAGTGTTTACAAATAAATTAGAATATTAAAAAGCTGAGCAACTCCTGTATCTCCCATAAACTCAATATTTACCATCTGTGATCTACCTAAACATGCTTGAACCTTACATTCTAGCCCATATCAACTTTGGGGGCCGTGTTTTTCTATATACAGTATAAAGTATGCTTTTTATTAAAGCTATATGTACGGGAAGAAGAGAAAAGTTGTTTCAGATTTTAGGATTTGGTAAACAAAATTATTTTTTGTCAAGCCATTTCTCATTTCTCTGAGGGCAGACAGGTCATTCATCCAAGATCCTGACGAGGTTCTTTTAAAAAATGACACCTTGATATTACAAATACCAAACTCAAAAGGCTCCACTAAACAAAATGACTTTATACTCAAAATCAATGCATAAAATCTTTTTCTCATAGAGTTTTCTTTGAACTTCACTGGGCTTAAGGAGAGAAATTTATCATGCACAGCAAACTTGTGTCATTTCGAGCTCAGAAAAGTCAGAAAAACCAACAGATTCTACCCAGAGTTCTTCACATAACTTTTGTCTAAAAAAGGGTAGAGGAATTTAATTAGCTATGTGACCACAGGAGTTTTTCTTTGCTTCTTTGAGACTCTGCTTCCTCATCTCTAAACTGAGGGTAATAATGCCTGCCCCAAATTCCTCGTGAATAGTGATAAAGGAAAAACATAAAGCACCATAGAAATGCAGCAGCTATTCTGCTACTATTATTACTAAACTGATAATGAGGTAAGAGGAAGGAGGAAAACACTGTGAAAAGGAAGGAAAAGATGACATTTGAGTAGATTATTTTGGGTAATTCACACTCCCTGGTTCTGAACAGTTCTTCCAATCCCCTCCACAAAAGTCCACCCACAAGAAACACATCAGACACCCCAATCTCAAAACTTCCCTTAAAGGTGGAAGCCATATACTCCAAAACACTCCTAAAAAGTGTAGATCCTTGTGGAATTACATTGCAGTATGAATGCATATCCCATTCCACTGGAATGGATGATGTATCTGTCAGTCTCTCTCACAAGCCCATGAATTCACGGAGGGTAGACACTTTGCCTCACTCGAAGCCTGAACTTTAATAAGTAGTTTCTAACTCGAGGTTGGTCCAAAATACCTAAATCTTGGTCATTTTAATTGATCAAACAATCTTAACTGACATTTTTCTGAGCCACTAAATTTTATTTATCTCAATCGTCATTAAGGAATTTGAGAGGGATCAGAGTTTGTCACGACAATGCATAAGGCTTGTTTTGAGCCAAAGGCAATTAGCTCTCTGCCCTCCACCTTTTCTGTCCAAAAGCAGGGCATAAATTTCCCTTTGTAAATGTGTCTCCGTCTCCTATACCAAGAAGAGAACCACTCTGGAGACAATTCTTATCTGCAAAACAAACAACCCTTATTTATCATACATTTCCTAGCCACCCTCTCAGAACTCACTGTCATGCCAGAAGCCCAACCGCCTTTCCTTAGTCTAGCCCCTTTCCACACTGTATCACCCTTTGTTAAGATGATACAGAAGTCCGCAATTCTAACCATTTCCTTGAATCACATTTCTTTGTGAACTCCCATGCATACCTAGGTAATTAATTTTTTTCTCCTGTTAATCTATTATCAATTTGATTTTCAGGCCCAGCCAATGACCCTAAGAGAGGAGAGGAAGATGATTTTTTTCCTTCCCTACATGTTCAAGATTAGTTAGTCTTTACGTTATGTAGTGGAACCACCTCAAATATTTTAGAACAAGTAGGAGGCATAAATATTAAAAGTGTTAAGTGCTATGCACCAAATTAAATTCCAGGCAGTAGTACACGTAATTTTGAATGCTTAAAAGAACCATTAGTCTTATAATGGAGACATGGGAAAACATGGTATCCAAACCCACTTGGACTCTGGGTCAAAGGACCAAGAATTTTGAAAGTTTTGCTATTTAAATTTTGATAATTTTTTCATGATACATATACCACACTCCTAAGGAGTCATTATAGAGTTCCTACTCTCTGTAGCTGATGGTATAATATTTCAGGGTGGGGAGTGGAGGTAAGGTGGGGCAGAGGTACATTTAATTTAAACAAAAAAGAGAGATATATATATACATATTGCTGATTCACTTTGCTGTACAGTAGAAACACAACATTGTAAAGCAACTATACTCCAATAAAAATTTTAAAAAATTAAAAAATAAAAAAAAAGTAAATAAGAAACCGCCCCCCAAATTTTTTTTAAAAAAGCCTTTTTACCTATTGGATATAATTTCTCACTAATCCAAGGAAACTTCCTCCCCCCTCAAGCTATTATCCTTACCACACACACCCATGCTCATTTTCTCCTTCTGGCCTTCCCTTAGGTTGAAAAACACCACCTGCCCCATATCTCCACCCGGCACCCTTTCCCCTCTTCCCTGCGTAAACCAAATCTGTGCCATCTTCAAGGCTAGGGGAATCCCCGTCTCCTTCAGGCAGACTTTCTGGAATTCCTCAAACCTTTATCCAGAATTCTTCTTGAACTCCTGTCCAGCCTATTTAATTTATAAGTGCTGCCCCCCCCCAAATGAGATTAAAGATTCCTCAAGGGCAGTAGCCATTTCTCCTTTTGCTATTTTGCACAGAACAGTTCTCCACATAGAGGCACTTAATGAATGCTAATTAAAGTCTGTCTATTTATCAAATATCCATGTGCTTCAAAGTGTGTTAGATGCTGGGGATAAAACAGTGAACTATACGTAGTTCTACCTCTTTCAGGGCACTTAGAACAAGCAAAAGCCACAAACTCCCAGTAGTGTTAGGGCCAGTGTTTCATTTGGCCAGTGTAATGTTCCAACTGCTCTGAATTAGAATAGTTCTAAGCTGGGCATTCACTCTCCAGTTCACAGGACTCTGTACACTCCCTTGTGTCTGGCACCCATACAGCTTCACTAATTTATGTTATCTTCAGCCCCTTGTGAAACATCCTTTATTTCACAACTCTTAATTTATAAGGAATAAATTAATTCTTAAAGTACAGACTCTTCCTATATCAGATACTGACTAGTTATTTATTACTCCCCAAACTTTCAACATTAGAATGCCATTCTATTCATATCACTCTTACTATGGAAAACAGTCTCCAGTTAAAAAATAAAATTCCAAATCCAAGGCAGATGGTATATTAATTAATTAGAGAAAGAAAACAGAACTGCTCAGCAACTGTTTTGCTTTCTTAAAAGCAAATGATCTTTAAGCTGGAAAGGACAGAAGAAACCTCATTAAGAGAGAACCAAGGTACAAGCAGAAGAAGTCACTTTAAAAGAATTCACGTCTTCAAAATCTGGTGAATTATATTCCAGGGAGAATCGGCAGATGTAAGCACAGAAATATTCTGACAACCTCAGAAAAACATGGAGAAGGAGGAAAGTCTCAAGAGGCTAGAGACTCAAATACACTTTTTCCCCCTAATTTTTTAAAAATTCAAAACTGAAGGAAAAAAATAGAATTCCTAGGCATTATAAACCAGTTAATTTGATACCAATCTCTGGCAAAATTCAAGATTTAATCAGAAAATGGGGAATATTTAGGGGGAAAAATACTGGGGATTTCAAGGCACTAGGAGTTTACTAAGAATCAGTAATTTTTAAACTAACATCATTTACTTTTGTGGTAGACCAGAGAATATTCAAGATCTTTAATTTAAGCAAAGCATTTGATTAAAATTATTCCCATAATGTCCTTATGAAGAAGACTGACCTATGGGCTAGAATAGTTTAATCTGAAGGACAGTGCTAGCTGAGTTCAGCTGATTAATTAATTTGTCTCAGCAATATCTACTGAGGGCCAAATAGATTCCCAACCAGTACTGTACTTGGCACTTTCAGTACATTACTTTAAACTCTAACAATTACCTGAAAGGCAGACATTCCTAACCTCATTTTATTGATATGGAAAAGAAGTTTCTCAAGGTCACAAAGCTAGTAGTCAGGCTCCAAAAGTCCAGGACTTTCTATGTGCCACGGGCTTCTAGATGTGCCATCATGGCAAAAAGACCTGTCCCATGTATTATCAATGACTCGAATGTCTGGTGAACAAACTCACCACATGTGCAGGTGACACAAAATCAGTAGGCAGAGTTAACATGATGAATGCCACAATCAAGGTTAAAACACATCTAACAAACTGCAAACTGGAGAGAGGCTTAAAGTAATAGAAGACAAGGAAAAAAATGTTCATATTCAAGAAATTTTTAACTGCATAATTAAAGAATGAATAAAGCCTACCTTGACAGCAAAGTGTGTGTGGGGTGGTGGTGGTGAGTTTTTTAGTCAACTTTGGTGTATTTACTACAAAAGCCAATTAAAAATTAGATGATTTTCGATAGCTAGTGGGAAGCAGCCACGTAGCACAGGGAGATCAGCTCTGTGCTTTGTGACCACCTAGAGGGGTGGGATAGGGAGGGTGGGAGGGAGACGCAAGAGGGAGGGGCTATGGGGATATATGTATACGTATAGCTGATTCACTTTGTTATAAAGCAGAAACTAACACAACATTGTACAGCAATTATACTCCAATAAAGATGTTAAAATAAATTAATTAAACCAAAAAAAAAGTAAGAACATCAAAAAAAAAATTACATGATTTTGTTTGAAGATAGGAACTCATTGCACTCTGCACTGTTCAGACTAGTCTGAATTAATGCATTCAATTTTGGGCTAAGGATCTTTAGCACAGAGAAAGGTCTTAGGTAAGGAAGGACACATTAAAGTGAATATTACTTGGTGAAGATAACTAACATTTACTGACTTCTGGGCAATTATGCTAAGTATTATGAACATTATCTCATTTGATTCTCACAACAACCCTACAGGTAGATAGAGTATATTATTATTCCCATTTTACAGATGAGGAAGCCAAAGCTCAGGGATCTGAAAGGCTGTCAAGTAAAGGAAACGGAAGTCTTACTCTGTACCACCTAGACTTTTCATTTCTTAACAGTTTTTTGGTCATAGACTCTTTCAGATGGATGAAAGTTTTAGATCTTCTCTGCTGAAAAGTTCTACACATAATTTCACAAGTTGGAGGGCTACTGGCAAAAGTAGGATTAATGAGAAACAGGTCCAAGGAAGCAGTTGTCAGTTCAGTGTAAACAAGGCCTTGCTAACAATAACAGAAAGGAGGGATGCCTCACAATGCAGTGAGCTCCCTGTCACTGAAGTGCTCCCTCAAAGTGTGGCTGGTCTGTCGGGAGTGCAACAGAGGGAATGTTAAAATAGATTGGAGGTTGGTCTGTGATTTTAAAGTACCCTTTTGTTATAAGACTGTGGGCCTCGTAAGTAATTTTCGTTTGATGGCAAAACAAAGAAGTTAAAAACTGAAGTTACTGTTTTAACAGACCATTCTGCTGAAGACATCAGGCAGAATACCTAAATGTTAATGTTATTTCCCATCTATATACATGGTACCTGTATCAGATACTTGAAAACAGCCTCGTCCAAAAATTAAAGGTATATTCAACTGTTGATCTTGATGTGATTTATACTTTGTCATAATCAAAGTAGACTCCTTATTCCTCTGAATTCTTAACTAAAATGTTCCCTAAGATAAATACCATAAATACCAGATCCTAAAACGATGGGGTCTTTGATGAGAACGTTTACTAGTTTATAATTTTTGCTAACCTATTTCCATAAAGGATGGGGAGGGGGCAGACGGGAAACATAAGAGAAACGAACTCCGATTGTTCTGCTCTGCTTCTCAGATCCCTTCGCTAACAGCTGAAGGATCTTACCGTCAACTCTGCTTTATTTCCCATGTGCATCATAATTCACCTCGAGATTCAGGCTCCCAACGCTCAAAAAAGGAGCTCACACTTTGCTCCTGACATGCCTTTCAGAGCACAAGCTTGACAGCTTGGCATACAAATTAAGTGTTCATAGGCAAATCTTTTACTTGAAAATCTTTACTCTTCAGGCAGGAAGGATCGAGTGGAAGATGAAACTGCAACTCATAAAGCAAAACCTTGAATTTGAGGGCTCAGAACAAGGTGGAAGGAGCGGGGGCTAAGTTCTTTAATTAGGAGCCGGAGGCACGAGGCTGTAGCCGAGGCAGCTGGCCGAGAAAGGTATGGTTTAATCAAAGCCTCCTGTAACTCAGGTTTCTGCCACTGAAAACCAAAAAAGGCAAAACTGACGAGCAGAGACCTACGGACACACACGGGTCGCCCACCTCCCAGGTGTTCACTTACTCGACACGTCGGCGGGCAGCTGCGCGCCCCTCGGGCGTCTGGACGGCGGCGGGGACCGAGCAGGCATCCGGCGCTCCTGCAGCTCCCGGGCCGGCGCTGCCCCGCGGCGGGTCGGCGTCTGGGCGGGTGGCGAGCTGAGGCCCGGGCCAAAGCGGAGTGCGGTCCCGCTGCAAGGGCAGCGGCGCCGCCTTCTCGCCAGCGGCCGGCTCAGTCAAGTGGCAGCATTTGGAGGACGGGGTGTCCTTCGGCCGCGCTCCGGGCTCCTCCTCCCGCCGCCACGCCCGCCGCGCGCTCCTGGCAGGTTCGCGCCCCGCACCCGGCCGACCGGCGCCGCAGGTGGCGGTCGAGGGCGCTCGGCTCCAGGGCGCGCCCTCCGCGGGCCGCACTCGAGTAACGGGCGGCGGGGGCAGCCACGGTCACGTCCGCAAGCGCCGGTCCCGGGCAGGGGCGGAGCTGGCCCGTGAAGCTGCTGGGTCCGGCCACCGCCCTCACACCCACCCTAAATATACTACCCAGACTGCGGTCATTCCCCAGCCCGGCCGGAATTAGACCCCCGAATTTCGAAGAAAACATAAGCGAGCAAGTCACTTCACTTCCCTGGCCCCTGACGGAGCCCCCTGGGCTGCTAACCGTCCTGGGCTCTGCCCAGGTGAGAGGAGGGGCTGGTGTCTGGGCGGGGGCCTGCCCTGGGGAGAACCGGTGCTCGTGGCCCCCGCGCGGAGCCCATGTGCAGGTGAACTCGCGGCAGCCTCACCGAGGCCTTCCCATCTAGGGGTTCCGGCGCCCAGGTCCAGGCTTAGCAGCCAAACCCGCTTTGACCTCAAACTCCACGCGGTTCAGGCGTAGGTCAGGGGCTCTGCCCTTCCTAACTAGCTTGCACCTTGAGTATGCAGAGCAAAAGCGCTTGATGTAATTTTAAAAGGACACGTTCATTTGGTACTTCTCTATCCAGAAATACTGAAGGACATTTTCCAAGCATGTTTCTCCTTAAAACACCACTAACAAAACATCCTTTTCTCGCTTTTTTTTGGCACTGAAGTCTCTATCTCAAAACATGGCCATTATTCAGTTGCGTTTCCTTTTGCATTCCATGTGATGCCTGTATCTTTCCAGCATGATTCCTAGCAATAGTAAAAGCCCCAAGAGAACTACAAAAGAACCATTATTTTAGTTGTGTTCTATGGATTAGTCATGCAAAATTCACGCTTGAAGAGACCTTGGTGATAACTTCAGCTGACTCCTTTACACTACAAGTGAGGACACTGAAGCCCAGAGCCCAGTGGCAACACTAAATGCGAAAAAGACAGACTGGAACCTACACAGCTCACAGTCTGTAGACTAACATGAGGGTTAGCTCTCTAAAGGCATAGTAAAGAATATGCCTAGATTGCAGAGGGATTGAGAAGCATAAATTATACAAAATCTAGTTCAGATATTTTTAGACTTTAAATGAACCAAACATTCCTATTTATTACTATGCTTAAATTAACTAAGGCAACTTTTATGTACAGACAGTAGCTCAGAAATGTCATTTTGCTTCATGATAATATTAATGGATTGGAGTAGGCACATTCTGACAATCATAGAATGTGAATATACTTATATGAACTGTTTTGTCTGATCAGTATCAATTTCTAATGTACTCCAGTTGACTATGCTAAGATAAACAAGTATTTAGTTCTATATATTTCAGGCATATCATGCTAAATAATTATGATCAAATGCAAGGTTCCACCGTTAGGCCTAATTCTTCACTGAAGGCATCACTGCTTTCCCTCTCCCTTCGCACTTTAAGCTTTTACCAACCTAGTACGGCAATGATCCATGAGACCTCTGGGTTCCACACTGAGACATCAGTGTCAGTCTATGATGAGCTCAAGGTGAGAAAAGAGAAACTTAAAAATTTGTACTTTTACTTCCCAGTTACCAGAGCAGTAAAGGGCGAAGAACGAGTCTCTGGCGTCCACCAGAAAAGAAAGAACTTGTGAACACGTACATTCCTGTGTCTCACACAGTTCAGAGATACGCTGTATCATCTTTACCAAGTATTAGTTCCCCGCGTCGGCCAGACTCAGGCCAGGCCCTCCCTCCACCATCCCGGGTCTGGCCAAGACGGAGAAAAACCCAGGAGCAGCCCTCTCCTCTCTCTGCGGGTCTTCCCGGGCCGGTCCCTCACTAGGACCCCGGGTCTGGGGCGGTGCTCACAGGCTGCGCCGCGAAAGGCAAGGCTTCGCTGGGGCTCCTGGGCGGCCGGGTGGGCTTACCAGGCACTTCGGATGAACTTGGCCACAGAAGATGCTTCTCCAAGCTCCTCCGAGAGACGGCCTGCTTCCAGCCTTAGGACATCAAAAGGTGACCGGGGCCTTGGCCTCTCCTCAGGACTCTAGGCCGTGCTTCCGGTCAAGATGGTACCGCCTGTTAAGCCCCGAGGGAAGATGCCGCGGGGAGACGTGGCGCCCTCTGCTGCCGGAGCCCAAAAATCCTGGCTTTCCTCTCAGGCACCCAGCCAGGAGCTGGGAGTCAGGGCCCCATCATTTCTGCCCTCCTATTACCCTCTCACCCTGGCTGCAGCAAGAGCGGAGGAGGTGGGTACACAGAGCTCCTCAAGCCGATGGTGGCAGAGACCGACTGTAGGGTTTTGAAAGTGTGCAGAATACAACTTTTAAAAAGCTGGAGAGCAAAGTGAGAGAGAGGAGGAAGGACCCTGAAGAGGCCCTAACTCGAACGTGGTTAAGGTGAGGGTGCCTGCGCGATAGCAGTGTTTAATGTATTTTCTTTCTACCAGAAGAGCATGGAAAATAAAAGTAATAAAAACAGAGATGAGAAAATACTAGAATTTGAACACAAGTGATCTGACACCACAGCCCATGCTGTTGACAGGGAAGAGGTATACTGAGTTGGATTAAGGACTGCATGCCAATAGTAAACCTGCAATTAATAGGATTAAATCCAGGCATCCCCCGCCCCATACACTTTCCCTCCTAAAGAAATCCCATTTCCACTCCCAGCGCCCTAAAACTTCCACTTCCACTCCAGACAGGTCAGAGAGAGGTAGGTAGCTGACCCCCTCCACTGGTTTTTCTACTTAAACACTGAGAACCTCAAACTTCCATTTCTGCTTCAGGAGGACCAGTCAAAGCACACACCTCCGGGAGAAGCATGGAGGGCATGCCAGCCAGGTGGAGGCAACCTCCTCTTGAAAAGAACTCTAAGTAGTGAAATGATGAGACTCCGTCAGAAGCGATCTGGGCCCTGGGACTCACCTCTCTGCCACTAGGGCTCTTCCTAGCATATCAGTCAAATGCCATCTGTTTTCTGATAGTGAAGTGATGAGGACAGGATAGGTGGATGGAAGAATCTGGGAGTGTTCACACAGAGGCAAGAGCATGCATGTATGTAAGAGAGTTATGAAAGTCACGGAAAAAATTTATAAAGAATAGAAAAACGACTGAGGAGATAGAAAAAATATATCATTATGATATACCATTATGGGGCATGAACCCTGATAGAATAGCACATGGGTATGCTCTATGAGAAAACTCATTTTAACATTTTGACTTTCATAATGATAAAGCTCTGTTACGATAAAGAAATTAATAATTTTGTTTTCCACATATAAAATTTGAAATTCTACCTCCTTTTTTCTCATACAGTGGTCTACTACTATTAGTGACAGTTTTAGGTGGTTGTGAGTGGAAATGGGATTTCTTTCCAAGGGGAAGCGTATGGGGTGGTTTGATTTAATTCTACTAATTGCAACTTTACTATTTGGCAATCCAGCTCAATATTTCTCTCCTGTCTACTATAGGAAAACAAAACAAAACAAAACACTTTTAGTGTTTACTGGGAAGGAGAGCTATTTCCTACATATATTTTTCACTGATCCAGGTTTTATGTGCTATTTTTTATATGTTCAGGCTAAAATGGTTTCTCCAAAACAGTGAACTTATCTTGTATGTGCTAAGACTTTATCTAGATTACGCCGAGAGACCCAGATATCTCCTCTGAGTAGGTGACAAACACGTTTTCATGTCACACCCTAGACTAGGGTTTTAGGATGCAAAGCCTTAAAAATTCAGCAGCAGAAATGGCATATTGATTCTTTAACACTTTCTGTAGCCCAAGATATATCAACATGTTTCTTGATGAAGAACTAGCTGTAGATACGAAAATGGTGTCATCCTGGACCTTTTCCTGCACCCTCTGTACTACTCACAGTTGTTTCTATGCCAGAGCAGCCTTCACAATCTTGCTGTAAACCTTAATCACACTGTTGTGAAAGACCTCTGTTTGTTTAACATTTGCCCAGAATCAAGGAACAAATCATCAGATTACCCGACCAGCCAAACAGGTAAAAATGTAAACCTATGAGAGTTTCCTATTTTGATATTTTAATATATATCATGATATGTTTGAAAGTTCATATGCCCAAAATAAATGTTCACAGCTGTACTATAGGCCATTCTAACCTTACTCGTTACGTCACTGAAATGAGAAATGATTAACATTATCTTCCTCGTATGGAAGACAGTCAAATCACCCCCTTGCACCTTCTCTTTCCTTGAGGGAAAGAAGTGTATTTAACTTTTTCTCATAAGATTTCCTTTACTCACATTTGCTAGGCTTTTCTATACCTAATCTGGTTCTCCAAATGCAATTATATGTCTGGCAACCCAAATTAAGGGAACATTCCAAATAAGAGTTTAACAATGCCGAGCATTAGAGTATTACAGAACGGTATTTCCCTACCTTGTATTGTATAATCCAATTCTGTTCATTATATTAACAACTATTTAGGTTGACAACCATGCCATAAGTCTATTTCTTTTTCTCACTTGTCTTGTTTTTCCTTAAGGTTTTTCTGCGTTCCGAGTTTTGGCCTTCAAGTTTACTGATGTGCATTTGTCAGTAAATAAGCTTCAGAGTAACCTATACAAGATCTGTCTGAAGATCTTTACACTAAACTTAATTAAATGCATTTTGGAGTCTTTAAATCACCATCAACATTCTCTATACATCTCTTGTAAAAGTAGATTTAACAGTCCCCAAAGAGGTAGAAATGTGTTGGAAATAAATGAGCACCTTATTTTTTTTATTGTTGTTGTTTTTATGGTTATCTATATTTGTTTTCCCCTCTAGATTCTGACTATCATGAGGACAGGAACCATGTACTTTATGTATTTTATGTGCTACTTATTTCTAGCACCTGGCATATGGAAGGCATTAAATCTTGTTGAATTGAATGTTATTTCTCTGCTTTGGTGCTTTCTATAATTTCATCCCATTTCAAACAGAGAAAACATTACTGCTTAGACCCATGAATCCAAGCTTCTGTAAGTCTTCTTTACCTACCGTTATTTTGATAACCATTTCTAACATTAAGATAGGGCCAACTTCTCTTGAAAGTGTAGATATAAGACATTGTTAAAAATCCGATAAATACTGCAGTAATCATTGCTCCAAAATCTATTATTTCAAATGTCATACTGTAGTGCATGTTTTGTTTTTTTACTTAGGGCATATGTGCCTTTCAATATGAATCAGCTTCTATTGTCTCAATACCCTGGTTTGTTAAAAACAATCTGTTGGGGACTTCCCTCGTGGTGCAGTGGTAAAGAATCCGCCTTACAATGCAGGGGATGTGGGTTCGATCCCTGGTCAGGGAACTAAGATCCCACATGCCGCGGGACAACTAAGCCCGCGGGCCACAACTACTGAGCTCACATGCCTCAACTAGAGCCCGTGTGCCACAAACTGCAGAGCCCATGTGCTCTGGAACCCACGTGCCACAACTACAGAGCCCACGTGCCCTGGAGCATGCCGCCACAACTAGAGAAGAGAAAACCCACATGCCACAACTAGAGAGAAGCCCGTGCACCACAACAAAGAGCCCAGGTGCCGCAATGAAAGATCCTGCATGCCGCAACTAAGACCTGACGCAGCCAAAAATAAATAAATCTTTAAAACAAACAAACAAACAAAAAACAACAACAACAAAAAACCAGTCTGTCCAAATTTGATTAAAATAGTTCAGTTTCCCCTGGAATTCTGGATTTTCACATATTTGTTTATTAGCTGATAATTTTAAAATTAAAGTCAAATATTTGATAAATATACCTTGAAAACAGGCATAGCTACATAAAGACAGTAGGATGTTTATTCTGGAGAAGGTAGGGGAATTAGAATAGATATCTAAGGGGTATTCAAATGGATGAGGGGCTATACTTAATCTACATTGCTCTGCTGGACATTACTAGAACCACTAGGAAGAAGTCATGGCAGGCATATTTGGATTTGATTAAGAAAGGACTGTCTATTGGTTACAGCTTACAACAGAACGGACTGCTTAGCGAAATAGTGAGCTTCCCCTTAAACCAGAAGTTACATGATCTATGTGGAATGTTATAATGGATATTTCTAACAAAAATAGCAAAATTCCATATCCTCTAAGAAAATCCCTCCAAAGCCAAGATTCTATAATCTTAGGAGTTGTTCTGCAGTATGAATACATGTGAACTTGGCCTTTGGACTTCATCCAATCCAGCACTAGAGCCATTATTTTGATGTCTTACTGTTTGTGCCGTCTACAGGGACAGAGAGACAGACCCCTGCTGTGTCCCTGGCTAAGGAGGCAGTTTAGCATCTTTTAGAGATTCTTCCTTAAAAGCAAATCAACCACCAAATGCTGTATAAATTGGTACTCAAAGAATTCCAGCTAATTCAAAATAAGAAACTGTCTATCTACAAAGGGATATTTTATGGCTTGTGATACTTCACTTAACAGCTAACCTCATTTGTTGGAGTGCAGACCTACTATAACTTGGAGATAATAATGATAATTACTATTTATTGAGCACCTACTATGCACTGGGACCCACAATAGCCATCCACATGCTATCTCATTTAATCCTCACAATAAGATAAGGTAACTGGGGCTTCCATGGTGGCACGGTGGTTAAGAATCTGCCTGCCAATGCAGGGGACACGGGTTCGAGCCCTGGTCCGGGAAGATCCCACATGCCGCGGAGCAACTAAGCCCATGCGCCACAACTACTGAGCCTGCGCTCTAGAGCCCGCGAGCCACAACTACTGAGCCCATGTGCCACAACTACTGAAGCCCGCGTGCCTAGAGCCCGTGCTCCACAACAAGAGAAGCCATCGCAATGAGAAGCCCGTGCACCGCAATGGAGAGTAGCCCCCACTCGCCACAACTAGAGAAAGCCTGTGCCCAGCAACGAAGACCCAACACAGCCAAAAATAATAAATAAATTAAAAAAAAAAAAAAGATAAGGTAACTGTTAATATGTGGTAGAACTTGAATTTGAACCCAGGCCTAAGTCCAAAGCCAGTATTCCTTCTATTATTCTATATTGCTTTCCAATGTCTCAGTTGTCCACATAATGGCCTGTTAAATCTGGCCATAGTTCCACACAGCAGTTCTCCTATCCAACTCTTAATCCCTCAACTCTGATGGGTAGTATCTATTACTAAGGTATTGAGATTTGGAAAGAAGATGGGTTGTTACCAAAACTGATGAACTTTTGGTCATAGAATATCTGGCTTGAATATGTTGATAGAGGATGCATTCTGAACAATTATATTTTCCATGGCCTCTATATTTCTGAGCAAGGATCTATTCCATGGACTCTATGTTTCATATCACACATGCAATACCTACATAAAGTCAGTTGTAGAGATAAGATAGTCATGAAATAACTAAAGAATAGCTATAATCAAACCAACCGGTAAATACATACCAGTGGATAGAGGACAGAATATACTGTAAAATGTAAATCATAAGAGGTCAGTGAAAAGTGGGTGAGTTTTGACTAGGGTCATGAGACAAGCATAGAATTTTAATTGTTGAAAGAAGAGGATGGGTGTTTAGTTGATGCTATATCCACAGGGATGGCAATGAGCCTGGAACACATATGAATAGGAAGAAAATGAATCTTTGAGAAATAGCTAGTAAGGCATGGGGCCCACTGATGTCAAGCTAGGGTGATTTGTTTAGACAAATAACAGCCAGCCACTGAAAGTTCTTAAATTGTAAAGTGATATAATAAAAATTGTCCTTGAATAGAATAGATTTAGGATTAATGTGGCAACTCTGAGCAAGTAAGTAGAGACTAGTAGCACAAGCCAATCATGTTGCACTTACCATAATGCCTGAGAGAATGAAAAAGCATTCATAAAAGATGTTTTGTTTTTCCCAAAGACTTATTTTTCCCTTCATAAACTTAGTCTATCTGTGGTTATTCTTGCCACCAACTACCAAGATCTGAAACTCTTAAAGCTTAATGGAATCACTGTACATTGAGTTTAAGTATTTCCAGTAATAGGAAATTTGCTTGAGCAAAAAAAAGAAAAAAAAAAGTATCCACCAATTATATATTTATAGAGTGGAATTGAGGAAAAACTGAATCACTCAGTTTGCTCAGTAAAAATAAGACAAAGTTTTTAGCTGAGTCTGAAAGAACTGGGAATTTAAGAAGAGAAGGGCTTTTGTTTTTAGAACTTTAAACTTTTTTACAATGAACATTGATTACATTTGGAATCAGAGAAAATCCAATAAAACAATTTTCATTTTGAAAAGAAAAGTTAAATAGAATAGTTTTGGGATACCTCTAAGAAACCATGATCATGTTAAGGGGTCCTTGTTTAGGAATTAGCTACTAGTACAGTTTTACCACCTCTTTTAGCTTCATTTTCAGGCCTTGATTGACTTTCAGTAAAATATTTTAGACAGTAGAGAGTTTCACTGTTTACCTTTTTAAAAAAATTTTATTTGCATGTTGTAATAGAGAATTAGAATTATTGGTGCAAGAGGCAATTTATGGATAATCTATGACCTAAACCAAAGGAGATAGGTGCTTTAAACCATTTCATTGGCTTCCAAGAGGTCCTCCTAATGTACTACCTGCTATTGAGCTAAACTGACCATCTCGATTTAAGGGATTAGCTTCCAATTAAAAACAGTTACTGGGGGGCCATCAGATATTTAAATTAAAATTCTTTCCCAGGAGAATGCTTAGCTCAGTTCCAGAAAGAGTTCAGTTACTGGGACATTTCTACTTTATCAGATCTAGGATTACCCAGTCTTTATGTACAAGGAAGTTCAACACACATAATTTTCAGTCAACATCCCAGATCCCTAACCAGCCTGATCTAAGAACTGAGATTGACTCTACAAGTCTAATATAAATAAAGAGACAGGAAAAGAGTGACTCTACCTAGGGTAAAGTACCATAGAGCATCTGTACGACAATTGCATCATCCCAGTTTTAGGCATGGATCTCAGCTCCCATTTCCTCCCATGCATAAGGCCAAGAACACCCCTCCTATCACTGTGAGTGAATTACAACCTAAGCTGCTAGGCTTTAGGGTCTATTTCTGGGTGTGATGAACCCTGCCCTTCTTGCTGCACTTATACCCACCCCCCTCTTGATGTCAGCTTCTATGCATACGACTCTAGCTTTCAGTTTCTTCTTTTTGGGGAGGTACCTGGGAATTTCTGTTCCTTTTTTGTGAGGCCACTATACATTTAAATTTGTTATTTGAATTTAGCATGTCTGCATGTTTAGAGAGTAATGAGTGGTGTTCAGTCCTCATTTTGCTAGAACTGGAGGTCCCCATTTGCTCTTCACCATACTCCAGTCTAGCTTCTACCCCCACCACTCTAAGATGCCTGTTCCTGTCAAAGTCACCAATGTTTTCTGTATCATCAAAATCAATGGACATTTCTTAGTCTGTATCTTAATTTTTAGTGCATTCATAAGAGCTGACCAGTCCCTTCTTCCTGAAACACTTTTAGCTTATGTAATGCTGGTTTCCTTCCTGTGTCTCTAGCTGCTCCTACTCTTCTGATTAATCTCTAAATATTGTTGTCCCTCAGGGCCTGCTGTAGATTCTCTTCTCTTCTTTCTCTGCAATATTTCTTCAAGGGAGCTTATCTATTTGCATTGCTTTAATATCATCCTTATGCCAGTAACTCCCAAATTTACATGTCCTGCTTTGGATGCCTAACAGGCACCTCAAATTTAACATGTCAAAAACAGAACTCTTGATACCCGTTCTCCAAATATGGTCCTCCTCTGGTCTTTTCCAACTCAATAAATGGTAACTAGTGGCTAAAATCAAACTTAGGAGTCATTTTCAGCTCTCCTACTTGTATTTCCCCTCCTCCCATTATATATAGTTCACTACCTGTTACCTGGACTATCTCCTCCTCAATCTTATCCATACAACTGGTTCCCTCTCTCACTAAGTCCTAGCCACACTTGTCTCTTTCTCCACCTCAGGGCCTTCATACCTTCCATTTCCTCTGTTCTTCCTACTTTTTCACTTGGCTGTCTCCTTCACATCTTTCATGTCTCAGTTCAAATGTCACCTCTTTGGAGAAGACTTTCTTGACTAGTCTATCTTAAGGCAGCCTTCTCTCTATAACCAGCTACTCTCTTATACATCACACTGTTTATTTCCTTCATAGTCTTTATCACTACTTGAAATTACCTTATTTGTTTTTATCTGCCTTCTCTAGAACATGAGATCCATGAAAAGAGTAACTTTTAATAGTACTTAAACATTATCTACCAGTGCCTAGAATAACAGTACCTGGTATACAGTGGGCACTAAAAATACTTCTTGAGCAAATAAAAACAAGATACTTCCACTTCCAGTTATAGCAGGCTAGTTTATATTATACCAACTCTCCCCGTGAGAACAACTATAAAATTTGGATGGAACATAAAAAAAAAAAAATCAAGACTGAAAGTATCCAAAAACTATCAAGGCAGCCAAGCCTCAAGGAGCCAAGATCCTGATTTGAATAGAAATGCTGAGAAATGAGCCTGGTATTTTTGATGCCTTTGCAATTTGTAAGCAACAGCCTAGAGGCTGAGACTCTTTCATTCACCTCACGGAGTTTGGGAGTTGGAACTGCTGAAGAGGTACACTCCAGGACTAACCAGAATAAACCAGGAATAAAGTGAAAGTAAATCAGCTCTCACAAACTCAGTAAGCCCAGTCTTGATTAGCTCAATACATTATGTAGTCTTTCCTAGTCTAACAGACTGCAAAAGCATCATCCAGAGTCTCAAATTATTCCTAAAATTTTCAAATCACAATGTCTGACATTCAATTAAATATTACCACACATATTCTGAAGACAAGGACCAAAGCAAAGACTAAGAGAAAAATGGGAAAAATAAGTAGATCTACAAGCGTTCCAAACACTGATTATAAAATAACTATGATTAATAAGGTCAAAAATAGAAGCCCACATAGAATCACTGTTTTAAATCAGATAGAAACTTTAGAACAGAAAAAGGCAGTAACTAAAATTAAGAACTCAGGGACTTCCCTGGTGGTCCAGTGGTTAAGACTCCGCACTTCCAATGCAGGGGACGTGGGTTCAATCTCTGGTCAGGGAACTAAGATCCCACATGCTGCATGGTGCGGGAAATAAATAAATAAAAAGTATAAAATTCAGAACTCAAACAGATAGATTGAATGCAGATTAGATGCAACTAATAAGAGGAATAGTGAAGAGGAAGACTGGACAGCAGAAAATATCCAGACTGAATCTTCAAATATTAAAAAGATAAAAAATGATGAAAAAATGTAAGAGAATTATGAGACAAGATAAAAATATGTATCATAGGTGAAATTAGAGTCCTAGGAGAGCATAGAGAGAATAGGGCATACGTGATATTTGAATAGTAATGGGAAAGCATTTTCCAAAACTGATGAAAGATATCAAGCCACAGATTCAAGATCCTCCATGAACACCAAGCAGGATAAAGTCCAATAAAATCACATCTAAGCACATAATAGTAAAACTGCTGAAAAGCAAAGACAAACAGAAGATCTCAGAGGAGCAAAGGAAAAGATACATCAGCAACAATAGTGTTTACAGCTGGCTTTGAATAGAACTGATGAAAGCTAAAAGACAACAGAATGACAACATCAAAGTATTGAAAAAAACCTGCCAACATATTAGTAATTTTTCATCACCTTGGGTAGGCAAATATTTCTTAAACAGAATACAAAAAGCATATCCATAAAGAAAAGATTGATAAATAGTATCAAACTAAAAGTAAGAACTTCTTTTCATGAAATGATACCATTAAGAATGAATATGCATACCATATCACAGGAAAAGATATTTGCAATAAAGGTATCATATACAGGACTCATGTATAAAATAAAAAGAACTCCTGCAAGAAAAAGACAGATAACCCAATTTTTAAAATGGGCTAAAAACTTCAATGGGCACTTTACAAAAGAGGATGTCTAAATGGCCAACAAACATATGAAAATGTGCTCAACATTATTAGTCACTATGAACTGCAAATTAAGACCAAAATAAGATACCACTAGACACCCATCAGAATCAGGAAAACACCAAATGTTGGTTAGGATGATAAGCAACTGGAACTCTCGTATACTGCAAATGGGAGGAAAATTGGTACACTTTGGACGATGTTTGGCATTATTACCTAAAGAAAAATATATGCCTATCATATGATTTGGAAATTACATTCCTAATAAAATGCATGCACATGTGCACCAAGAGACAAGAATATTCACAACATCATTATTTATGATAGCTCCAAAACTAGAAACACTCATCACTATTAGAACCACATCTGGCAATTATTGTGCACTCAGTGAATCTAAGTTTTATTACTATTCTTTTTAGCCTGTGAAAGTCTTTCCATATTTTGTAGATTCCAAAAAATCTGCCCAGCTGAGAACCAAAAACATCTACTCAGAAATATCTAATTAAATATAATTGCCTAAATATAAATTTATTAAATATAAGAAATGCCTGAATAAAATAATTATTACCTCAAGGATTGTTAAAAATTTATGGTAGATTTAATCACTGAGTTTTTTTTCTTCAAAGTACCAGAATTCTAACATTAGGCATAAATTAGATTCAACTTTATTTTTAAGAGGCATAAAGATTCTTCTCCCTATTGAACTGCAGAAATAAGTTTTTCAAATAAATATCTTGCAAAGAGAAGAAAAGTTTTTTGTTTGTTATTTCACTATGAATCACCAATTAACATCTTCTGTTTCACAGACAAAAGTTGGAAAAAATAACTTGAACTTATCAGGTTCACAAAACTATCGTAAGTCTCCTTCAGCAGTTGTGAGCCCAACTGAATGGTTTCTGCATAGATCTTAGAGCCTTGCTTTTTCAAAGCCTCTCATGCTCCCTTTCTAAATAACGGATGAAAAAGATTTAATAGATGCAATCTTAATCCTAAGAAGCACTGGTTTAAAAAATGTATACACACACAAGGCAAACTGGAACTTAGTATAATGTGATTGGTTAAAATTCTTACATATTCTTACTGAAAATGGGGAAAAAAGGATCCACAGTTAGTGGCAAAGGAACTAGTCATAATCTAAATGATTGATTTAGGAGCTCTTTTCCCTATCCTTCCATTACATTTTATATATGTGTCCGTAACAAGAGATACTTAATTGTAATGAATGGTTTGTATTTATGTTTCCTCACTCAAATGGCAGAGATGATGTCTTTTCATTAGTATGTCCAATTCCTAGTTGAGTGCCTGGCATCTAGTAGGAACTTAAGATATGTCATATAGATGAAAACTAAAGGAAGCTATAAATACATTAGGGAGAACTGTGAATTCCAAGCCAAGATCTCAGATTTGTAAATCACAGGGCAAGACAAAATTTTGTAGGACTTGATATCCCCTGGATGACCTAATAGAAATCAAATCCTAAAACTGTAAAGTCAAAAAACACACCAGTTGGATGATGTCTACCTTAAGATGATCCAGTAATCTGTTTCAACCCTGGAACAGGCTTGCTCATATTTACCATAATGTACTCTTCTGCTTACTTTTTAACAGTATTTCCTTGTAAAATAACTTTTATTCTTTTCTTTCTAGTGGAATAAAAAAATAACTTTACTCTCAAATATCTAGACAAAGAGGTAAATACTTAAAATGATAAATTTACCATCACTGTTTTCCAGACTAGAAATATCTTCATTAAAATGCTTCCTTAAGATTTGCTCCAATGTGCCCAACATCTTAAGCAAGAAAAATCCAAAGGAATCCTCTGATATGTCTATCAGAACTTAAGTTTGGATTGTGTTTATTATCAATATACCTTACACAAGACTCTTAGTCATCTTAGTAATTTTCCTGGTATTTTGTTAAGTAAGCATGGGGATATTATCATTCCAATTTTACTGATGGAGGAATCAGAAGGCATAAAGCCCTCCTGCCTTACCTCTGCAGTCATAAATGTGGTAGAAATTACAGTCCAACTTGTTTCTCTCAGGTGTTGCCTTTGTGGCTCTATTAGCAATTCAGCAATTCTATTTTCTTTTCCAAAGCTTCTTTTCATAGAGTTCTAATTATACATTTCACTTCTGTATACGTTCCACATTTATGGCTTCTTTTCCTTCCAAAGATTTTCACTCCATTTTTTCCCAACTACTTCATTGCCTAGGGTGATTGAGAAGAATATTCTGCTTAAACAGAAAGTTATCATAGAACCACTATATGCATAACCAATTTTTTAAAAAGTTATTGTATTAGAACAAAAAATTTACTTATATTACTACTCAGATTTTCAAAGAAAATAACTTCTCTATTTCCTGCAACCTATCCTATCCTAATTAATCTCCACTCCAACAGGGAGCAGCCTGAAGGCAAGGGTGGGATTTTGGGAAGTAACCATGTGTGATCCAGAGGAGTCTCTGGGTTTAAATCTCATGTCCTCTGCACCAGAAGGGAGCATCCTAGGTAGCAATGCGTTTGAAGACATTTGATTAACGGGGCTGTCAACTACCAACTAGGTTAATAACCTTAATTTTGGAATTGTTGATCTGAAGCCATTTTCTTTTTTTTCTGACAGAGATTAGAGAGTAGAACCAATAGTCTTCTAAGGTCACTCTTGCTTCCTGAGAACAAACTCATATCCTCTGATTAGAGGTCTTTTCTTTTTGGAGGCTGAGAGAAAAAAACACATAACCTGTTTAACCAAAAGTAAGTTTGGAACGCACTCCTATTTTAATGCACTCAAAAATATTTTCTTATGCAACAAGAGAATACTTCCACTGCTCAGCCCCTGCTTCTGCACAAGCATCTGTAACAGGGAAAGTCTATATTGAGCTGCTGCATTTTTTTATCTCATAACTGATTCCTGCCCCAGGAGTCAAAGGCTGATGAAAGGTCAACAAAAATAGAAACTAATAATCTGTTTTAGAGTGAGTCTATCAGAGCTCTCCACAAGACAACATGACAATAGTAAAGAATGGAATGGTTATGTCTAGAGTCCACTGCTACTTGTTTAGAATGTAGACCTGAGAAACCCAGATGTGTTGTTTATTGAAAATAAATCTAGTATAATTTTAGATGGAATCTCTATTAAATTAATAGGTTGCCACTTGGTTAGAGTAAAGAAATGCATTTTAAATGCTGTTATAAACTACATTCTGGATTCAACCATATTGGACCACCCCTGTGGGGCTGATTTAAGGCAAACAAAATGACTAGTTAATATGTCGCCATAGGAAGTGTTATTGATCTTTTCAGGCAAGGATTTCTGGAGGTAAGGTCTTCTTCAAGCACCAGCACCATCACTGAAATTAGTGGGAGCCTCTTCTAAAGAGCAACTAAAATTTGGTTTCTTCTCTACAGCTGGCCCCCTCCTGTGACAGCAGCTGACAACACGGGCAGACAGCCTTGGATATCTGGCTATTCCCGCAACAACTTTAGCAAGAATGAGAAAAGCAAGGCATGAGTCCTATTTTAGAATTATCCTCAGCTCTAAGCAGTAGCATCAGAAAATTACCCTCACTATAAACTGAAGATGGTTTGAGAAGTCAGAAAACCATTGACAATTGATTAAATTGTTTTCTCCTCTCATATTTGCTCGCACTTTTCCATTTTTTTGGCAGATGGAACAATATAACAACAATTCCATATGCCAATAAAGCAGCTTCAACAATCAACATTTTACCAATTAAGTTTTGGTTTTTTCTAGCGTATTTCAAAGCATATTATAGATACCATATGACTTCATGCATAGACCCAAAAAAGTTATTTCCTCCGCACATACACTACTGTACCATAAACTATAACAAATAGGGCTTGAAAAAAAATAACCAAAATACCATCATTATAGCTAGCAAAAATTACAATTATTCCCTAATGCCACATGAAAATATCCATGTCCAATGTACCTGTTTGACCTAAATCTCTCTCTTAAATTTGATTTGTTCTTATTAGGATCCAAACAAGTATCTTACACAGCACTAGCTGAAATATAATTTAATCCTCTTTTTTAGCTATAACATCTCTTCCTCCTTTTTTCTTTGCTATTCCTTTGATGAAAAGATTGGATTATCTGTCCTGTAGAATTATTCACATTCTGTATTTGTCTGTATGCATCCTGTCCTGAACACACCATGTATATTTTTATGAAAAGAGTTTAATTTAATTATAAATGTATTTATCAAGAGAACTGAATTAAAGTCCTGGTTTTGTCCCTAAATAATTGGGAAACTTCAAAAAATTTTAAGTCTCTTAGAGAATATTTGCTCTATAGGATTTTCTAATGACTCATCTAAGAGCAACTGAAAGTGACATTTTAGCATTCTTCATAAATCAGTATTTTATTAACTTTACTTTCACTTAAGAGTATAAGTGACTGGGACTTCTCTGGTGGCACAGTGGTGAAGAATCCGCCTGCCAATGCAGGGGACACAGGTTCGAGCCCTGGTCTGGGAAGATCCCACATGCCACGGAGCAACTAAGCCCGTGCACCACAACCACTGAAGCCCACGCGCCTAGAGCCCGTGCTCTGCAACAAGACAAGCCACCGCAATGAGAAGCTGGTGCACCGTAACAAAGAGGAGCCCCCGCTCGCCGCAACTAGAGAAAGCCCGCACGTAGCAACGAAGACCCAATGCAGCCAAAAAAAAAAGAAAAAAAAAGAGTACAAGTGCTTGACCAGAAATTAAACTAATTCTATCAGTTCTTTTAAGATTAAGGAGGAAAAAAATCAGTATGTCTTTCAAAGATGAAACCTTTTAATATTTTGATATATTTCCTTTCAATCTCATATATTTCATAGTAAATGTCTATATGCATATTCTATACAGTGGTTCTTATACATATGTAGTTCCATAATATGACTTTTATTTCACATAACATTAAATAGGATTGACTTTTCTATAATTATTGACTATAAATTTATAGAATTTAACTGAATGAAACTATATTTTCATTTAGGGAAACAATCTGGAATATGATATATTTCTTTCTGATTTAAAGCAAGTATGACTAGACTTTTATGTAACTGCAAATGGACGTGTGGCATCATTAAGAAATGTTACTGTTATATTAAGAAATAAAAGTTAGTTATCCATGGGATTAATATACTTTATTTGTCTTGGAATCTCTCAAGCATTTATCATCCCTCATGCTGAAATTTTTTGTGGTTATTATTTATTATCTACCTTTAATTTTCAAAGCCTAATCCTCTTAAAAATATCCCAAATGAATAAACAGAGCTAATTACATAAAACACTTTGTCTTAATGTCACTTTACCTAGTCAGTGAAGGTCAAACACAAAAGTCTAGTCATATTTGCGTTAAATGAGAAAGAAGTATATCCTAAAATTCCAATTGTTTCCCATTCCATGAGTCAACACACAAGTTTCATTTAATCATATTTTATAAATATCATGGGAGAAAACACATTTCAAAATATACCCTTTCAGCATAGTATATGGGAAGCTTTGCAATTTTCACACAAACTACAAATAAAAGGTCAGGAGACTAATATTTAAGGGTTGGTATTTTGAAGTGGGAGATCCCCAAAGAGGAACATGGACTGATAAGTCTAGGACCGTGGATCAAAAAAACTTCTTCTAGGACTACTGCCATCAAGGCAGGTAGGAAAAACTGGAGTACAGCGTGGGTATAATAGAATGATGTCCAAGGGCAGTTCATGAATGAACTGGGCATATCATCAACCCACTCTGAGGCTTTGAATATGCAGTTGTTTTCAAAGCAACTTAATTTAAGAAACAGAGGCCAAAAAGATCAAAGTAACTTGAGATTGAAAGTCATATCAAAACTTGATCCATGAAAAGATCAACTGGTTCCTGACTGTCCTTCTTAAAAAGTTCATAACTTTGAAAATGAACCTCCACTGTCAGAGTAACTGCCTGGATCTAAAGAAATATCTCAACTCTTGGGGCTTCCCTGGTGGTGCAGTGGTTGGGGGTCCGCCTGCCAATGTGGGGGACACAGGTTTGATCCCTCACCCGGGAGGATCCCACATGCTGTGGAGTGGCTGAGCCCGTGTACCACAACTGCTGAGCCTGCGCTCTGGGGCCCGTGAGCCACAACTACTGAGCCTGCGTGCCACAACTACTGAAGCCTGTGTGCCTGGAGCCTGTGCTCCACAATGGGGGAGGCGACCGCAGTGAGGGGCCCCCACACCACGGTGAGGAGTGGCCCCCGCTCTCCGTGGCCGGGGAAAGCCCACGTGCAGCAACGGAGACCCAATGAAGCCACAAACAAACAAACAAATAAACAAACAAATAAATACTATAAAAAAATCTCAACTCTTAACTGAAACATTAACAGAAAGTGTTCAATAAAGTTTTATTTGCAATGAAATTCCAAACTCATATATTACTTCTGGTTTGGCATTGGCAAATTCCAGTTCATAATACCTTAATGTTTTCAGATAAAGACAGCAGTTGGAGAAGTTAAAGAACAGAGAATTAGACAGGGCCAACAATGGCTCTTAAGAATAGATTACTGCAACTCAAATGTTTTCACGTTTCTTCATTGGCTTCCTTGATACTTTCCCCTCCTGTGTATGGCAAAAGTCTGGTTTTGTGAGTCCCTGAATTCAGCCTTTTCTCTTTTTTTTTTTTTTAAATTGATTAATTAATTTATTTATTTTTGGCTGCGTTGGGTCTTCGTTGCTGTGCGTGGGCTTCTCACTGCAGTGGCTTCACTTGTTGCGGAGCACGGGCTCTAGGCACGCAGACTTCAGTAGTTCCGGCTCATGGGCTTCAGTAGTTGTGGCTCGCAGGCTTCAGTAGTTGTGGCTCACTGGCTTCAGCAGTTGTGGCTCGCAGGCTCTAGAGCGCAGGCTCAGTAGTTGTGGCACACGAGCTTAGTTGCTCCGCGGCATGTGGGATCTTCCCAGACCAGGGCTCGAACCCATGTCCCCTGCATTAGCAGGCAGATTCTTAACCACTGCACCACCAGGGAAGCCCCTTCAGCCTTTTTTCTTAAAGTGATCTCTCAGTCTGAGATATTGAATGTTACTGGCAAGTTCTATTACTTTACGTCATGTTGGCTAGAAGAATGTGGTTACAAATCAGTCCTCAGCCAAGGACCTTAGGGACAAGAGAACTTGGAACACCAAGCTTCACAATACAAAGGGAGCTCAAAGAAATGAGTTCTACTCACAGCCAAATATGACAGAACTGTGACACGCTAGCAGCTCTACTTCACAAATAAAAATAGGTCATGTCCTGAATTTGATGAAAAAAACCCAAGCATCTCCAGAAATTGAGTCCAAATAGTTTAGCTCATAACCAAAGAGTGAATATTTTATACTCACAAAAATACGATTGTTAGATAGAAAGTGAGAACACAACAGCCCAGCAAAATAGTATTCATCAACCTAGAACTCCCATGAGCCTCCCTGGAGGTCCTGCCCTGCAGCTCCACCACTGTCTCCAGGCCCATATAAAAAAACTCCCGAGACAAGTCAGACTGCCTGGGACCCTTAGGCAGTGACAACACCAACAGAATTTGTACTAAATTGGGTGGCGGCCAATCACTGCTAATCATAACTCTCAAGCAGAGGGAGAGAGGCAAGTACTCAATCCCAGCTAAAACCACCTACCTTCTCTAGTTCTTTTATTCCTGTCCTCTGTTTTCTCAGCCTGGTAAATCCCACTATCATCCTTCATCTCAGCCCCTTTCACTGCAGCCTTTGGAATCCTAATCCCTGTCTAGTCAACCTCCTACATCCTCATCTTATCATAGGAGTCTCTCTACCTCCAGGCCCTAAGGGAATCCTGGTCCTCCTCTGAGGACAGCCCTTCCCCTGCAGCCCTCCCTCCAAAACAGATATAAGATTCTCCACCCACACATGTCTCCAAACATGAGCATTTTCCCCGCTTCTTGAGGCCTCTGCCGTGGGATCATACTCTCTGCTATGCTTCATTGCCCTTTTATTTATTTTCTTAAAAATTAGTTTATTTATTTATTTTTTGGTCACATCTCTCAGCTTGTGGGATCTCAGTTCCCCAACCGGGGATTGAACCCAGGCCACAACAGTGAAAGCCTAGACTTCTAACCCCTAGACCATCAGGGAACATCCTTCATCACCCTTTTAGATCAGCCTTTTACACACTTTCCCTTGTTCAGTGGGAACTTTGGGGCTTGGTTTCACCCTTCTCCACCCCAGTGTCTGCATAATGCTAGAGATGATGTTATCCATGGAGAACAGAATTAAAAAAAAGATAAACTTCTTTAGTGATATTATAAGACTGTGGAGCTCCTCAGGAATTTATAATTTAATCAATAAAATTAACATTATAGTTTGTATATAACAAAATTCATTTAAAATATGTAAATATGTTTTATACAGGAATGTCAAAAAATTCTCACTGGTTCCTACTCAATAAGTGAAACACATTTTAATTTGCTTCAAATTAATTAATGTAAGAAATGGTATATCAGCACATTTAGTGAAATTTAAGATCCCTGCTTGTCGAGGGGTCTGCATACATATTAAAATAAAGATTAAATTTAACTTCTGCTAAAAAAACCTTTGCTTTCATGACCTGATGTTTACAGTCTTACATATTAAGTCTTACATATCCTCACCATACCTTCTCGTTAGCATTAATTTTTTAAGTTCTAGAGACATGGGGGAAATAATTTTGAGGTGGATTTATAGAAATATTATCATTGTTATGTCCCCATTAACTTAGTTTTTTTTCCCCACAATGGATATCATTTTCCTTTCCCTCAATCCTGAATGCTCATTTAAAAAATAATGCAATTAAAAATTAAAAACCAAGGTAAAAATAAAAATCACAAAAAATCCACTCTTCTCTTCAGATAAGCATTCTTTCATAAATAGCTGTATGGGATTAGAGGCTACATAATTTTTTTTTTTTTTTTACCATGAATAGTAAATTTACTTCTTCCATATGAAATAGTTACCTCATGTGTAACCCTCCATACTTTTATGGTATACAAACATATTCTAGATATATAGCATGCTATGGAGGTTGTGTGTATCTGGGAACAAAGTTTAGGGGGTCATTTGTTTTTATAATAATGTGATCTTATTATATACAATTCTATATATTAAGATTTTCATACTGAACAGTATTATGAAAATCTCTCCAAGTCACCTGGCATAAAGGAGAAAATACAATGATTTTGAATATAATTCTATGAGGCCTTGGACAACTTTTTAAAAACTCTGTGTGTTTTAGTTTCCTTACCTGTAACATTATTACCACCTACTTCATCAGGTTGTTGTAAGGATCATATGACTGCCTAGCTCAGGGGAAATGCTTCATAGGAGCCTAATTTATTTCTTTCAATGGCTGCGTAATACTTGATATGGGTGTGCCATAAATACTTAGTCATTCACTTCCTGAGGGGCATTCACTTTGTTTTCAGTCTTTGACTAGTACAATGTACAATAAACACAAGCATATACATACCTAATAAACATATATATACCTAATCTAGGAGTGATTTTATTCCCATGGAATATATTCCTAAAAGTATTATTAATTTCAATGGCTAATACCACATTTCTTTTCAAAATGGCTGAAACAAAACAAACAAACAAAAATGGCTGAAACAATGACCATTTCCATATGTATGAGAGTACCCTTCTCCCCAAATTTCTTCAACAGCAGGTATTTTCACTCTCAGCTTTTGCTAATCTAATGGTTTTGAGAGGCTGTGTCATTGTTACTTTATTTCCCTAACTCCTAGCAAGGTTGAGCATAAATTCACGTTTATTGGCCACTTGGAATTGCTTTCTCCAAATCTCATTTCCCCATTTTTCTTTATGGTCATTTATGTTTTTCTCCATTAGTGAGCACTTTTGTATAGTTTACATCTTCTCTATCATGTATATCAAATAATTTTCCCTAGGTTATTATTTCCTTTTTTAAAGTAAAGTTTTTATTGAAGCACAACATTCATTTCTTTCTGGTTTACATTTAATCTTTTGTAAATGGATTAAATTTTAAAATGTGTGTCTTCTCCTTTACAGCTTCATGGCCCTGTCTTGGTTAATCAACAACTTGAGGGATATTTGTGTGTATATAAAACCTATTATTTCTTCTTTCTTTTCTTTAGTCAATCTGGAAGTTATCTGATATACTTTTTCCCAGGTGAGTAGGTTGTTGGGTTGGCACCGTTTTAAAAATAACCCATTTTTTCCCTTTCAACTGAAATATCATTTTTGTTATACATCAAATACCTGTGTGTACTGGGATCTATTTTTGAGCTCTCTAATCTGTTCTCTGACTTGTCTCTTTCTAAGCCCAAACCAAAGCCAATAAGGAGGTCATGATATGCTTCAATCATATGAAGCAGGTCATTCTTTACTAGTCTTCTTATTTACATTTATAATTCCAATAACCTTTAAGATCACTTTATCCACCCCCCCCATCTTATTCACATTTAAATTAGAATTGTATTACATTTGCTTAATTTGGGGAGAATTCATGTTTTTATGATATTAAATCTTTCTATCTAAAAACAGATATTGTTTAATGTCTTTGTATAAAATTTTTCAGATGATCCATTGTTATCTTTTTCTCTTTTATAACTTGTTGCTAGTACAGAAAAAAGTAATTTATTTTTATCTCTCTACCTTAGGGCCAATTCAACTTTAGTATTTCAATGTAATTCTAAACCTTCCTCACTGTTCCAGCTGTCCTCGTTCTCACCAGACATCCTTATTTCCTACTTCATTAAAAAAACTGAGGTTATCAGCTTTCCAGACTCCTCTGTGCACAATCACGTATGTTCATACCCATTCTTAATATCTTTCCTCCATTTAAAAAAAATTTTTATTTATTATTATTATTATTTTTGCTGCATTGGGTCTTCATTGCTGTGGGTGGGCTTTCTCTAGTTGCTGTGAGTGGGGGCTACTCTTCATTGTGGTGTGTGGGCTTCTCATTGCTGTGGCTTCTCTTGTTGTGGAGCATGGGCTCTAGGTGCATCGGCTTCAGTAGTTGTGGCTCGCGGGCTCTAGAGTGTACGCTCACTAGTTGTGGCAGATGGGCTTAGTTGCTCCGAGGCATCTAAGAATTGTGGGATCTTCCCAGACTAGGGATCAAACCCATGTCCCCTGCATTGGCAGGCGGATTCTTAACCACTGGGCCACCAGGGAAGTCCCGTTTCCTCCATTTTTGAAGGATGAAATTTGTTCCCTCCTCTTCAAATCCAGGCTTTATATTGACTCCAATTCTTTCAACTTCCTTGAGGACCCTGCTCCATTAGTTATGCCCCCTTCTCTCCTGCATCTTCCACCTCTGCTTCTTATTTCTTTTCTTCAGTCTCTGTACTCTCTTAAATTCCCCTTTTCTGTTGTAGCGAGGCTACTTTAATTCTCTTGGCCAGATTGTACAGCCATTTAGCCATTTCCAACCATCAGAAATATATTATTCTGATTGTTAGCTTTTCTCCTATGCTCTCTTAACTTAGGCTAAAGCTATGGCTCTATCAGCTTAGAGTGAGAAGAAAGGGCAAGGGTCTGGCTTCCAGCACCTCCAAGTCCTCTCTCTCGCTCTTCTGGGGCAAAGTGCAGAAGGAGGGGAGAGAAAAATGTCTCCTTCCTTGACTGGGGAAAACTGCAGTTCTGTGTGTTGGGTGTCCCTGCTTCTGTGGCCAACACCGAATGGCCAGCAGTGTTCTCTGGGAAGCACATGTTCAAATGCTGGCTTTCTCTTCTACTGCATGCACGCTTGCCATCTGGTTCTATAAGAATGAAGTCACTAGCCACTGCAGTCACTGACCTTCAACACACCCTGAAAAGAGTTCAGGGTCGCTTGCCATCTGGTTCTATAAGAATGAAGTCACTAGCCACTGCAGTCACTGACCTTCAACACACCCTGAAAAGAGTTCAGGGTGGAGAACCGGGATGAGGCACTCTGTGTTCTGGGAAAAACTGGCAGAACAGGCCTTCAGATAAACATTTTCAGGAGAAAATTTTATGAACCCAATTTTTTGTATCTTCTCATGCCTAGAAGAGCACGAAATCATTAACTAAGATATCTGTGCCTTGTGACTTACAGCAACCTTCTACCGAGATGTGTGCTTGATTGCATGTACCCCCTTCACTAAAGTCATATGTATACTGACTTCCCCCCTACTTTCTTAGAGCAGTTCCTCAGAGCTATCTGAGAGGCTGTCTCCTGGGCTATAGTCCTCAGTAAGCCTCAAATAAAACTGAACTCATAGCTCTCACATTATGCTTTTTTTTTTTCCAGTCGACACATGGATTCTTAAGTAAGGCTTGGAAAAGCATCTCTCTACTGCATAGTTTCTTCACGGGGGAGATCTGCCTACAGGCATACATCTCTTCTCCATGAAATTTGCTTTGGCCAGTGGAACATAAGAAAATGTGACTTTTGGGTTTTGTGTGCATGATACAGGTCATACTTCTATTGTAAAGCAAAACTGAGCCCTATACTGTAAACAAGATGCACTCCAGAGGCAATGCAATTCAGTCAAGATAAAACTAAAAGGATGAACAAATACAAACAAAAAGAAAGTATGGGCAGTGATTTTGATATCAGTGAGTACAGAATTGAAATCAAAAAGCAATTTTAAAAGACTTTTTTTTTTTTTAATGCTAAGGGTAAGAATTCACAAGGAATATAAGATATGAATACCTATGTACCAAATAACTTAGCAGTAACTTTCATGAAGTAAAAACCTATAGACTATACAAGGAGAAACAGAAATGCACTACAAATAGGACACTTTAATTTACTTTTCAATCCAAAATATATCAAATAGTCAAAAAAAAAAGATATGAAAAGATGGAAATAATCACAAAAACAAAAGGGATTATAAAGCTACTTTGCACAACTCTATGAAAAATAAATAAATAAATGGATAATTTTCCAGGAAAAAATAATCTACCAAAACTTACCCCAGCAGATTTAGGAATTCTGCTGAGCTTGATTTCCACTGAAATTGATAAATTAGGTTGTAGTAGCCTGAGCATAGTAAACAGTATCAAGGTTAAACATTGTAAGAGAATACTAAAGTTGTATATTGGAACTGAGGGAAATCCTAAAGAAGTGGTTGCAAACTAGTTTAATTGTTGTTATATGTATTGCAAATATCTACTCCATCCCCCAAAAAAGTACCATTATCTAGTCTAACAGAGGAATCTTTAGAGAGTAGGTAATTCTAATGCTATTTAAACTGCCCCAGATCTCAGAAAAATGCAAACTTCCCAATTATTTTATAAATTACAACATTGATACTAAAACCTGATAGACTGCAAAAAGATGATGAATTATACTTATGAATATCATTTCAAAAAGACAAAATATTAATAAACAGCACTTTAAGAGAATAATTTGTCATAATCAAATTAGGTTCCTCCCTACCTCCTGTACAAGAATGTCAGAATAGTTCAATAGTACAAAATCTAGTCATGTATTTTAGCATATTAATAAATCCATGGAAAAAATTACGTTTATATATATAGTCATAGAAAAGGAAGTTGACAAAAATCAAATCTACCCTTGATTTAAAAAAAAACACACTCAAAATAAGAGTGGATGAAAACTTCATTTATATGATTATACATATTATATCTCAGCCCTAAGGCTAACATATTTCCTAATGGAGAAACACTGAAGATATTCCTCCTAAAGTCAGGAACTAGACAAACATGCCCACAATGATCACTGCTACTTCACACTAATTAATTGCCTAATACTTCCAAAACCATAGAAAATTAAAGGTACAAAAATTGGAAAAAAATTTAAATTATCTCCATATTTGCAGATGGTATGATTGTACACCTGAAAAATCCAGAGAGAGCAAATGAAAATGACTACTAAAGAGAATTCATCAAGGTAGTAAGATATAAAATGTTTAATATACAGAAGTTAATCAATCAATTAAAATAACAATGACAGAAGTAATGGGATAAGTAGACCCTCTTTCAATAACAACAAAAGACAAAATACTCAGGACTTAAGAACCTAAAGGAGAATCTTTCTAATACAAAGAATATAAAAGTTAACTTGGGAGGATATGGAGAAAAAAGAACTCTTGCGCACTGTTGGTGGGAATGTAAACTGGTACAGCCGTTATGGAAAGCAGTATGGAGGTTCATCAAAAACTTAAAAATAGAACTACCATATGGTCCAGCAATCCCACTCCTGGACATACATCTGGAGAAAACCATAATTCAAAAAGTTAACATGCACCCCAACGTTCATTGCAGCACTATTTATAATAGCCAGGACACAGAAACAAGCTAAATGTCCGTCGACAGAGGAGTAGATAAAGATGTGGTATATACATACAATGGAATATTACTCAGCCATAAAAAAGAATGAAATGTCATTTGCAGCAACATGGATGGACCTAGAGATTATCATACTAAGTGAAGTAAGTCAGACAGAGAAAGACAAATATATGATATCACTTACATGTGGACTCTAAAAAAATGCTACAAATGAACTTATTTACAAAACAGAAACAGACTCACAGTCTTCGAAAACAAATTTATCATTACCAAAGGGGAAAGGCAGAGGGGGAGGGATAAATTAGGAGTTTGGGATTAACATATACATGCTACTATATATAAAATAATCAACAAGGACCTACTGTATAGCACAGGAAACTCTACTCAATAGTCTGTTATAACCTAAATGGGAAAAGAATCTGAAAAAGAATAGATATATTTATATGTATAACTGAATCACTTTGCTGTACACCTGAAACTAACACAACATTGTAAATCAACTATACTCCAATATAAAATAAAAATTAAAAAAAAAAACACTTAAAAATAAAACTACCATATGATCCAGCAATTCCACTTCTGGGTATTTTTCTGAAGGAAACAAAAACACTAACTTGAAAAGATACCCCCATGTTTATTGCAGCATTATTCACAAGAGCCAAGATATGGAAGAAATCTAAGTGTCCATTGATGGATGAATGGACAAAGCTGATGTTGAATAAATATTCATATTTTTATTTTTACTTATAATAATTCAGCCATAAAAATAAGGAAATCCTGCCATTTGAACATTGAGAGCATTATGCTGAGTGAAATAACTTGGAGAAAGACAAATATTGTATGATCTTACTTATATGTGGAACCAAAAGAAAAAAAACACAAAAAAACCCTGAACTCATAGATACAGAGGATAGATTGGTGGTTGCCAGAGGTAGGCAGTGAGGTGGGCAAAATGGGTGAAGGGGGTCAAAAAGTACAAACTTCAGTAATAAAGTAAGTAAGTCCTGGGAATGTGATGTACAGCACGGTGACTATAATTAATACTGTATTGTATATTTGAAAGTAAGAAAGTAGATCTTAAAAGTTCTTATCACTAGAAAAAAAAAGTGTAACTCTATGGTGATGGATGTTAACTAGATTTATTGTGACATCATTTCACAATACATACATATATTGAATCATTATGTTGTACACCTGAAACTAATAACTAAATGTTACATTTCAATTATATTGCAATAAAAATATTTCAAGTTAACTTGGATTAATGTAAAGATGTACTGTGTCCTTTAATGGGAAGACTTAATATCATAAAGCAGTGTGTCATTTTTATAAACTATCAAGGAACAAACATAATAAGAATACAGATTATTTTCTGGAGCTAGATAAACCAATTTTAAAGTGCACCGGGAAAAAAAAGAAAAGTGAACAAAGAAGAACAGCCTGGAAAATTCTGATAAAGAGCAATAAGGGTACTACCCCTACCAGATATGTAAACATACTATAATGCATCAATAATTAAAAGTGTAGGATTGGCTCATGAAAAGACTAATCAAACAGAATAGAAAGTCCAGAGATAGACTTGAATACCTATGGGAATTTAGTGCACAATGAAGACTGCACATCAAATCAAACAGTAAAGATAGACTTTTTTTTTTAAAGATAGACTTTTTAATAAATAGTGTTGGGAAAACTGGGTAGCAATTTGGAAAAAAATAAAGCAGATTCCATACTGATGCAATGTATCAAGTTAAACAAATAGGTCCAAATGGATCAAAGTTTAAATGTTAAAAAAAAATGAAATTATATAAGTATTAGAAAACAACATAGGTGGTTTTTATTATAACCTTGGGAAAGTATTTTATCATAATCATTTAACTATGACTCAAATTTTGGAAAGGCTAACAGTTAAAAGTAAACACAAATAAACACTTGTGCATGTCAGAAATACACCATTAGCAGAGTTAAAACAAATATAACAAAATAGGACAGACATTTGCAACTCATAGCACATACTGAATGCTTACATTCTCAACAGACATCAAAAACTTTTAGGAATAGAGAAGAAAAAGACCAACTTTTTAGAAAAGTAAGCAAAAGGTATGAACGGAAAGGTCACAGAAATTAAACCAATAGCATAGCCACTAAACATATGAGATGGTGCTAACTTCACTAGTAAAAATGCAAATTAATATTACCTTGAGCTATAATTCCTCAACTATCAGATTGGCAAAATCCAAAAGTCTTATAACACACTGTTGGAGAGGCTATGGGGAAATGGACACTTTCAAACATTGCTGGAAGGTGTAGAAAATGGAATAACCATCAGGAAGGAATTTCTGGAATTATCTACCAAAATTTCAGATGAATTTACTCTTGATGTAATGATCTAATTTCCAGGAATCTCATACATATGTGCATGTGTGTGTGTGTGTATATATATATATATATATATACACACACACACACACACACATGCACATATGTATATATATATACACATATATGTATACATATACATATATGTACATATACATATATGTGTATATATACATATATGTGTGTATATATACATGTATATATGTATATATATACAGGCAGATATAGATATCATATATAACATACATACATACACGTATATACATGTGCATGTCTATCTATATATCTGTGCTAATTTGAAATGACAGTTGTGCTAGGTTATCCTTTGCAGAATTGTTTGTAAAAGCAAAAGACTAGAACAGAGCATCCAGCAGTAGGAGACTGGCTGAATAAATCATGGTATATAAAAAACTGTGCATCCACAAGAAAGATTAAGGAAGAGCTCTATTAACTACTGACTTGGAGACATCTCTAGAATAAATTTTCATGTTAAAAAAAGCAACGAATAAAAGAGTGTATATTTTAGGCTATCTTTTTTGTAAGAATACATTCATATTTGCTTGTTTCTGCATAAAGAAATACTGAAAGGACAAAAAAATAAACTAATAAAAATTGTAATCTATAGTAGCTAGAGGAAAAAGGGTGAAAAGGCACAAGCAGGAACGAGACTTCTATAAATTCTTTTTTTTTAAATTGATTTTCTTTTTGTAAAAAATTTATTTAATTTATTCATTTTTGGCTGAGTTTGGGTCTTTGTTGCTGCACGCGGGCTTCCTCTAGTTGTGGTGAGTGGGGGCTACTCTTCCTTGCGGTGCGCGGGCTTCTCATTGCGGTGGCTTCTCTTGTTGTGGAGCCAGGGCTCTAGACGCGCGGGCTTCAGTAGTTGTGGCGTGTGGGCTCAGTAGTTGTGTCTCGCAGGCTCTAGAGGGAGGAAAGCCCTATAAATTCTTTTTATGTATTTTGAAATTTGAATCAAAAAATTAAAACTGATAAAAATATAAAGCTTTCTTAAAATCTGGTGCCGGACTTCCCTGGTGGTGCAGTGGTTAAGAATCCGCCTGCCAATGCAGGGGACATGGGTTCAAGCCCTGGTCCAGGAAGATCCCACATGCTGTGGAGCAACTAAGCCCATGTGCCACAACTACTGAGCCTGCACTCTAGAGTCCACGAGCCACAACTACTGAGCCCATGTACCACAACTACTGAAGCCCACGCGCCTAGAGCCCATGCTCAGCAACAAGAGAAGCCACTGCAATGAGAAGCCCGCACACCACAATGAAGATCCAATGCAGCCAAAAATAAACAAATACATTTATTTAAAAAAAACGAATCTGGTGCCAACTTTTAGAGCAAAGATATCTGGGTAAACTTTAGCAAAGTAACACAGTTTTAGATGATTGCATGAGGAAATTACCAATCTTTACTTCCAATCTGCCAAACTTTTATTAGGGTATTTTACTTTTTAGTGGAAGGTGAGAACTTAAAAAACTTGACGAAATCAAATTTTAATGAAATCCTTTATGTCAGGTACTGAGGATACAATAAGAATACAAGTTCTTGCTCTCAAGGAGTTCAGACTTATAGGGGAGACCAAAAATAAGCATGTGATTATACAGCATAAGAGCACCAAGAGCTATACACAACACGTAACATGCTTAACTACCTTCTTTGCTAAGGCAGTCTTCCTAGCAGAGACGAGAGACAAGCCAGACTCTGAAGGATGACTAGGAGCTTGAAGGGGATCCCGGGAAGAGGGGGTGTTTCAAGCACAGGCAACAGCAAGTGCCACCATCAGTGCTGCTTTCCTATTCTTACAGGATAAATTTCAAGTTCATTAGCATCAAAGCAACCTTTTACAACCTGGCTCTTGCCTATCTTTCCATCCTCATATTCTACTACCCTGGAGGCCTGGACATGTGTAGATGTGGTAGGAATTAGAAGGAAATTGCGGTCAGAGGCGTTTATTGGCATATGAGATGTCTCATGTAGGGTGGCCCCTGGAGTTGTGGATGTCAGGAGCTCTGAAGGAGTTGCGGAAGCTGAGCTAATCAACAGGAGATAGCAGGAGTCTGGGGTAGAGAGAAAAACTGTGACCCAGGGGGACTACACTCAATAAATATTGCAGAGCAAGGCCTATGTGAATGTAACTTCAATTACCGAGTAAGTACTGTGTTCCAAATGCTGTCCTCAGAGAGATCTTTTAAATGCATAAGTAGTGTTACACCCTTGCTTAAAGTCATTGCTTCTCATTGCATTTAAAATGAAAACTCCTTCATCTGGACTTCACATTCAGGTCCCACAAATTCTGTCCCCAGCCTACATCTCTAACCACACTCTGCCTCTCACAAAGCCCTCTGCAGTCCCCTCTGTCTGCAATGCCCTCTCCATCCTTTGCTCCATTGCCTAAATCCTACCTATCCTGCTGTTCTCACTTTAAATGTCACCTCCTAAGGCCTTGCCTCCTGACCACCTCTCCACCATCTAAATTATACCTCTAATTAAACCTTTGTTACAACACCCTATATTTTCTTTCATATTAGATTTTGTAATTATGTATATATATTCGGCTTTCTTGCCTCATGAAACTACAAGCTTCACGACAGAAGGAACTGTTTTGTTCAGTACTTAGAAAAATGCCTGGCACATGGTAATCAGCAAAGATTTGTGAAAAGAATAAGTTTAATCTCCATAGCCTTGCAAAAATGATCCCTCTTTTTCAGATGTGGAAATTGAGGCTCAGAAATGTTGGGTGATCTATCCAACATCTCAAAATATGGGTCCAAATCCAAATCTCATGATTCTAAATGCTGTATTGTCTCCCAAATGAAGAAGGGCTTCTCATGAAAATAAGAAAGGTCTGGAAGTGGCCTAGGTGGCTAAAGTGGATGACAACCTCTCTCCCGGCTCTGGTTGATGAGATTATGGTACGGACCAAGAGCAGGCCCTGTTCGAGGGGGTTGAAAATGAATAAGGTCCAAAATAAAGACGCGATGGAATATTCTGTAAGTAGGTTGAGGGAAGTGGGTTTGCAAAGGAATAGGGCTTTCCGAGGATCCTGTGGAATTGACTTAAGAGACTGGACGGCAGTGAGAAAATGAGCAAGGAAAGAGGGGGAGATTTCCAAGCAGCCACGGGGATCAAAGAATGAATGGATGGTTGACTGAATGCCGTGAATACTTTGGGAAGTATCTGGGGACTCTGGAAATAAGCAGCTTGGACAGTTAGAGGGGCTGAACTCTCAGGAGTATCAGGAAGTACTCAGCCAGTGCGAGGCTACAGTACTGACTACATTCCTTCTCCCCGGAGAGACTTCTCCACTAATATGGCCTGTCTGCCCCTCATCAAGTTCTGGCATAACCCCTGGTTCCTCTGGAAACTCCTGCTTCACTGTTGTTAGCTGAGCTATATCCTGCTGCAAGGGCCAGGAGCAAGAAAATATATCTCAATCAGTAGTGGAAGTAGAAAAAATGACTACACAAGAAGGCCAGGGATAGGTTTTTCAGGAGAAAAGTTAAAATTTGTAAGTTTCTGGGGCATGTTTAACACCACATCCTACGCTCTTAGAGGTGGGTGTAAATGTGGGTATAGTCCTAGACCACTCGAGAATGTGTCAGGTCTGAAAGGAACAGAAAGGAATGTTTTTAAAAATCACCAAAGCTCCTGACTTCATACATATTCCACTGTAGTTAAAAAATCTATATATTTATGTTATATTCAGAGATGGATAAAAAGTAATATTAGGTTTATTGTGTCGATCACTAAAAAGCAAAATATCTAATATTAGGAGTTGTTAAGGAAAACTCTGCCTTAAAACTGGAATCCAAATAATCCAAAACAGATATCCTATGAGGTGTGTAGAAATAGGCAAAGGCTCCTGAAAGGCAGCAGCAGCTGGCTCCCAACCACCCTTTGCCTAGAGACAGTTGCTAGGCAATACTAGATTTGCTCACAAATGCACTTTTTACCCGAGGATAAGTATTATGATAACACACACACTGCCTCCCAATCAATTTTTCTGCTCCTGTTTCATTAAAGGCAAGAGACTCTGGTAAACATTATTGACGATGGCTAATAGTCTCCTGGACACTGAATTGTGCTGGGCTCTTTCCTGGACAAAAACATTATTTTTGCCTTCTAGGTCTAGGGGGATTTAGAAAAGCCTGAAAACCACATATTTCATTTGTTCTCAATTTCTTCGAGTCTAAGTGTAAATGCTGTCCAGGGAGCAGAAAGATGGAATAATGGATCTGAGACTCATTTTCTTTCAAGTACTTTTGTTGACTCATAAAAAAACTAATACTGCCACTCAATTTAAACTCACTTTAAAAATATTTAGTAGAGAGAGAATTTGAAATATGTAAAGAAAACAAAGATGTGATCATTCTCGAATTTTAAGGTTTTACCTTTGTTTTGTATTGATGCTAGTGAAGTGCTCAGTAACACAACAATAAAAGGTGAAAGTATGATTGGCCTTGTTCTGAATGGTGCTCTTTCTACAGCATCTGCCAAATCATTTATTGGATGTATTCCCATCACCTGCACTCAACACTTCTAAAACAAACATATCTTTTCCTCAAAGCAGTTATGCTTCTAATATTCTCATTTTTGCTAAAAGCACCATCACAGTTCTGGTCCTTCAGACTTAAAATCTTGGAGCTATAATTGCCTCCTCCCCGTGTATTCTTCATGTCTAATGACCAAATCTTGCTTCTTATTCCTTTTGCTTTCTCTTCTACTGAGCCATCCTGTCTATTAATGATTTCCTTTATCACTTTATTCCATTTTCCTCCACAAATATGTATATATATTCTCTATTCCTCACAGTTAAAGCTAACATTTTTTAGTCTATAATTAAGAGGAACCAATCTTAGCCCTTCAACTGTCCAACAAGCCTCTGCTCTAGTCACCCCATGCCTTCCTCAAAGTTCCTGAAACTTAGGAGACATGATCCCTGCTTTCCTCTGTCCCTCTCCAAACGTTTACCACTGCCTGTAAGTCTATTTTACCTGGAATACTCTTAATGCTTTTATCTCTAATCATTCCCCAATTTAGTTATCCCATAAAAGTATTCTAAATTCCCATTTCTTCCATAAAGCTTTCCTCAATTCTCCACATTCATACTGATAGAATGCCCTCACTAGTAACTTCCTTTAAAAAAAGTTTTTTTAATTGAAGCATAGTTGATTTACAATGTTGTGTTAGTTTCTGGTGTATAGCAAAATGATTCAATTATATATATATATTTACATTCTTTTTCATATTCTCTTCCATTATGGTTTATCACAGGATATTGAATATAGTTCCCTGTGCTATACAGTAGGACCTTGTTGTTTATCCATCCTATATATAATAGTTTACATCTGCTAACCCCAAACTCCCATCCCTGACCTTGGCAACCACATGTTCTCTACGCCTGTGATTCTGTTTCTGTTTCGTAGATAAGTTCATTTGTCTCATATTTTAGATTCTACATATACTCACTAGCAACTTTCAAGTCAGTCAGTTGGCATCTCCATACATTCTAGAATGTTATCAGTCAAGAATCTTAACTCATAATAAGAGTTGATACTTACATAGTGCTTATTCTGTATCAAGCACTAATCTAAATACTTCACATATAATAAATTCAATTATTCACATCAACTTTATGAAGTAGAAATTATTATAATTCCTATTTTTGAATGAGGAAATTGGGGCACAGAGAGGCTATCTAATCTGCCCACTTAGTAAGTGGCAGAGCTGGGAATCAAACCCAGACACAATGGTTCCATAGTCCATATGCTCTAAACCACTAATCCTTACTCTAGGTTCCTTCTAGTTCAAAAATTCCTACACATTATCTAGATCTACCTCATAATTTGACCAAAGAGAAACCAAGGAGGAGAGATATTCAGTTACAAAAAGTTACACAAAGCAGCGTTTTTCAAAATTTAATGTGAATCACCTGGGGGTCTTTAAAATGCAGATTCTAATTCCGTAGATATAGGATGAAGACTGAGATTCTACATTTTTAACAAGTCCCCACGTGTTACTGATTTGACTGGTCCATGTAACCTCACACTGAGTGACAAGAACAAAGAGAAATGCAAGCTGAGACTGGAACTCAGTTTTGACCTATTCCATCCACTGTTACCCCAAACATTACGCTAATAGGTAAGGAGGGAGAAAAATGTACCTGAGAGAATTTACTGGGAAAAAATTTACTTCATTTTGAATCACCTTCTTGCAATCATGAATAGCAAATAAATTTTATGATGCTTTTTTTCACATATATTTTAATTTTGTAGTAGTATAAAAAGCATTGAGCTTGTCCAAGATTTATCATCCATAAATTCATTATTCACTTCTCTACACCCCATTGATTTATTGCTCTGGGTAGTGACTTGGGGATATGGGATTGAAGGAGGAAAGAGTATGTGGTAGGAAAGCAGGCTTTCCAAGACCCCTAAAAACTGGAGTCAGGATACCACTCATGAATATTTGGGCATGCATTCTGTTTTTTCCTCTGAATGAGCTTGCCACTGAGTTAGACTAGAAAACCAGAGTACCAGATGTCAATTTTTTTTTCCAATAGGGGCATATATTTCCTAAGGGCTTCCTAAATAGTAATATATGTCCCTGGTATGAAAAGTACAAGACAAAATTAAGCTTCCCAGATCTGGAAGGACTTACCTTGTGCAGCTAGTGTTAACAGTGGTAAATCCCTCTTTTGGGGGCTCTGGTGGCCAAGGGAAGCTGCACTGAGAAATACCGGGAAATGTGGCCATTAAGACTTGCATTAAGTCTGTGTGACCTTGGCCAAATAAACAAATACATCAGAAACTTGAGGACGGTGAGTGTGTATGTTCTCTTTCTAGCCATCTATCATCTATTGAAACCCATAAAGTGAAAAAAAAAAAGGGAGCATGCCAATTCTTTTGATGTCTTTTATATATATTATGTCCATCATTTAAGTAAAAACTACCTACTTTCCCCCTCTTTTTCCTACCACTCTTACCCTCCCCAAATCTGTGATTCTGTGTGTCAAAATTTGTTTGCTTTGTCTTCCCTTACCTAAAGTCCTAATTCTGTAACTTATTCTAATGTACCCTTAAACAATTCTGTATCCAGGAGCTTTTCCTGTAGATCTAAAGTAATAACATTAACCACCAACTAAAGATTTTGTTGTTGTTGTTGTTAGGGAAGGACATAAAATAGAACATATACTCCTTACATTTATTTTAGATATATTTAGAATGCCAGATAAAACAGCTCTTTGAGAGCAGAAAAATAAACCTTGTAGATTTCTCTCATACATGAGAACTAAGGCATTCAAGGATAAGCTTTTTTTAAAGGACACTATTATGCTTTCAGATCACTGTAGTAGTTTATACATATTTACACAACATGACTTCTTGTTAATAAAATTTTAACTATAGAATGATACTTTCCAGTATACAATGTACCCTCATTTTTCATACATTACTTCTGGAGCACTTAATAAACCTGAATTATTAAAGACATTATTGTTTTAAAAAAGATTTTAAGGGTCATCAAAGGTATCTCATATCATATATTTTACATAGCTTTAAGTAATCCATTGAAAATCAATAGTTTTGAGACCTGCCATGTTGTTTTATTAATTTGCTTCCTGCTTCCAAAATATAATTAAGTGTATTGGGGAAGGGAGATTTATTTTGTTTCCCTAACAGTATTACACTAATTAATTTATAGAAAGGCATTTTGCCCCATGAACTTTTTTTTTTTTAATTGAGGTACGGTTGATTTACAATACTATATTAGTTTCAGGTGTACAACATAACTGATTCAAAATTTTTATAGATTATACTCCATTTATATTTATTATAAAATATTGGCTATATTTCCTGTGCTGTACAATATATCCCTGTAGCTTATTTAGTTTGTGCTTCTTAATTCCCTACCCTTATCTTGCTCCTTCTCTCTTCCCTCTCCCCACTGGGAACCACTAGCTTGTTCTTTATATCTGTGAGTCTGTTTCTTTTTGTTATATTCTCTAGTTTGTTTTATTTTTCAGATTCCATATTAAGTGATAACATACAGTATTGGTCTTTCTCTGTCTGACTTATTTCACTAAGCATAATACCCTCTGGGTCCATCCATGCTGTTGCAAGTCCCATGAACTTTTATTTTAGTAGAAATTGCCTTTAGGGTGCCATGTCAGTCACCATGATCTATGTGTGACAGATTTCTCAACATACATCCCAAAAGAGTGGTAGAAAAAGAGAAAGCTCTCACAGATAACTCATTATTCCAGCATTGATTTCTGCATTGATTAGAGTGGCTAATTTCTTGGCTCACCCCATTTAAGTCAGGTCCTTATTTGTCCTTTGTAGAAAGCTGTTTTAAAGAGCACAAGAGAATCTAAAACCATTTCATTAGGGTGACATCGGAGACAAAAAAATCCTATGAATTATGTAGAGGACATCATTTCACTGACTGAGATGGGCTTCATGCAGTCAACCCGCTTCAGTAAGTCTTGTAATCATGAGCTATCTGCTTTTGGCAATGCTATAGAGTCATATACTCCAAACTTAGGAGCATATAAATTTGAAAGAATTAAGACACTTTCTGAAAATGTATTTGAATTAAATGTGGAAGAGTTGAGGTGAAGAAAGAATTTAAAAGCTAATGATATTATCTCTTGATAACCCTTATGAAAGCACAAGACTGATTTTATCACATATGGAATAAGCAGACTTCACACTCAAATACCAAGCTTTGCCAGAAAAAGAAACAAAAAAAAAAATCGCAGGTAAAGTTTTACAAGTAAAATAAAGCTATATAAAAGGAAAGTTAAGGGATTTCCCTGACGGTCCGGTGGTTAAGACTCCACGCTTCCACTGCAGGGGGCATGGGTTCAATCACTGGTTGGGGAACTAAGATCCTGTATGCCGCAGGGTGTGGCCAAAAAAAAAAACCAGTTAATATAATCTAACAGAATTAGAGTGCTAGGGAACAAGGATGATCTGACAATGAAAATCAAGAAAAAATGATTGAACTATTAATAATTTTAAGTATATGATTAAAAAGATTGATGAGAAATGAGGAAAATTGAGATAAGATTCAAGCAGACTTTTAAAATGAGATTAAGATATTCAGTAATTAAAAGATTCAAATTGTCATACACAGATATTTCCTGGATATTCTATATTTTGTGTAAGAAAAGTGATCATACCAAGAATAAAGCCTCAGCATGATTGAGTCAATAAATTTTTCCATATTAATGCAAAATAATATGAAATAGCAATACAACTAGTAATAAGCATTTCTAAGAAATAAAAGCTACATCAAACTGTAAAAAACCGGGGAATTCCCTGGTGGTCCAGTGGTTAGGGCTCTGTACTTCCACTGCGGTGGGCCTGGGTTCCATCCCTGCTTGGGCAACTAAGATCCCGCAAACCAAACCAAACCAAACCAAACCAAACAAGAACCCACAACTGTAAAAAGCTGAACATTATAATGAGAATGATATTTAGAATCATGTTACATGCAAAATTTAATTAATTTGGATTACAGAATAGTGTGATTTGTATTGCTTCAATCACAAAAATAAAAGCAACTAAAAGTCTGCTCTAAAATAGAACTGATTAGACAAGCAAATAAGGGAAATTAGTCCAACTAGTGTGAGAAGATAAGATACACTGGTCCCATCAAGGTCTTACTGAACCTTTTTTTTTTTTTTTTGATTTTTTAAATTTAAAGAAAAATTTAAATTTTTCTTTAGATTTTTTTCTTTTTTTTAAATTTATTTTTTATATTGGAGTATATTTGATTTATAATGTTGTGTTACTGCATCTTTAAAGAGAAACCAAGAGATGTGATCAGAGTGTCAGACAAGGGAGAAAATGCTACATTAGATGAACAGCTTCAGGAATCCGATTAAGTCATCCTTTCTTCGTTTCTAGCCCACTTACAACATGATTTGAAGGTCAGTCTACACAAGGAGGGCACCAGCACACTTGTCTGTGAGTTCATTCCCACTCTGAATTCAAATGAAGCATTCATCAATGGCCCAGCCACTTTTTTTCAATAACAAACTCACCACTAGGTTGCAGTCTTACCTCAACAGCTCCTTTAAGAACAAACTACTATGTATAAAATGAATAAGTTACAAGGATATATTGTAAAACACAGGTAATATAGTTAATATTTTATAATAAATATAAATGGAATATAACCTTTAAAAGTTGTGAATCACTATGTTGTACACCTGAAACATATAATACTGTATGTCAATTACACCTAAAAAAAAAATTTCCATTCACAAGCAGTTAACCATTTAGTGGTTAAACACATAATACTTCTCTCTTGTGACAAGAGCTGATGCAAGCCACATTCAGTTTATCAATCAGTTCACTGGCTAACCTAGATTCCATGCAGATACACTGTTTTTCAAGAGCATCAAAACTCACAAATTGCCTGTCAAAATGTTCTCACTCATCAGCTGGCAGCCTCCTTAAGAGCTTTCTTCCATTACAAGCGCATAATTATGCAGCCAAAAAAATCATTCCTTGGGTATTTTAAGCCTCTAGTTTCAACATAGGACAAATGGTTAAATAACAATATATAATTATCTTTCTCTTTGTTTCCATTGCTTGTATTGGGTCCTGAGACCTCCATGTAAGAGTCAGCCTTGCTGTGCTGACTCCTTTGAAAAGTCCACCTGTCTGTAACCATTGTCAACACTTCCACTAGTAGTTTCTCAAACAAACTTCAGGAAATAATCATTCTTTAAACTATAAATGCAAGGAGAAATAAATATTACAGAAAATTTATCATATATCCTCTTTAAATGACTATTATAGGCCATAGTCCAGGTGAAAGAGCGATGAGTCCAGGAGCAGGCAGTGAGATATGTGTGAATGAGTAAAGCATTGAGTACTTTATTATTGTTTAAATCCTCAATTACTACAAATAAACCCACTTGATCAGTATGAATCTGGAATTTAAATGCTAAATGATACAAATAGATATATGTCAAAGTGTGTTAAGAACCAGTTAAGGTTATTGGTTTGTTTGGGGAATAGATTAAGATATTGATAAACTTTAGGTAATGCCCTTGGTTCAGTAAGTTAGGGGTAACTACCAGAAGAATAAAAGTAGAATAAGTAACTTTCAAAACAGCAGAAGCACATTTGATTATCCAATAAATGGTAGGACAGGAGAAAAAGAAACAAAACTCAGGAAGAAAGCATGGTGTCTTTTACTAGCTTCCCTCAAAGAAGAGAGCCTGAATCAAGGTCTTGTATGCAGGCAGTTTACTTTGGAAAAGAATCCCAAGGAACAGGAATAAGGGACTGACAAGAGTGAAACTGAGAAGGAGGGCAAGTCTATTTAAGAGTGCATTACCAAGTTGATCAGCATGGGGCTCAATCCACTAGAGTCTTCTGAGGAGCCATGTAGAATGCATTTCAGAATTATATACCCAAGGGGTAGAAGAGAGGCATATTTATTCTCCAGCTCATATGCTTCATTGATCAAGGGTTACTCACAGTTTTTAACTCATCTGAAATTCTTGGTTTGCCCATGTCACAGTGGTGAGAGGTTCTTGCAGGTGTCCCAGACAGTGGTGGTAGAGAAGGCCAAGAGTAGAAAGCAGGAGATCCATAGTACAGCTGAGACAGCATGCTGTCAGGTTATACCTGTATGCAGGTGGTGGCTTCAACAATGACTGAAGTAAAAAGATGGCAGCAATAGTTGTAATGATAATCATTGCAAACGGGTTCAACTCATTAGGTTAAAGAAATGCAGTACTATGTTATTTAAACTTCAAAGGATACATACCGAAATATTATTATACTCTGCCTCCAAAGACGTGACACTATCTATATTTTCTGACTCTAATGCAACAAAATTAGAATGGAAAAATATTCACAATATTCACAAGGTTGTCCTCCTCCTCCTTTTTTGGTTATAGCAAAGTATATTAATGGATGAGTCCTTCTGTTGAAAAAAACTAAATATACTCGATAAATAATTTTTGAAAATCTTCTTAAAATTAATGAAGAGCTGACAAGATTATAAGAAATTACCAGGCAAAGCCTGAAGGGGACAGAGGAACATAAGGAGGTAAGCCAATACAGAGTCCTCTTTTGGCCTGAAGGTGTTTGCCAATCCCAGTAAATTTGAACTTTCATGTTGACAACTTCATTTGAATGAGAAGATCAGAAAAAAAAGAAGCTCAGTGTCAGACAAGGTGAGGAATCTAATAATAGACACTTCCCACAATGAGCTGGGATTTCAAAGACTTACACTCTGAGACTAAGGGTTAACTAGAAACAAACCAGCACATATGTGGTATTACAGTATACATTTCCATCATTGAGGTAGACCAAGGGACCTTAAGTCTTGAACTTGATTCAAGGTGGCGCTGTTATGGTGATATAATTAATGTTCCTAGGTATCTGGCAGAAGCCAATTCAAAACCTCTCTGGAAAAAATAACTTTATTCTAGATCTAAGAATTTTCTGTAATATCTTTTTAAGTACAATGGCTACAAGGCAGCCAAAGATAACCAAGTTAATAAACAAAATACTACAAACAAGAACTGGGAAAAACAACAGACAAAAGAAACAGATCTGTAAACATTCAGATACCAGAATTATCAGCCAAAGACTATAAAACAACTATGCTTAAATAAATAAAAGACAAATTTGGGGGGAAAAGTCTGCAGGGAAGAAAAACCTATAAAACCAGATAGATCATATTCAAAAGGAAGAAAACAAAACCTCTAGCACTGAAAAATACAATGTCCCAAATTAAGAACTCAGTGGATAGGTTAAATAGTAGATTACAAACAGCTGAAGAGAGAATTGGTATAAGATAAGAATAAAATACACAGAATGCAGCCCTGGGAGATAGAAAGATAGGATATATAAAAGAAAGGGTAACATATTTAAAGGATAGAATAGGTCTAACATAATCAATTGGAGTCTCAGACGGAAAGAAGAGAGAGACCAATATTTTAAAATATAACTGAGAATATTACAGAAATTATGAAAGACACCATTCTATATATTCAAGAAACCCAAATAACCAACAGGCAAACTTATAGCTGACTTGTACAGCAACAATGGAAGCTAAAAGTAAGTAGAATGGTATCTCTGTTACACTGAAAAATAATAGTCAAACTAGATTCAGCAACAATATTTTTCAAGAATAAAGGCAAAGTAAAGTCATTTTGTGACAAAAATGAAAGCATTTATCACCAATATACTCATAGTAAAGAAAATTCTAAAGCATCTATACAAGGATGAAGAATGAAGAAAATGATAAATATGTAGGTAAACCTATATAAACAATGAGTGATATAAAACAATAGTAATAATGTCTTGCAAGGTTTAAAAATTATGTATTTTTCCTGTAATGGTGAACCTGGTAATTCCAATCAATGCACCCTCTGAGAACAACTAGAAAAGCCAGTATCAGAGAGCCTGTGAAGAATTACAGGGCCAAGGTCCAGGAAAAGAAAGAAACACAAATAGTTAGTCTGCTATTTGGAACATCTATTAATTTCTGAAGAATCAGCTAATAGGCTAAAAGCTGAAATGAACTTTTCATAGATGCATAGGGTTAGCAGCATAAAGACAAGTTCAACCAATTAAGTGGTAATATGGGGCTAGTAACACCCCCAGCTTCAGGTGGCATCCCCAAATGCTACACTCTAGGAGTAAGTGAACTAAAACAGAAGAGCCAGTTTCAAATCACCTTAATAACTGATTGAATTAAAATAATCTGAGATCACTAGTACCTCTGGACACTTGCCTGCAAGGGTAAATCCTCTTTGAAAGAAAAATAGCATCATTCTGGCCCTCAAAATTTTCTACAATTTTTCATAGTCAATTCCAGCACTCAATCTCAAAAACCAGGCATACTAGAAAACATGCTAAAATAGTAAGAGAAATAATAGAAAAATAGAAAGAGATGCACAAGGATACAGATATTATCAGCTGTGGATACTTAAAATAACATTTAATATTTTCAAGGAACTACAAAAAAGATTTAGAATTTGACAGGGAACTAAAAACTATACAAAAGAGCTGAACAGAAATTCTAGAACTGAGAAGTACAATAACAAAGTAATGGATTGTTTTCAAGGCAGATTAGGCAGTTTAAGAAAGCATTAACGAACTAGAATAAAGACCACAAGAAAATATCCAAACTGAAGGATGGAGAGAAAAAAGAATGAAAAGTAGAGAAAACAGTGTGAAAGACAGAAATTACAGTGGAATAGTTTGATATACATGTAATTGGAGTTTCAAAAAGAGAGGAGGGAGAAAATGGGACAGAAACAACATTTGAAGAGATGATGGCTGATAATTTTTCAAAAACAAGAACAAGGCACAGATTCAAAAGAATGATGAACTGAAAGCAGAATAAACATAAAGGAAACACAATAAGGCATATAATTGTAAAACTGCTAAAACAAGGGCAAAGAGAAAAAAAAATCTTAAAAACAGACTACCCACACACACACAGCAATACAATTCACAGCTGTCTTCACAACAGGAAAGAAAAAAAAAATCCAGAAGAGGGACTTCCCTGGCAGTCCAGTGGTTAAGACTCCGAGCTTCCACTGCAGAGGGTGTGGTTCGATCCCTGGTCAGGGAACTAAGATCCCACATGCCAAACGCCAAAAAAAAAAAAAAAGCCAGATTATTTTCCCCCCCTCTGGCTGGTCACAGAAGATGAAGTCAGAGATACGAAGCATAAGGAAGATTTGGTTTGCTGTTTCTGAATTGAAGATGAAGAAGACTGCATGGCAAGGAATGTGGGCAGCCTCTAGGAGCTAAGAGTGGTTCTGGTTGATAGCAAGCAAGGAATTAGGACTTCAAGCCTACCATAGTAAGAAGAGAGGGCAGACAGCAGAAGCAAGAAGAACTACAATCCTGCAGCCTGTGGGACAAAAACCATGTTCACAGAAAGACAGACAAGATGAAAAGGCAGAGGGCTATGTATCAGATGAAGGAACAGGATAAAACCCCAGAAAAACAACAAAATGAAGTGGAGATAGGCAACCTTCCAGAAAAAGAATTCAGAATAATGATAGTGAAGATAATCCAGGACCTCGGAAAAAGAATGGAGGCAAAGATCAAGAAGATGTAAGAAATGTTTAAAAAAGACCTAGAAGAATTAAAGAACAACAAACAGAGATGAACAATACAATAACTGAAATGAAAAATATACTAGAAGGAATCAATAGCAGAATAACTGAGGCAGAAGAATGAATAAGTGACCTGGAAACAGAATGGTGGAATTCACTGCTGCGGAACAGAATAAAGAAAAAAGAATGAAAAGAAATGAAGACAGCCTAAGAGACCTCTGGGACAACACTAAACGCAACAACATTCACATTATAGGGGTCCCAGAAGGAGATGAGAGAGAGACAGGACCTGAGAAAATATTTGAAGAGATTATAGTCGAAAACTTCCTAACATGGGAAAGGAAATAGCCACCCAAGTCCAGGAAGTGCAGAGAGTCCCATACAGGATAAACCCAAGGAGAAAAACGCTGAGACATATAGTAATCAAATTGGCAAAAATTAAAGACAAAGAAAAATTATTGAAAGCGGCAAGGGAAAAACAACAAATAACATACAAGGGAACTCCCGTAAGGTTAACAGCTGATTTCTCAGCAGAAACTCTACAAGCCAGAAGGGAGTGGCATGACATATTTAAAGTGATGAAAGGGAAGAACCTACAACCAAGATTACTCTACCCAGTAAGGATCTCATTCAGATTCAATAGAGAAATCAAAAGCTTTACAGACAAACAAAAGCTAAGAGACATCAGCACCACCAAACCAGCTCTACAACAAATGCTAAAGGAACTTCTCTAAGTGGGAAACACAAGAGAAGAAAAGGACCTACAAAAACAAACCAAAAACAATTAAGAAAAGGGTCACAGGAACATACATATCGATAATTACCTGAATGGATTAAATGCTCCAACCAAAGACACAGACTGGCTGAATGGATACAAAAACAAGACCCATATATATGCTGTCTACAAGAGACCCACTTCAGACATAGGGACACATACACACAGAAAGTGAGGGGATGGAAAAAGATATTCCATGCAAATGGAAATCAAAAGAAAGCTGGAGTAGCAATACTCATATCAGATAAAATAGACTTTAAAATAAAGAATGTTACAAGACACAAGGAAGGACACTACATAATGATCAAGGGATCAATCCAAGAAGAAGATATAACAATTATAGATATATATGCACCCAACATAGGAGCACCTCAATACATAAGGCAACTGCTAACAGCTATAAAAGAGGAAATCGACAGTAACACAATAATAGTGGGGGACTTTAACACCTCACTTACACCAATGGACAGATCATTCAAAATGAAAATAAATAAGGAAACACAAGCTTTAAATGACACAATAGACCAGATAGATTTAATTGATATTTATAGGACATTCCATCCAAAAACAGCAGATTACACTTTCTTCTCAAGTGCGCACAGAACATTCTCCAGGATACATCACATCTTGGGTCACAAATCAAGCCATAGTAAATTTAAGAAAACTGAAATCATATCAAGCATCTTTTCTGACCACAATGCTATGAGATTATAAATCAATTACAGGGGGCAAAAATGTAAAAAACACAAATACATGGAGGCTAAACAATACATTACTAAATAACCAAGAGGTCACTGAAGAAATCAATGAGTAAATCAAAAAATACCTAGAGACAAATGACAATGAAAACACGACGATCCAAAACATATGGGATGCAGCAAAAGCAGCTCTAAGAGGGAAGTTTATAGCTATACAAGCCTACCTCAAGAAACAAGAAAAATCTCAAATAAACAATCTAACCTTACACCCAAAGGAACTAGAGAAAGAAGAACAAATAAAACCCAAAGTTAGCAGAAGGAAAGAAATCATAAAGATCAGAGCAGAAATAAATGAAAATAGAAACAAAGAAAACAATAGCAAAGATCAATAAAACTAAAAGCTGGTTCTTTGAGAAGATAAACAAAATTGATAAACCATTAGCCAAACTCATCAAGAAAAAGAAGGAGAGGATTCAAATCAATAAAATTAGAAATGAAAAAGGAGAAGTTACAACAGACACCGCAGAAATATGAAGCATCCTAAGAGACTACTACAAGCAACTCTATGCCAATAAAATGGACAACCTGGAAGAAATGGACAAATTCTTAGAAAGGTATAACCTTCCAAGACTGAACCAGGAAGAAGTAGAAAATACATACAGACCAATCACGAGTAATGAAATTGAAACTGTGATTAAAAATCTTCCAACAAACAAAAGTCCAGGACCAGATGGCTTCACAGGTGAATTCTATCAAACATTTAGAGAAGAGATAACACCGAATCTTCTCAAACTCTTCCAAAAAATTGCAGAGGAAGGAACACTCCCAAACTCATTCTATGAGGCCACCATCACCCTGATACCAAAACCAGACAAAGATACTACAAAAAAAGAAAATTACTGATCAATATCACTGATGAATATAGGTGCAAAAATCCTCAACAAAATACTAGCAAACAGAATCCAACAATACACTGAAAGGATCATACACCATGATCAAGTGGGATTTATCCCAGGGATGCAAGGATTCTTCAATATACACAAGTCAATCAATGTGATACACCATATTAACAAATTGAAGAATAAAAACCATATGATCATTTCAATAGATGCAGAAAAACCTTTTGACAAAATTCAACACCCATTTATGATAAAAACTCTCCAGAAAGTGGGCATAGAGGGAACCTACCTCAACATAATAAAGGCCATATACGACAAACCCACAGCAAACATCATTCTCAATGGTGAAAAACTGAAAGCATTTCCTCTAAGATCAGGAACAAGACAAGGATGTTCACTCTCGCCATTATCATTCAACATAGTTTTGGAAGTCCTAGCCACGGAAATCAGAGACGAAAAAGAAATAAAAGGAATACACATTGGAAAAGAAGCAGTAAAACTGTCACTGTTTGAAGATGACATGATACTATACATAGAGAATGCTAAAGATGCCACCAGAAAACTACTAGAGCTAATCAATGAATTTGGTAAAGTTGCAGGATACAAAATTAATGCACAGAAATCTCTTGCATTCCTATGCAGTAATGATGAAAAATCTGAAAGAGAAATTAAGGAAACACCCCCATTTACCACTGCAACAAAAAGAATAAAATACCTAGGAATAAACCTACCTAGGGAGACAAAAGACCTGTATGCAGAAAACTCTAAGACACTGATGAAAGAAATTAAAGATGATACAAACAGATGGAGAGAAATACCGTGTTCTTGGATTGGAAGAATCAGTATTGTGAGAATGACTATACTACCCAAAGCAATCTACAGATTCAATGCAATCCCTATCAAATTACCAATGGCATTTTTTATGGAACTAGAACAAAAAATCTTAAAATTTTTATGGAGACACAAAAGACCCCGAATAGCCAAAGCAGTCTTGAGGGGAAAAAACGGAGCTGGAGGAATCAGACTCCCTGACTTCAGACTATACTACAAAGCTACATTAATCAAGACAATATGGTACTGGCACAAAAACAGAAACATAGATCAATGGAACAGGATAGAAAGCCCAGAGATAAACCCACGCACCTGTGGTCAACTAATCTATGACAAAGGAGGCAAGGATATACAATGGAGAAAGGACAGTCTCTTCAGTAAGTGGTGCTGGGAAAACTGGACAGCTGCATGTAAAAGAATGAAATTAGAACACTCCCTAACACCATACACAAAAATAACCTCAAAATGGATTAGAGACCTAAATGTAAGACCAGACACTATAAAACTCTTAGAGGAAAACATAGGAAGAACACTCTGACATAAATCACAGCAAGATCTTTTTTGATCCACCTCCTAGAGTAATGGAAATAAAAACAAAAATAAATAAATGGGATCTAATGAAACTTAAAAGCTTTTGCACAGCAAAGGAAACCATAAACAAGACGAAAAGACAACCCTCAGAATAGGAGAAAATATTTGCAAATAAATCAACAGACAAAGGATTAATCCCCAAAGTATATAAACAGCTCATGCAGCTCAATATTAAAAAAACAAACAACCCAATTCAAAAACGAGCATAAGACCTAAATAGACATTTCTCCAGAGAAGACATACAGATGGCCAAGAAGCACACGAAAAGCTGCTCAACATCACTATTAGAGAAATGCAAATCAAAACTACAATGAGGTATCACCTCACACCAGTTAGAATGGGCATCATCAGGAAATCTACAAACAACAAATGCTGGAGAGGGTGTGGAGAAAAGGGAGCCCTCTTGCACTGTTGGTGGGAATGTAAATTGATAACTGCCACTATGGAGAACAGTATGGAGGTTCCTTAAAAAACTAAAAATAGAATTGCCATATGACCCAGCAATCCCACTACTGGGCATGTACCCAGAGAAAACCATAATTCAAAAAGATACATGCACCCCAATGTGCATTGCAGCACTATTTACAATAGCCAGGTCATGGAAGCAACCTAAATGCCCATCGACAGACGAATGGATAAAGAAGATGTGGTACATATATACAATGGGATATTACTCAGCCATAAAAAGGAACAAAATTGGGTCATTTGTAGAGACGTGGATGAATCTATAGACTGTCATACAGAGTGAAGTAAGTCAGAAAGAGAAAAACAAATATCGTATATTAATGCATATATGTGGAACCTAGAAAAATGGTACAGATGAACCAGTTTGCAGGGCAGAAATTGAGACACAGATGTAGAGAACAAACGTATGGACACCAAAGGGGGAGAGCCGCGGGGGTGTGGTGGTGGGATGAATTGGAGTTTGGAATTGACATGTATACACTAATACGTATAAAATGGATAACTAATAAGAACCTGCTGTATAAAAAAATAAATAAAATTAAATTAAAAAAAAAGCCAGAAGACAATGAAACAATAGCTTTGAAGGGCTGGGAAAAAAATCCCATAACCAATTGAAATGTCCTCAAAAATAAACATTAAATAAGGACATTTTCAGACAAATAAAGCTGAGAGAACCAGTCACCAAAAGACCCATTCTAAATGCAGAAGAAAAATGATACCATATGGAGGCTTAGGGATGTAGGAGAGAATGAAGAGTGAACAATAAAAGATATGGGTAAATTAAATAAATTATAAATAAAATTGACTGCATACACACTTGTTTTGAATAGAAAAGTGTGTGTATACATACATTATCTCCGTACATATATCTGTATATGTATACATGCATGCATGCTTATCTATATATGCATGTACATGCATACATATATACACACATATATGCATGTATACTATGTTGAGTGTCTTTTAGTGAGACTCTTGCCCATTCTATTGAGTTGTCCCTCTCTCAGTAACTGATATAAACAAATTAAAGGGAACATCATGAGAAAAATTTCAAAATATTAGAACTGAAAGGCTTATTAAGAGAAAAAGGGAGGAAGATGTAAAAAGCAATATACAGAACAAAAAAGTTAAAGTAGACAAAAGAATAACAGATTTTTTAAATTATGAAGGAATACCATAAATGAATTAGTGAATTTGAAAAGTTGATGAAATGAAAACAAATATTGGAAAAAGGTAAAATTTCAAAATTACCCAAGTAAAAGAAAACTTGAATAGACCAATAGGCTCTAAGAAAATCTAATCAATTATTTTAAAAAAACTTTAAAAATTGGCTAAGTCTAGACTATTTTACAGGTAAGATCCACAGGAAACCCATAATCTCCAATTAGTGGAAAAGCTCTTCAATTAATTTTATAATACTAGTATACTCTTCATACAAAATCTAAGGATAGGAGAAGAAAAGGAAATTTTGGGCAATTTCACATATAAACATTGATGCAATGTTTAAACAAAATATTAAATAATAGAATCCAGTGTGCTATAAATAACAACAACAACAATAGCAACAAAACATCATGATCAAGTAGGCTTCATACCAGGAAGGTAAAGTCTAAAGGAGGGAAGGCATATGTCCAACTCAATAGATGTAGAAAAAAAATTTGATGAAGTCCAAAAGCTATGTATGATAAAAAGCTCTTAACAAAACTAGAAATAGGAAGGAATTCCCTTACTTTGATAAAGTTATCTATCAAAAACCTATAGCAAGAATCACATTAATGGAAAAACTTGAAAAGCATTCCCTTTACGTTCAGGAACAAGATGAAGATCCTCCTTATTGATACAGAACACTGTAGGTCCTGACCAATAAAAGACAAAGCCAAAAATAAATAAATAAAAAGAAATAAGAGGTAGGGTAGGAAATTAGCATATCAAAATTTGTGGCGTTCCACTTTCCAACAATTAGAAAATAAGATATCACAACAGTAACAAAAACACTAATAAGTGTCTCTACATAAATCAACAACGAATACATAAGGAAAATTTATTCTTTAAAATTCTGTAAAGGTTAAACATAGGTTACAAGATTTTATTAAAATTTACAAGTAAGGCCTGAATAATTGGAGGGATGTACTATGTTTATGACTGGAATCATGACTCAGGCAGAAGTGAGAAGGAAAAATGTTATTCTAAATATAGGAACGTGAAATCTAAAAACATAATGTTGAGTGAAAAAATAAACAGAAGTGAATTTTGTTCAACTTATGTAAAATTTATAAAGAAAAAGACTATACTATGTATTTTAAAGAATATATATGTGCTCATTTCCACACACACACACACACACACACACACACACACACACATTCCTAGTATGAACTCTATTTCTTGATCATGAGGTGTTTTTATACATACCCATATATTCTTTCTATTTTAAGGACAAACATTAAAGACCAAGGGAGGCTTATTACTGCCGGCAGAGGTGCCTTAAATGGTGACCTAGTCTGGTCCTGAAAGACTTAATCTCTCTAAATACCTAGCTTAGTTTACCTAGGGTTGAAAGAGATGATGCTGGCACACTCACAAAGTTAGAATGATAATAAAAATCCTCCAAATGCATTTACAGTGTAATATCATATCTCTGCTTGTGTTTATTAATGCACTACCACGTGATGGCTAATGGACACTGGGCACGCCGAGGCTCAGTCTCCTATTTGAGATGATGTCCTACTCAGTAATCCGATTACCAGGAACCGGACACAGCCATGAGAAGGAATCTGATTTCGTTTCTGGGGTGGAAAGAAGCAAAGTAACAGACAGATTCCAACTCAGGTTGTGTTTTGTTTTCAAGGTACGCATTTTGACGAGGTACCTGGGTCACCTGCCAGCTCCCATGCATCCCTCAATTTGTAATCTCCTTGCTGTGTCCACACACAGATCAGACCCTATCCTGTGCTCTGAGGGGTTCTCTGTTCTCCTAGAGATCTAAATCACCTGCCCTTCCCATAGAATCAGAATCAATGCTTTCCAGTTCTTGACCAATTATCTTTAGAAAGATTAGGAGTCATAAAGAAATTGCTCTGATCTTGCATCCTGTCTTTGAGCTTCTAAGTGCTCTGAATGTTAGACCCTGGGACACAGTGGAAGCCCCCTGCTTCAATTGGTGTGCCCCATATTTTTCTTTTTTAATATCTTTATTGGAGTATAATTGCTTTACAATGGTGTGTTAGTTTCTGCTGTATAACAAAATGAATCAGCTATACGTATACATATATCCCCATATGCCCTCCCCCTTGCCTCTCCCTCCCGCCCTCCCTATCCCACCCCTCTAGGTGGTCACAAAGCACCGAGCTGATCTCCCTGTGCTATGCAGCTGCTTCCCACTAGCTATCTATTTTACATTTGGTAGTGTATATATGTCAATGCTACTCTCTCACTTTGTCCCAGCTTACCCTTCCCCCTCCCCGTGTCCTCAAGTCCATTCTCTACGTCTGTGTCTTTATTCCTGTCCTGCCCCTACGTTCATCAGAACCTTTTTTTTTTTTAGATTCCATACATATGTGTTAGCATATAGTATTTGTTTTTCTCTTTCTGACTTACTTCACTCTGTATGACAGACTCTAGGTCCATCCACCTCACTACAAATAACTCAATTTCATTTCTTTTTATGGCTGAGTAATATTCCATTGTATATATGTGCCACATCTTCTTTATCCATTCATCTGTTGATGGACACTTAGGTTGCTTCCATGTCCTGGCTATTGTAAATAGTGCTGCAATGAACACTGTGGTACATGACTCTTTTTGAATTATGGTTTTCTCAGGGTATATGCCCAGTAGTGGGATTGCTGGGTCGTATGGTAGTTCTATGTTTAGTTTTTTAAGGAACCTCCATACTGTTCTCCATAGTGGCTGTATCAATTTTACATTCCCACCAACAGTGCAAGAGGGCTCCCTTTTCTCCACACCCTCTCCAGCATTTGTTGTTTGTAGATTTTTATTTATTTATTTATTTATTTATTTATTTATTTATTTCTGGCTGTGTTGGGTCTTTGTTTCTGCGCGAGGGCTTTCTCTAGTTGCGGCAAGTGGGGGCCACTCTTCATCGCGGTGCACGGGCCTCTCACTATCGCGGCCTCTCTTGTTGTGGAGCACAGGCTCCAGACGCGCAGGCTCAGCAGTTGTGGCTCACGGGCCTAGCTGCTCCGCGGCATGTGGGATCTTCCCAGACCAGGGCTCGAACCCATGTCCCCTGCATTGGCAGGCAGATTCTCAACCACTGCGCCACCAGGGAAGCCCTGTTTGTAGATTTTTTGATGATGGCCATTCTGACTGGTGTGAGGTGATACCTCATTGTAGTTTTGATTTGCATTTCTCTAATGATTAGTGATGTTGAGCATCCTTTCACGTGTTTGTTGTCAATCTGTATATCTTCTTTGGAGAAATGTCTATTTAGGTCTTCTGCCCATTTTTGGATTGGGTTTTTTGTTTTTTTGATATTGAGCTACATGAGCTACTTGCATACTTTGGAGATTAATCCTTTTTAATCTTCTCCTCAGGCCAACTTACATGTGTAACAGAGGCTGAGGTTGGTTCTCAGAGATGGTAAACATAGCAGCACAAAGTGCCAGCATCCATTAACAGCGTTAAGACATGGCCAGAAGCATTTCATTCCCCAGCTTTATCTTCCTAAACATCACACATTACAACTTCTAGATCATTTTTGAGACCAGGTGAATTCATGGCAATAAATAGTTATGCTATTTATGTTACACAGTCATCCTATATAAGAGAAGGAAATAAATTGCAATTTTTCTTATTATTCTACTAAAGTATCCACGACTGTATTTGTTTACCTTATTTGATGTCATTGTTATCAATTTTATTTATTGTAACTTTGATTTCAACTTACATCTGAGCAGAGTCTGGGCTGAATCCAGGATTTAAAAGAAGCAAAGGGCCTTTAAAGAAAAAATACTTAATTCACTCCTTGATGTCTAAGGGAAAATAAATAGTGGACAGCAGGATGTGAAGACCACTGTCTTGTATGGATCTGGAAAACAGTGCTCTCTATTCTCTGGGAGAATTTGAATACAGTGATGCCATGGGGAGGCTTGGCAGTTTTCTAGGTGATTTATTGTCTTACAATGTGATATTTTGTCTGAATATTGTCAGTTTTCAAGATAAAGGTAATTTTCATCGTATTGAAAAATGCCTTAACATTTCTTGGCCAAATACAGCCTCATTATGTGATATTTATGGGAGCAGGAGGTATGACTGAGTGGCCCAGGCATTCTGATGTTGGGCCACTGTATTGTTGTTATTTTCTATTGATCTCACCATACACTAGGCCAGTGGTTTTCAAAATGTGGTTCCTGGGTCAATAGCATTAGTATCACATGAGAACTTGTGAAAATGCAAATTCTTGGGCCCTACACCAGACCTACTGGATCAGGAACTCTGGAGTTGGGGGTCCAGCAATCTCTTTTTTAAGAGAAACTCCAGGTAATCCTGATGCTTGCTAAAGTTTGAAAGCCACTGCCCTAGGTCAATTATACCCTCAATATGTAGCATCCATGGTAGCACCAGGGAGGGCTAAATGAACCAAATTTTCTGATGCTGGGCTATTGCATTTTGTTATCAAATTTCCTGGGGCTCAGAGGGCAAGTCCACATCTTGAAGTTACAGTTTCATTAGAAGAAAATGGACAGTCCTACTTCGAGAACTCTAGAAGAGGCAGATCCTGGGATAGGTAATAGGGACTTAGGAGGACACCCTAGTTTGCAGATGAGTGGGATTATTTTCTCCTCTCTAGCCTGGTGATTTATGTGGGCCTTGGGGAGTGGAGAGAAATGTCTGTTCCTCTTAGGACAGAGTGGCTAAGTGGAGAAGAGTGCCACTCTTGTGGTGGAGCCACACCCCAGCAGAGGATTGGCTGGAAATGCAACTGTCCCCCCCATGCAGAGGGATCTCATGAGACTACTGTCAGCAGAGGTGGTAGCATGGTGGTCTATTGAGGAAAGAGCCTGTGTGACAGTTTTTGGGATACTGTCCGAAAAAAACCTGAGAAAATAGTATAGAGGCTAAAGGCAGGTTGGGTGCTGCAGGCAATGTAACAATGTAATGTCGGCAAAGCAAATGAAGGTTATACCCACAGGCTGGGGAAACCTGGACACACATTCACACCTGCTGCATGGCCTCGATACCACAGACTCCTTCACCTCTTGTTTGCTGACCTCTGATTCTAACATTGACTGCCAGCTTTTCCTGTATCTCACAATACACCTACCTTTTTCCCTTAGCCCTGGCATTATAATATATACAAATCAATGAGATTTGAAAGACAGGAAATACAATTTCACAGTTAATTCAAAGGTATTATAAAAATACATCTTATTAATACAGATTATTCCTCCATATCTCCTACAGTATTATAAACCAGCACCTATGAAGTCATCAGAAACTAAAGAAAGCAGGAATCTCACATAAGAATTTTGAGAGAGCTAGCTAGGCTTTGCCCTTTTCCAGCAAGAATTTGAGAAAGTGAGGCAAATTTCAGAGTCCCAGCCAACCTGTTAGGCCTCTTTGACTTTTGTTTGAGAGTCTGAATTTTATGTTTAAAAATTTTTAGAAGAAACTATTTTCTTCTTCTTTATCTTGAAATGAGGCCTTCGTGGAATTGTACTGAGAATCCTAAGGAGTTGAGAAGAAAAACAAACAAACATGGATGGGCAACATCGTATCTATGACCTGCTCCATCACTTGCTTTCTATTCTCTCTAAACATCTTAACCCTCCATTCTCTTTCTGATCCCAACAGACCACTCCTACACATGTCTTATGGGTTTTATATCTAGGCTGCCAAGGGAAACATCTTGCCTGAGATCTTCCCTGACTTGTGCCCCCTGAATCCAGTAATTTCAATGACCTCAGCATTCCTTCAGGGGATGTACACATTCTACAGGGAGGGGTTGCCATATAGGCACCAAGAATAATTCCCAGCTAAACCACAGGGAATTGCATGTGGTCTTTCCAAACCTTTCTATAGGAAATTTTTTTATAATAACAAATTTATCTTTCTTATCTTTCTTTATGTAACTGGGATTAATTACATTGGTTAATATATCTTTTTGAGTAGTAAAATTTGGACAACTTCTCTCTCTATTTCGACATGGAGCAGAAACTGTATCACCAGAAGAGTTTAGTGGCAAATGTACTAGAGTATCAGTAAAGAGTTAACTTGGGCAAGTTACTTAACTTCTCCAGGTCCTCATTTCTTCATCCATAAAGTGAAGGAATTGGACTCTGATCTTTAACAATATTTAATACTCATTAAGGTCAAGTCCAGACATAAATATTTTTGATGCTGTAAAATTCAATTTGATCTGTTCTTTTGTATCACCTCACATTGTTTAGTTTAGTTTCTTTGCACAGAATACTAATAAGTGTTACTGGATGACTTATTAGACCATGTTTCCAAAACTGTGTCCTGGCATTGCTTTCTTGAGACACCCATGCCTGACTTTGTATCACTCTACTCTTTCAGCAATGCGCTTCTGGAACAAGCAGTACTCAGGCTGGTGAAGGATGAGGCTGGACATCATCCTGAAATCAAATAGACTCATCTAAATAGCCTACTCCTACTGGCAAACCAACCCAACTCCGTATTTCTCAAACTGAAATAAAAACCCACTTCACTTCCTTCTCCAGCTTGAAGTCCTGAGACCAAGTACATGTGGATAAATAATAAGACAGAAAACAATAACAGAACAAGTTTAATGAAAACTTGTTTTAAATAATTGCCTGTTTCATGCCAGATGTTCAGTCAGATACTTTAAATATCTTTTTTATTTACTATATTAACAACCTGGCGAAGTAAATATTATTCTTCCCATTTTACAGATGAAGACATGGTCTCAGAGGAATTTGGTGACTTGTCAAACGTCCCACATTAGTAAAGGCGGAATCAATTAGAACCCAAGTCAGTTGGAATGCTCTTCTCACTACATCACACTGCCTCTCATGTTTTAGATATTGACTAATAAACATGTAACAGCATAGACATTTGAGTAAAAAGAACTTTATTCCACATAAGTATGGCCCTTCTCTTCAGTACACCTAGCTGTGGCCCACACAGTTGCCAAAGATTACTTAGCAGTCTCTAATTTCAACTCTTCTCTCTCCAGCTTATGTTTCTTGTTGGCAGAATAGTAGGATCTAGGAATAGAATCTCCTCTGTTGGGTGAATTTAAGCTGTTTCTCAGTGATGGTCATCACTTAACATTACCACAACAAAAAACATACCTCCTGAGTTGCTAGACAATTGTTTACCCTAAATCCTAATGAGATAACATGTTTTGGTGAACTATTAGTACTTTTTTTTGAGACAGAGATAAAGAATATAGTCACCTAAAAGCATTTTGTTGAACCGGTTGCATTTCTTGGATATTTAGGATGATGTTGATTGCTGTAAGGTACTTTATTTAGGATTGTGATTAGGATTTGCTCAAATAAGAATTAATCTGGATCCAAGAGATAAAGACCTTATGGCTGCCAAATTCAGAATCATCCATGAGTGTAGAAAATAGGTGATAAGGAGAGAGGCTAGAAAATTTTAAAGCTATCAATGTTCAAGAGCTAGACAACAATTAGGAACAGAGAAGTCAACAGAAGTAGGACAGGACAAACAGATATTGGATAATCAGAATAAGGATTAGGATAAGTACTTCCAGATAATGGCACAGATGGTCGGAAGTGTAAGAAGGAGCTTTTCCTAGGGTAGGAACGACAGCAATTCAGTAAAACTGAATACATGTTGTAAGAGTGAGATTATATTTGGAATATATAAACTGGCAACCTCCAGTGACAAAATTTTCAGATATCCTTGGATCTCAGTGCCATTTGGCTCCTCAGACCAGATACTATAGAGGCATATAAGGCCAGTTAGATGTAAGCATAAAAATACAATTAAATCCTAGTATGATGTTTCTATAGTTTTAATTTTTATGATATTTCCTATTACATACCTTATAAATAAGAAACATAATATACTATAAAAATTTTTATTAAAATACAGTTGATTTACAATGTGTTAGTTTCAGGTGTATGGCAAAGTCATTCAGATATATATATACACACACACACATATATGTATGTGTGTATATATATATATATATTTTTTTAGATTCTTTTCAATTATAGGTTATTATAAGATATTGGTATAGTTCCCTGTGTTATACAGTAGGTCCTTATTGTTTATCTATTTTATACATAGTAGTGTATATATGTTAATCCCAAACTCCTAATTTTCCCCTCTTTTCCCCTTTGGTAACCATAAGGTTTTCTATGTCTGTGGATCTATATCTGTTTTGTAAATAAGTTCATTTGTATCATTTTTTTAGATTCCACATTTAAGCGATATCATATGATATTTGTCTTTCTCTGTCTGACTTACTTCACATAGTATGAGAACCTCTAGGTCTGTCCGTGTTGCTGCAAATGAAGAAACATAATATACTCTTGCCTCTTTTGCTATAGCTTAAAAAGTTTATAAGTTAGGTGCTAATCTGGTCACACCATATGAATACTGCAATTAAGTTCCATTGTTCCTACTTATGCCCTTGCATTAGTTCTTTGTCATTCATTCCAGTCCTCATTCATTCATTGTTCAAGCACTTATTTCTGGCACTTTCTCTGTGCCAGGAAATCTGCTAGATTCTAGAGGAAGAGATGAGTAAGAGGAAGAGAGGAAGAGACACTAGAGTAAGAGATGAGTAACTCCCCATCGCCAAGGAGTTCTATTCACTGGGATAACCAGATTCATAAACACATAACCCCAATACAGTGTGACAATGCTAGGGCAGAGATACACCTGCAGTTTGCCAGGATTTTAGAGACAGGAGTAGCATGGCAACATTACTAGGAAGCCTTGAGGGTCCACTGAGAATGGAGACTGAATTTGCAGTGGCACCAACTCACTCTGCTGCTAGAGAAAAATCACAAAATACGTCAGTCAAAAAAGCAAAGAAATCAAGTGGATTTACAAGAGACCTAGAGATCTGCAAGGGATGTAGGGCAGGAAAAAAAGGGATCAAGAAATATGGGGTACTTTTCATGAAAGAGCTCAGTCTAAAGTAGCTAGGCAAGAAAGAAAGCTAAAAGAGGTCAGGGGAGTTTGCAGATCAGAAGAAAAGAAGAAGGATCAAAGAAACCAGAGGTCTCAATGAGATTTTAAGGGCCAGAACAGAGGGAGACAGTGAATTAGGCATTTTGGTTCAATAAATCAATCAGCCCATAATCAGGTTATTCATAAAACTTATTACTCTAACAGTAAAAGGAAGTGAAAGAAATTATTAATCATTACTCCAGGCAGCAGGTGTAAACTGGAATGACCCTAGGATGCCCAGTTGCCCTGTCAATAATCCATACGTTAGACATTGTGCTAGGTACTGGGAGTAAGGTGGAAAACAAGGCAGAAATTGTGTCTATCATCATGGAGTTTATAGTCATATAGAAATGATAAACATTGAACAAGACATTATTACTGGGATGAATGTTGCTGAAAAGAGAGGTGAAGGAGCCATGAGAGTTTATTACAGAGGAAACCAATGTCTTCTCAGAGGTCAGCAAAGTGTTGCTGAGATTGCAAAGATGAGTAGGAGTTTGAAGGTGGAGAAGTGAGGTATGAGTGCACAGGCAGAGGGAAGAACGTTTACTAAGGCCTTGGGATGGGAAAGAACATTACATTTGATTTCTAAATTCTAATAGATTTGTAAAAATCCTTATCATCTTTTTTCTTGTTGTTCTCTTATGTTTTATTCTCCTTCCTTCATTGCTTTGAACATTTTAAACATACTTTGTAAACATTTCATTCAGGTTGTTCTACTCTTTCAAGCTTTGGCTCCTATTTCTTTCATCTGCTGTCTCTCATGGATAGTTGTTTGTTTTATGGTATGATTTATAATTTGTGACTATGATGTCATTAGAAGAGAGTTCTCTATGGGGAAGTAGTCTACAGGGTGCTATTCTTCTGTCTCAACTTGAGCAAAAGAATCAGATTTCTTTTCAGGTTGATTTCCCAGATTCAGGTCCCTTCACACAGGGAATGTGATTTAGACTCTCCATCTGTGTGTGGCACAGACCTGGGGTTTTGATTTCTTGCAGGTGAGGTTTTCTCATTTGTGATTCTGGGATATTATAAACGTTCTTGTTGTTTATATGGGCTAATGGGAAGAGTTCCCTTAGTCTTCATTTCAAAGTCAGCATAACCCTTTGTGACTCCCAGATTTATCTAAATAGCTCAGTTCAAGCTTTCCTCCTAGGGCCTGGAGCACGGACCCTCCCTCCACGGCAGTTAGTTGTTGGAACCATTTCCAGCATGTAAGGCCTGTATCTGGTTCCAACAATTCTATAAGCTGTTTGGGCATAAGAGTCTGCTTAGCACCCTGACTTGAAGTTTCCTCTTTAATTCGGACATTTGGGGGACTCTCTTGGTTTCAAGCTGAGCCACATACTTAAAGAAGTTTTAGCCATATTTTATTCTGTGTTTAGAGCAGAAGAGTAAAGAATTATTTTGCATCAGCTCATGTTATAATATGGTAAATCTGAGAAACTGTTTTAAAAAAGTATTCATTCATCCAAAAAATATTTATGGAGTACCTACAATGTTCTAAGGATTACAGGACTGAAAGGTAGAAAGTGAGGGAAGAGGGGCATGAGATAAAGAATGAGAGTTGTGAAAACTATGTTAAGAATCTGGATTTTTCTTGAGAGCAAAAGGGCAGCTATTGAAAGATTTTAAAATAAGTTTGCATTTTTAAAATGCAGAGTGGAGAATGGATTGGAGCCCAAAAAGAATAGATGTGGGAGGAAGTGTTCGGTAGTCCAGTGAGTGATGACAGTGGCTTGAACTGGACAGTGAGGACAGATAAAAGTGAATGGACTTAAGAGATATTCAGGTAATTGATTTAGTAATACTTGCTTATGGACTTAATTGGGGAAGGGAGAGAGATGAGTCAAATATCAATCCCAGGTGCTTGGCTTGAGTGTCTGAGTGGTTGTTAATGGCATTTAATGAGATAGAGAGTACAAGGATAAGGAATAAATTTGATGGAAAATATCTCAAGTTCAGTTTGGGGGATGTTGAGTTTAAGGCACCAGACAGCCCAGTGGTGATATCAAGTAAGAAGTAGGCTATTTGGGTTGGGGACTCAGAGCATAAGTCTGAGCTGGAAATGAAAAGAAAACTGAATTTTGTGGAGTAGATGAGGTTCCCTGAAGAGAGAGGGTAGAGTGATCCTAAAATTCACATGGAACCACAAAAGACCCCAAATTCCCAAAGCAATTTTGAGAAAAAAGAGCAAAGCTAGTGGTATCACCCTCCCAGATTTCAGACAATACTACAAAGCTACTGTCATCAAAACAGTATGGTACTGGCACAAAAACAGACATATAGATCAATGGAATAGGAGAGAAAGCCCAGAAATAAACCCACACACCTATGATCAATTAATCTACGACAAGGAGGCAAGAATATACAGTGGAGGAAAGACATCCTCTTCAACAAGTGGTGCTGGGAAAAATGGACAGCTACATGTAAAACAATGGTAGAACATTTCCTCACACCAAATACAAAAATAAACTCAAAATGGATTAAAAATCTAAGAGTAAGACCAGAAACCATACAACTCCCAGAAGAGAACATAGGTAGAACACTCTTTGACATAAATCATAGCAATATTTTTTGGATCTTGCACCTAAGGCAAAAGAAATAAAAGCAAAAATAAATAAACAAATGGGACCTAATTAAACTTAAAAGCTTTTTCATAGCAAAGGAAACCACTGACAAAAGGAAAAGACAAGCTATGGAATAGAAGAAAATATTTGTACATGATATGACCAACAAAGGGTTAATATCCTAACTATATAAACAGTTCCTATAACTCAGTATCAAAAAACAAACAACCCAATCAAAAAATGGGCAGGAGACCTGAATAGTCATTTTTCCAAAGAAGACTTACAGATGGTTAACAGGCACATAAAAAGAAGCTCAACGTCGTTAATTATTAGAGAAATGCAAATCAAAACCACAACGAGATATCACTTAACACCTGTCATAATGGTTGTCATCAAAAAGCGTCCAAATAACAAATGTTGGCGAGGATGTAGAGAAAAGGGAACTCTTTTTTTTTTTTTGGCCGCACTGTGCAGCATGTGGGATCTTCCCTGACCAGAGATTGAACACGTGCCCCCTGCACTAGAAGCACGGAGTCTTAACCACTGGACCACCAGGGAAATCTGAGAAAAGGGAACTCCTGTACATTGTTGGTGGGAATGTAAATTGGTGTAGCTACTATGGAAAACTGTATGGAGAACTAAAAAACTAAAAATAGAACTACCATATGATCCAGCAATTCCACTCCTTGATATATATCCAAAACAACTGAACACACTAATTTGAAAAGATACAGGCACCCCAATGTTCATAGCAGCACTATTTACAATGCTAAGATATGGGAGCAACCCAAGTGTCCATCAACAGACAAATGAATAAAAAAAGATGTGACATATATATATATAAAATGAAATGTTACTCAGCCATAAAAAAGAATGAAATTTTGTCATTTGCAGCAACGTGGATGGACTTAGAGAATATTATTCTTAGTGAAATAAATCAGACAAAGAAGAATACTGTATGTTATCACTTATCTGTAGAATCAAAAACTATGAATGAATGTATATAGCACAACAGGAATAGACTCACAGATATAGAAATCTAATGGTTACCAGAGGTGAGAGATAAGGGAGGAGGGGCAAGTTAGGGGTGTGGGATTAAGAGATACAAACTACTATGTATAAAATAGATAAGCAACAGGATACATTATATAGCACAGGGAATTATAGCCATTATCTTGTAATAACTTTTAATGGAGTATAATCTGTAAAAATGCTGAATCAGTATGCTGTACACATGACACTAATATTGTAAATTAAATATACTTCAATAAAACAAAGAAATAAACAAAAACAAAAAGAAAAAAAGAGAGAGTGTAGACTGAAAAGAGAAGAGGGTTTGTAATCCACCTTGAGGAATTCCATCACCTAATGGTTGGGTAGAGGTAAAGAAGAGCCAAGAAAAGAACAGCTGGAAGGAAATGTTATATCAAGGGTAGCTTTTTCTCCTAAAGAAGGAATGGAGGGGCTTCCCTGGTGGTGCAGTGGTTAAGAATCCACCTGCCAATGCAGGGGACATGGGTTCGAGCCGTGTCCCACACGCCAGGAGCAACTAAGCCCATGCGCCACAACTACTGAGCCTGCGCCCTAGAGCCCGCAAGCCACATCTACTGAGCCCACGTGCCACAACTACTGAAGCCCGCGCGCCTAGAGCCCATGCTCCACAGCAAGAGAAGCCACCGCAGTGAGAAGCCCGCGCACCACAACAAAGAGTAGCCCCCACTCGAAGCAACTAGAGAAAGCCCACACGCAGCAACAAAGACCCAATGCAGCCAAAAATAAATAAATAAAATAAATAAATTTTTTTAAAAAGAAGGAATGGATTGAGAATGTTTGATGATAGGAAGGACATCAAAGAGAAGACTGAAGTCACTATGAGAGGAAGGACAACTGACAACATAAAGTTCCTGAGAAGCTGGAAGGGGATAGGAATTAAGCGCAGAGGTAAAAGGATTGGTCTTTGACAGGGGGACAGCACTGTAACAAGAGGGAAGGAAGACAGAATGGGGACAGATGCAGATAGGTTTGTAAAGTTGATTTTTGAAAGGTCGTGGTAGTTCTCTGATAGTGTGTTACTTTCTGCGTAAAGCAGAAGGTGAGTTCATCTGCTCCCTGTAATATGGTAGGCAGAAGGGCAGAGGCTTGAGGAAAGTTTAAGATTGAACTGACTATAAATACACACTGGGCTTTCCAGGGAATGTTGACAGCTCAGAAATCTGCTAGTTTATATGATTTTTCTCTACTAGTGTTCTTCAGTCTGGGTACAAACAGAGAAGACAGGTAGCTGGATTCATTCAGCTTGGGCTTTGTCAGCTTGGGGCTTTGACAGGTGCTACAAAAAGACAATGAAGTAAGGTAAATTAGAATATTGACAGGAAACTGGCGAAGATGATGGCTTATAGAATATACACTGAGTAAGGGAGGAAACTAAATATAGGAAAGAGATGATGAGAGGAAGATAGTAGAATGGTGCTAGGGTCTGAATGTTTGTGTTCTGCCAAAATTCATATGTTGAAATTCTAACCTCCGGATGATGGTATTAGGAAGTAGGGCTTTTGGGGGGGTGCTTAAGTCATGAGGATGGGATCCTCATGGATGGAATTAGTGCCCTTATAAAAGAGACTCCAGAGGGTTCCCTAGCCCCTTCCACCTTGTGAGCACACAGAGAGGAGGTGCCAGCTATGAACCCAGGAGAAGACTCTCCCCCAACTATGCTGGCACCCTAATCTCAGACTTCTAGCCTCTAGAACTGTGGGAAATAAATTTTTGTTGTTTATAGGCTACCTGGTCTGTGGTATTTTGTTATAGTAACACTAACAAAGACGAATGGTCAATGTACTGAAAGTTGCAAGTGAAGTAGTTGTAGATCCAAGTGAGCAAGCCAAAAAGATCAGAGTCTATAAACTAAGAATGTGAAGTTTCTAGAAGTGGTTTCAAAGGTGGAACTTTCCAGTGATGAGTTCCAGAGTTTGAATCTGGGAATGGTGGCTGTAATAGTCAGGATAATATAAGCTATTCTGCATTAAAAGATTGACTCCAATCTCAGATAAAAATCTCAAATAAAACAAAGCTTTATTTATCACTCATGCTGTTTTATTTTGAAATGCTGCCATTTCAACACATAGCTTCCAGGTTTCTATGGCAGGGGATGAAAAAACTGTACTGAGTTCTTACATGCTTTGGTCTGGAAGCAAAACATGTCACTTTAGCTCACAATCCTTTGTCCAGAAGTAGTCATATGGCCCCATCTATTTGCAGTGGGGCTGGGGAATTTAAAAGAGCACATGGATATTTAGTGAGCAATAAATGTCTCTCCACAGCAGCTGAGATGGATGAAGGAGGAGATGATTAAAAATAAAGTGATTACAGAATGTCTTCCTTGATGATTGCTGGAGTGTGGTAGAAAGGAAAACTGAATGAGGGGCTATAGCCTTCAGTGAAGGGGGCGGGCAGTTGCAAGCTGGTAAATGACAGCAACGAGAAGAGAGTTGAATGGTGAGTCTTAAAGAAAAGTGGGATTTTTCCCTGCGTGGAGAAGCAAGTGCCAAGGAGAATGCATTTGGAAACAATAAAGAAATTTATCACTTGGGCAATAGGAATCCAGCCATTCCATTAGACCTCATGGGAGCCAGGACTATTGCTCAATAAAGTCTCATGGAGAGATAAGAACTGCCATCCAGCTGATCTTCAGAAACATGGAATGTTATTTGGGTAGTAGGAAATTATTTCTGAATATTAATTGATTTTTCCCTTGTATTTCTTTCTCCCCTTTTGTGTTTGCCCCTATAAAGAGCTAGTTTGTGCTCACTGCCTCAAGGTAAGGATTGTGGCAAGGTAGAAAGCAAAGGACCTGAAACACTACTCTTAAGTTCTAGTCTACAGATAGTCTAGGCCATGACAAGAATGGAAAGGTGTGGTAGGCAGAACAATGGCTCCCCCAAAGATGTCCATGTCCTAATCCCCAGAATCCATGAATGTGGTAGGCTACACTGCAAGGGGGAAAAAAGATTGCAGATGAATTAAGATTAGTAATCAGCTGACCTTAAATTAAGGAGATTTAAATGTAATCACAAGCGTCTGAGTACGGAAGAGGGAGGCAAAAGAGTCAGTGTCAGACTTATGCAGCATGAAAAGACCTGACTGGCCATCACTGGCTTTGGAGATGGAAGGAGGCCATGAACCAAGAAATGTGGGCCATCTTTAGAAGCTGGAAAAGGAAAAGAAGTGCATTCTCCCCTACTGCCCTCAGAGGGCACACAGCTCTGCCCAAACCCTGATTTTAGCCCAGTGAGACCCATTTCAGACTTCTGAACTCTAGAACTCTAAGATAAATTTGTGCAGTAATATGCTACAGCTGTAGTAGGAAACTAATACAAAGGGCACAGAAGAAGTTTTGAGAGTTGGAAGTCTGAGGAGGAAATTGTCTGGGAAGAGGAAAGATAAAGCAATATCAGAGCACAAGCATAAACCGAACATGGAGATTAGTTAATAGCAGAGAGAAAAGCCAACATACAGGCAGGCAGCAAACTCCCTGAAATAGGGTTATGTGATCTGTGCTTCATACCCGGCAACGTGCAGGGAGACAGCAAGACCCCCATGGAGAACGGCTGTGTGCTGTTAGTCAGAGGCACCTTAATTAGCTTCAGGAAGAGTTCATTTTATTTTGGCCAATAGTACTTTGCCCTTTTTTCCAGTGCTATACCCATAATATTCTTTTTGTTTTGTGTGGTGATTCTGTAATGTGTTAACCTGGCTAGCTGAACTAAATTTCTTGAGTTTCCTTTCCTGTAGGTTAGCGTGGGCCCCAAGAGAGAGTCTTTTTTTTTTTTTTGGCCACTGCGGCCTGTGGAATCTTAGTTCCCTGACCAGGGCTGAACCCGTGCCCCTTGAAGTGGAAGCGCGGAGTCTTATCCACTGGGCCACCAGGGAAGTCCCCCCAAGAGAGATTCTTGTGGGCGATGTGCAGGGCAGAGGGAAGGAGCAGCTCCGCTGCGGGGTCACTTACCTTCTGGCTCTCCTCAGTGGCGTGAGGCCCAGGGCGCTGCTTGAAACCGCCTCACCTTCCCCTGGCTCTTCCGCTTCTCCTAATCCTGCGCCAGGTGTGGGTGTTTAGCTCCGTGAAGAAAGACCCGGCTTCTGCAGGCCACCCACCCACCAGGGGCAGCTGCAACAAGAGCTGACGCAGGCCCATCCTGTGGGCTCCGTCTCAAGCTGTGGGTTCTGGCTGGTTCTTGCTCTCTCCTACATTATATCCATCTTTCCTTCCCATATGCCTGCCGTGGACTTCAAGTTCCAGGTTCAGATGTGAAGACAGCAGCCTTACAGAGACTGCTTAACTAGCTCCCCCACTGAGCAAGGTCAAATCCCTGTAATAAATACCTTCAATATGATATGATATAAGATAATGTATATGACAGGTGGCCAACAGGCACATGAAAAGATGCTCGGCATCTCTAATTATTAGAGAAATGCAAATCAAAACTACAATGAGGCATCACCTCACACTGGTCAGAATGGCCATCACCTAAAAGTCTACAAATAATAAATGCTGGAGAACGTGTGGAGAAAAGGGAATTCTCCTACACTGTTGGTGGGAATGTAAACTGGTGCAGCCACTGTGGAAAACAGTATAGAGGTTCCTCAAAAATCTAAAAATATAGTCGCCATATGATCCAGCAAACCCACTCCTGGGCATATATCCAGAAAAGACGAAAACTCTAATTCAAAAAGATACATGCACCCCAAGGTTCACAGCAGCACTATTTATAATAGCCAAGACATGGAAGCAATCAAGTGTCCATCAACAGATGAATGGATAAAGAAGTGGTACGTACATACAATGGAATATTATTCAGCCATAAAATGAATGAAATATTGGCATTTGCAGCAACATGGATGAACCTAGAGATTATCATACTGAGTGAAGTACGTCAGACAGGGAAAGATAAATATTATGTGATATCACTTACATGTGGAATCTGAAAAATAATACAAATGAACTTATTTACAAAAGAGAAACAGTCTCACAGACATAGAAACCAAATTTATGGTTACCAAAGGGGAAAGGGGTGGGGGATAAGTTAGGAATATGGGATTAACAGATACACACTACCATACAAAAAAATAAACAACAAGGATTTACTGTATAGCACAGGGAACTGTATTCAATATCTTGTAATAACCTATAATGGAAAACAACTGAAAAAATATATATAACTGAATCACTTTGCTGTACACCTGAAACTAACATAATATTGTAAATCAACTATACTTCAATAAATAAACAAGATAATGTATATGTATACAGATGCCCCGCTCCTCTGAACCCTTGAGTTTCCATCATATTTGTTTCTGATGTTAACCAAAAATTCTTTTCAGCTTCTGCGATTTGTAGGAATTATATTCAGTGCCTCTCATGGATTATTACTCTGGTCATTTACTCTTTTATCCCTCACTTTCTCCGAATACTATTTTTCTTGGACCAGCAGAACGTGAATGACTCATTCAGATAAAGTAATCATTTGTTTCCTACTTAAAGCTATCTTTAAAACGCCTCTCCTCACCTCTCCTTTAACACCCTCCCAAAAGCCTTGAAAGGATCATTCAAAATACATAACGGATATAATGCTAATAAGAAACCAGTGATCCATGAATAAATTATGAATAGTGACAGAAGGCAATGTTTATGATTCAGCTCAATAGACTTTGCTGGCAAGAAAACATCCTGTAATTAATCCTCTGATTGCTGGAAAACATGGTTCACAATAAAAAATGAAGTAATCCTGCACATACAGCCAGAAACATAAGAACAAACACTTGTAAACTTAGAACTCCACTTTCTGGGCCCCCTTTTAAACAAAATTTAAAACTGCATGGAAAGAGTGGGAGATTTGATAGTCAGATAGGCCGTGGTTGAAATCATGGTTCTGGCATTCTGTAGCTCTGTGATTTTAAGCTGATGATTTAAGTTTCAGAAGCTCAGTTTTCTTATCTACAAAATGGCAGTAATAGTATCAACCTCATAGGATTGCAGAAAAGATTAGAGATAATATGGAAAACTTCTGGCACATAAAAGGCACTAGGGGTCACTACCTTTTATTATTAAACACCCCAAATAGCACATGCATCCCCTCTGTTAATACCTTTGAAAAATATATATCTCTGAAAATGATGTCCTAGAAAATCCCTATAGGTTAGTGCATATATACTTTCCAATTGCTTAAGCCCACTCATCTTACTTTCCAGCCACAAGATCCACATTCACCCAAATTTTGTCTACAGAATCTGAGGTCAAACTAAAGCAATGTAGGAGCTCGCCCTCTTCATGGCTGGGGGAAGATGGAAGCTCTTGGCAGGAATTAGAGCTTTAGAGAAAGCAAGGCCCTCATCCTTAGTCAGAGAGCTGCTACTTAAGTAGCTGCACTGAGTGCCCGGTCACCAGACAGGGGAAGACGGAAAGAGGGCAGGCCCTTCCTGGCCCAATTTGGAGGTGAGTGGGTGAGTAGATGGCTTTCCTCTCTGACTGCCTCCAGATGTTTTCCCACCTTCTTCTGTAAGTTCCCATGGTCAGGTTGCCAAGCCAGGGAAATCCCAAAGTGAAAATACACTGACAGCTGTGTTTAGAATCTACTAACAACACAATGAGACACAGGGCCAAATTTGACCTGGAGATTACAGGAAACTTATCCCCCAAAGACTGAATGAAAATGAAGAGACCACATAAATTAAAATGACCCCCAAATAGAGTGAAATTCTGGATGAAGAAAGGAAGACATGAAAACAAAACATTATCCTGTTACAGACAATAGTTTTAAAAAGTCTGGGGCCAAGGGTACAAATCTTTACTTCTATAACTTTAAACAAAACTCTATTTCCCCCTAACTATGCTACAAGGCATCCAAGAATATTTATTTTCTGATTGTTGCCACATGTATTACTATTACTTTAGGTTAGGATTTAATGACTTTTTAAAAGCTGTAAACATGTCCTGATATGCATATCTGTACATATATATATATTTCTACCTATGGTTTGAGGTTTCTGTAGATGTGTGGTCCAGAAGAGCATCATCTTTATGAATAGAGACATTATTATAGGCTTAAAAATGAAAAATCGACAACAAAGCCTTTCTAGTACTTTCCTTTTCTTCTGCTTCTAGCAATGAGCCCAATATAAGTGAAATTCTATTCACAGAAGTTAGAATTAGACAACAGAACTCTGCTTTTAACAGCCTATCCTCTCCTCTGATCAGGTACAGAGCTATCTCTGGCGCAAGGAGACAACATTTTTATAGATCAGATGGACAATGAATTCTTAAAAGGCTATTACTCTGGGTTGGCAAGGATTTGGGGGACACAGCCGCTTCTGAATATTCCTGCTAGACACCTAAATCAACATACCTTCCTAAAGGATAATTTGGAAAAATGATTCCAATTCTTAAAAATGTATTTATTAAAAATATATGTGTGTATTTACAAAATGATTTACCACCAAGGATATGTTTTGAAATGCTATTATGACACAATTTGAAAGAACCTAAATGTCTTACAGTAGAGTATTGATTAGTCAAATAGTAATATGACATAATACATATAGTCATTAAACAATCATGTATAAAAATATTTCGTGACTTGGGAAAATATTCACATTGTAGTCAGTTAGTTTTAGTTATTTACTGAGTAGATAAACCAAAATGTTAACAGTAATTATTCCTAAATGAAGGAATTATGAATGATTTTTATTTTATTGTTGTACTTTCTATATTTCATAATTTTCCATGATGAATATGTTATTACTTCAAAATCATATTCTGTCAGGTATTAAAAACCATTTTAGAAACCCAGAATTTTAAGCATATTTATATTTGTTCATGAAACTTATTCAAAAACACATAAGCTATAAAATAAATTATGTCAATAAATTTATGGAATATATTTATATTTGCATTTATTATTAGAATCATGAAATCACATAGTTGAAAGGGATCATAGGGATAGTCTGGTACAAAAAACATTTGGCCTCTAGAATTTTAAGAGACACAGTTTACACCATCGATTAGGGCTTTTGTAATCACCAATATACATTATGGCCTCTTTAGTCCTTAAAATGGTTTCACTTGGGCCATTCGTGATTTTTTTTAATAAAAGAGGATAAACTCTACTAGTTTGATAAAAATAAATTATCTTTTACTTTAAGAGACAGAAACAGTTTCTTACCTTGATAAATAGGTCACCCGTGACACATTTCGGTACAGCTTGAATAAATTCCTTTGAATTGTTATCAAAATATCATAGCGTTAGGATTCCGGTGAGATAACAGACTTTCTGAAATAAATTCATATATAAGATGTCAAACTGGAAATTCTGCTCATAATGTTTTTTTAGTCTTTTAGAACTAAACTTAAAAAGAATTTCTATTTCCATCCCTGAATGCAAACGTATACCACTGAGAGGTTATCTGATCTACACATTAAAAGATTTCTTTTTAAACACAATACATGGTTGAATTTTCATAGGCATTTTCTATACTTGGAAATACTAGGCAAAAACTCAGTTCTCAATTATGTGGGTGGTTCTTCTACCAATGTGGTAGCAACTGTACAGTAAAAATACCCAAGTCTTTTCACAGAGGATATACCTTTATGACACAATTTTATTTTTACCTACTATGTGCCAGGTACTGTGCTAGATGCTGGGGATGCATCTGCAGTAGGATAGAGTATATTCTTATGGGCTAGAGTGTATTCCTAAAATCAAGCAGGCAATGAGATTATAGTGTGCTAAGTACAATACTATGCTAAGGGAAGTGCTAGTGCTAGGAGAAAAGTTGGATGGGACACTGGTAGAAACGCTTTGCAGGACCTGTTCAGCTCACACACCTTTCCCTGGGAACTGCCTTCTACCTTTGCATCCCAGCCTTATCTATACTATGTACCTCCAAGCCAGGCCACAGATGACTGGACAAGAGGTACCCACTTGACCCAGGCTGGAACTCCTCCGGAGTGAATTTTATCAGTTAGCTGTGGCAGCTAAATAAGTATGATCACATAAAATCAAAACCGAGGTGGTAGTTTGAGGTTATATGCAAGTGGAGAGAAGAAGGCTGTCCTGAGGAAGTCTGGAGAAGAGAGTGGACTCAATCCACTTGGGAAGAATTGCTTCCAAGATGGCTCACTAATGTGGTCAGCAAGTTGGTACTGGCTGTTGTCAGGAGACCTCAGTTCCTCCCCACAGCGCTGCTTGAGGAATGGCAGCTGGCTTCCCCCAAAGCGAGCAATCCAGGAGACCCAGGTAGAAGCTGTAATGCTTTCCATGACCTTGTAGCAGAAGTCACATACCACGACTTTCACTGTATTTGTCACCAGGTCATCCCTGATTCACTGTGGAAGGAGACTACGGAAGGTTTTCCTTACTTATTAACAGTTGGAAAGAAACACAATGATCTGCCTAGACTAGGACTTTAAAATAATAATATTGGAAATGGCAGCAGCAGCTAGTGCTGCCCCTGAGAGGGACAATGTCAATCTTTCTCAAAGAGGCAGGCAGGTATGTATGAGAAAGGAAATGGGAGATGAGGTTAAATGTGCCTACCATACATTTGTAAGAACTATTTTGGGCTAAGCAGTGTCGTGATAAGGGTGCCACATACATCATGCCAAAGGACCAGAGACATTGCGTTTCATGGTATAAGAAGTTAACTTTCTTTGGTTCCTGGCACAATGGAGCCATTGTCAGGTTTTGCATAAGCACATAGAGTTTGGGGAGAGGCCTTAGGGCAGACTCAACCCCTCTGGAGTAGTCCTAAATTGAATCATAGCTCTAAAGAGTCCTAAGATTTAGGATTTAAGACTAAGGACTTAATCCCAAAATTTTCTGGGAGTAACACTGACATTGTTGGATGCCTGCCTTTCAGCATCACACAGTGATTGATCTCCGACTCTCTACGTTATATGTACAGTCACTATCTTTTCAGAGCAAAAACATATGGTATAATCTGACAATGGACAGGGTACTTGAAATTAGAGCTGTCACTGAAATCCTTACCCTACTCTTGGATACATGAACTCGTCCTTTTATGTATATAGCAAAATAACTATAGGGGAGTATAACCAATTAATAGACTTCTAGAATTCTCAGGGATGGATGGGTTCTAGAGAAGGTGAATGCATTTTCTTAGGTGTTCATAGATTTTAAAAAATAGGATTGAAGTTTGTGCTTTGTTTTAATATAATCTCATATATTTAAAGAAATATATACTATTTTAGATTCACCACAATTTTAAGAGGTGAAAAATCTGACATAGCTAATTAAAATAAAATAAATTCTCCTGAAGGACCTCCACGACAATGGAGGTAAATGATCTCCTGTGACTGGAAAATTAAATAAATACAATGAAGGAAAAGAAACAGAAGAAGAAAACACTTGCAGTGGGTTTTCTGAATACATTTGAAGATCAGTTGAGATAATACCTGGGTGCAGAGAGGGTCTGTGTGGCCTCAAACAGAAAATCAAGACAAAGGGCAGATGTGATGTCCAGAGTAAACTACATGAAAGAGAGTCAGACTTAGGGCTCGATGGGACTATAGTGACCCCTGCTGGAGCCTATCTTTTTATTTTTAAACTCAAGAACCCAAGTCAGGGCCTGTGTAAGGATAATTACAATTTTCACAGAATAATTGAGCTCGAAAGCTGGGAGAAGGCTTAGAGAGCATCTAGCATTCTCTCTTTATTTCATAACTGATGAAATAGGCCTTTAGCCCACAGAGTTTAAATGACTTGTTTTAGGTCACAGAGCTGGGATTACCAGGAAATAAAGACATCTGTCCAGTTCTTGGGCCTGTTTATACAAGTGGAGTTTTCTGTCACAACAAATAAAAGTATCTATAACACACAAAATGAGGAGGCCAAGCAAAATCTCAGGAACTTAAACTGATTTTAAAATAAACTATTCACTTGATTTGGTTAGCTAAGACTCAGTTTTGCTGAAAAGAGAAATTTCTAATCCATACTAACATGACATTCATTTTTTTTTTCTTTCCTCTTTGGGCTTTATGAGCTTATACAACATCGTATCAGAATCAAATGTATTTTTGGAATGTTAAGTTGTTCTGTCCTTCACTAGGTTACCTATGTTCCCCACCTCGGCTGTTTTGATATATTTGAAATATTTCTTTGGGCTTGAGTATGCTTTTTATGTCCTTGCCTGTTGTTCATCTGTAAAAATCTCCTGATATTATACTAAGAAAAAGGACAAAAATGAAATCACACATATGGGAATTGCTCTTATACCAGGATTCTCTGGAAAGCCTAACTCTGACTCTTACCTTCTACTCAGTGCACTAGGGTCACCTGTTCCTGAGTGCTCTGCTTCTTCATCTTTCTCCCTTCAGTCAACATCTCTCTTCCTCCACTTCATAAATCAGAGCTCCCAAGACATATCATGACCATGGGGCATTCACTCTCCTATCGTTGTACTGGGAGGCAAGTTCCTGGTCCCTGCTTATATTCTCAGCTAGTATGGAAACTTTGGCAAAGCCACTTTTCTCCTTCTACATTTTCAGTTCTGTGATCTTTAAATGAGTACAATATTGGCTATATTTACTTCACTGTGTTTCAGTGAGGTTCAAATAAGATAAAGTATTTTAAAGAGCTTTGAAAAACAAAGAATTGTGTATAGGTAGTTTCTGAGATATTATTTTTATTATTTTCTTTGTAATTTTTTTCTTCTCCAACTATTCAAGCAGATAGCCAGATTCTTTTTTTTTTTTTTAACTTGGGGAATTTTTTGCATGGGGAAAACTTAAGCTATCTGAGGTTTAAAAATTTCCTCTTATCTTTTATAGAAAAGATTATGCTAGGAACCCTGGAGGAGGAAGGAAGAGGAGGGATTTAAGCAACGAGAACAAGATAGAAGTTTGTTCCATTCAGACTAGAAAGGGTATAGAGGCTTATTGCTTTCACACCGTACAGCCTGCTCTGAGGCTGCCCCTGAGAAGGTGGCAAGACCTCACGGTAGAAGACTTCATGATGTAGATATTAAAACCTGACTGTCCACTCTGCTTGGCAGAGAGATGGACAGAAGTAGAGATCTACATCGATTTATGGGCAAGTGCTATTTGGCTAAGGAGTCAGGGGCTTGAAGAAACAGGATTAGGAGATTGGTTAAAAGGAAGTCTGAAGAAGAGTTATACGGATGGACCTCTCAGAGTGGGCAGTGTGAGGATATCTGTGTCCTATAAAGAAGCTTACTAAAAGGTATCCGTTGAAAAAGATCCTCAATAATCAAGTAAACAGTATGACCAATCTTGCAGATATCAGTTACTGTCTTCCCCAGTCACCCTGGTGCTTGATAATGGGCCTGGCAAGAGTGTGGGCTCAAGAATATAGGCTTCCCTTCACCCAGGCTGATCTGGCTACTTGCACTGATTAGTGCCTATCTCATCAACGTCAGAAATCCACATTGAGCTCCTAAAATGGCATCAGTTCTAGGACTTGTCAGCCACCTAATGGCAGAGGGATTACACTGAACCTCTATTGTCATGGAGGAAAGACACCACCTGGATTTGGATTTGCCTTCTTTGCCTATAGTGTTTCTGCTAGAGTAAACTGCTTTGTTTACTTTCCTAGAGCCCCATAAAATATTTCTTTTGACTAAGGAACTCCATGAAAAGAATAAGAATTGAAGACATGGTTTCATGTCCATAGGGAGAAGCTGCCTTGATAGAATGGTGGAATGATCTATTGACAACCCACTTATGTTACCACTTGTGGGACTGGGGAGCTGTCCCACAAGCTATCCTGAATTCTCTGAGCCAGAAACCAATATATAATGCTATTTCTCCCATAGCCAGGCTACTTATAATATAGAATTATAATGAGTTGTGGCCCCTTCATTATAATTGCTAATGACCTAATCACATAACTTGTATCTCCAGTCCCACAATGTTATGCTCTTAGTTTCCAAGGAGGAATACTTCTTCTAGGAAACACCAGAAGAGTTCCACTGAATGGGAGCTGAGACTGCCACATCAGCCACTTGAGTTCTTCATGCCACCGAACCAGCAAGCAAAACAGGGGATTACTGTATTGGCTGGGGCAATCAATTCTAATTATAAAGTAGGAGAAGGATTAGTACTGCACAGCAAAGGGAGGGAGGACTATGTCTGGAAGCCCAGGGATTTTCTGGGCAACTCTTAGTACTCCCATGTCCATGGTAAAATCTACTAGAAGATTAGAGCAACCCAAGCCAAGCAAGAACCATTAATGGTTCAGCTTTTTCAGGGATGGAAGTTTAGGTCACCCTAACTGACAAACAATCACAACTAGCTAAAGTATTATCTGAAGACAAAGGGAACAGGGAAAAGGTAGTGGACGAAGGGACTTGCAAATACCAACTATGGCCCATAAACTGTGTAGAAATAAGGACTACAATCATCATGCATATTTTTTTTTCTTTTCCTTTTCTTCCCTCAAGTCTTCAGTATCTGAATCTAATTATGGAATAGGCCTGGGTCTGGAAGCAATGAGAAGTAGTGGGTTTGACTTTGAGGAGATTCCTTAAACTCTGACAAATCGACTACCTCAGGTAATATTAAAACAGGTTATAAGGCAGAGAGAGACTAAGATTATCAGACAGAGGAGGAAGGACTGCTTCTATTGACAACTCAGACTCAGTGGGATTTGGCGATTCAAGGCAGCTGGATTTGTTAGAACCTATCCAAGTATTCCCATTCTCAGGATCCCCCTCTCCTAATCAATGCCTAGAAAGCCTGCATCGTAATGCATAAAGTTGCAGAATCAAACTTAGGTTTGTCTTTTGCGTACCTCAGCCCCACTGGTACAAGAAATAAGACTTTTTTTAGGTAGTCAAGGAAGCTTTCTGACTCTCTGACAGTGCCCGGAATTAAAAATGTAAATTTCTGATTCTGTCATTTCCTTTAGGTAAGCTTTCCAGTGCAATCAGAACCACCCCACAGCTCTTACAATTTCCACTGTAACAGCCACTAAGTCTCCTAAATTCTTGTCATTAGAAGGCACCCAATTCCAGGAAACAGTGTGATCATTTGAGGAACATTTTGTCTCTGAAGGGTAATGGACCACCAGTGTCCTGTTTGCCACTGACAGTGAGATCACTACTGATTTCAAATCTAACCTATGTATATGTTAATGTACACTATATGCTCATATTACATGCTAGGTTGCTTGGGAGGAAATGGGATACAAATGAAGGAAAGAAATGGGCCCTGACCTCAAGTATGTTGTGATCTTATAATCAGTAGCTAAAAGAGTTCTGCTAAACTCTGGAAGACAAACAGCATTCTTTGAGCTGCTTCATTCCCTCTCTCTAGATGACCAGTGGGCACAATATTTGTTAAGCTGAGTTAGAGAGGAAAGAAGCAGTTTCTTGGAGTCCCAAGTAGTGACCCATATTTCTCATAGAAACAATGTTGTAAATGATGGCTATGTTTACACACTAATTCTTCAAAGCCTATTGGCCCCAAAAGGTTATTGAAATACAGTGCTATTTGTATATAAAATATAGTCTATTTCTGGCAAAATTATGAATAAGCTTTAAGTGAATAACCAGGAAGCCTAATTACCATCCAGGCATTGTTTCTATTGTAAAATATATTTCAGATCTAATATAAAACATTAAAAATACTCTTCCCCTTTCCCTCCCACCTAAGCATACATACCATACCCTGGCATCGGAGGCTAAAAGGGAATCCTCCCTTCCTGGTCACCTCTCAACAATGCCATGTGGCCTGACAGTTAAGGAATCATCCCCGCTGGCTTGGGGAGCGATCGGCAGAGGGCATGGGGGGCAGAGAGGGCCTTCTCAATGTACTGTGTGCGGACTGCCCCCCAGTACCAGGCCACCAGAGGCAGCGTTCACTCCATTTGTTCCAAGATAGAATCCTCTTCTCAAAGACACCTTTTACTCCTTTCAGAATCAGTACTTGACAAAATGCTAAATAACTTGCCAAGGGCCACACAGTAAGAAAGTATCAAAGCTAAGGTTCAAAGTTGGTCTCTCTTACTCCAAAGCCCACATTCCTTCCTCTGTGTTCTTTAGTACTTTCTAGGAAATACACTCACTTTAAAAATAGTCCACCAGACCCATTTTCCACCAATTTACCCTGATAAATGAAAGCAGGCCTTACCTCAAGCTTCCTATTCACTTTTGAGAGCTATGGTCTCAAAGCAGACAGCACATTAAAATCACCTGGGCTCTACTCCAGACCAATTAAATTAGACTCTGGGGGGTGGGTAGGGCTTTTCTTTTAAGTTCCCCATTTTATTCCAATGCACTCCCAGGTTTGAGAACCAGTGGTGTTTGAGTATCAGACCTAGGCTTGAAGCTGAGAGCTATAATATGCTGGCTGGTTTAGCAAGGTACTTAGTGTTATACTTTAAAAAAATTCATGCAAGTTAGAATGTATTTGAGCATTTCACATTGTGTCTGGCAAGTAGTAGAAACACAATAAATGGTAGCATTAAAACTGGACACTGCTATAGAGAAAAGAAAGTGGGGTTGGAGTTGGATAGAACTGATTTCAAATCCAAGCGTTACTATTTTTAGTCTTTCATAAGTTAAATATTCTGTGGCTTAGTTTCTTAGTTTGTATAACAGTTATAATAATTCCTATCTCATAAAATTGTGATAATTAAATAAAACATTTGTGAAACACCTGGCACATTCCTTCCATTGTCTGTAATCTATGCTAGTAAAACAGCCATTGAAAACAGTTACAGAATGTTCCTTAAATTTAGAAATATTCTGTTTTAGATGTGGAAATGTATACATTCTGTGTTTAGTATAACAAATTCAAATAACAGTGTAGATTCTATTTATTCTATACTATTCCGTACTCTGCTATGAAGAATAAAGCATCAAGATTTGATGATCGGGTATGATAAAGGGGCTTATTGAAGAGAGGGCAGGTGGCCCCCACGGGGCCAATGAGCTGGGACAGAAATGCAGGCATCTGGACTCTTCCATCCATGCTATGAGGAAGAGCTGTTACCTGATCCAAGTACAGATCAAAGTGGCCCACAACACAAGGGGGGAGACAGACTAGACTGTCATGACTGCCTTCATGAAGCTGGGCCTGGAACAGCCTTTAGCCGCTTACGTCTCAGCGCTGTCAGTGCTGCCGTAGGGGGCTGCAATCAAGATGGAATGTGTCAGCGGTGTTAAAACAAACATCCCTGCTCCAACTTGAGAGCAAAGTCTATAAATAGTAGATCTGGACATGGCTCACACCAGACCCTTGTGTAATTATTTGTCTTCACAGGATGTGCCTGGCACAAAGGGCTAAGAAATCTGGAATGGTGCCTGACATATACAAAGTACTCAATAATGCTTCTTGAATTGAACTGACCTGTGTCCTCTACCTGGGACACTTTTCTGACTGGAACTAGATGTTACCATTTATTGGGTCCTACCAACTGCCTGGCCCTATACTAGGCACTTTATATAGAGATCATCTCATTCATCTGGCAAATTCTTGCCCATCCTTCAAGATCTAGCTCAAATGTCACCTATTCTGTTAAACCTTCTTGACTTCCTGAGGCAGAGTCCTCTGTGCTTTTGCACTGACAGCTCTTTGCTCAGTCTTCAGAAGAGCACTTACCACCTCCTACTTTAACATATCTGTTTACAAGTTTGTCTTCCCCACTGGAATGTGAGGTCATCAGGGGCATCGTGTCTTTATTACTTTTTTTTGTTACTGATACTTAGCACAGCATCTGATGAAATTAATTTTCAAAACTCGCTTGCAACTCTGCTGACTAAATAATGTCATGCTGAATACACTTATTTTAAAAAAATGACATCCTTCTACACATAGAGCCAGCTAATATTTTTATATAACTGAGGAAGAAGGACAACTTTTTATATAACTGAGGAAGAATGAATCCTGAATCACAGAATTTGAAATGGTTAAGAGTGAGATCTGAGGCCTATCTGCACACACCAGCTGTGAGAATCAGCACCTTCCTGTGAGAATCAGCACCTCACAGGAAGTGCCTGATATGCTTCCACTAGCACCTTCCTTGGGACCATATTGGTGTTCTCAGGATATCTATAGTACCTGGTAACTGTCTTCTGGCAGGACCTGTGGGCTGCAACAAAGAAAGAGAAACATGAGAGGATTTATACATAAACACACTAACACACACCCCTCATTTTTCATTAAAGCATTATCACCTGAAATCTTAAACTCTAGTTATAAAATGGAGAAATAACACTTGCCTTATAGATGTAGTGAGGATTAAATGAAATAATGTATATGAAGTATCTGATTCAGTGACTAATTTATTGCTAGCTAAGAAAAAAGTGGTAGCTATTTTATTATCCCTCAACCAAGAAATAGTCTATTAACCTTCCAGCTTTCTGACTCCTTTATTGCCACTGAACAGTGTGGAGCTGGGAACTTATCAAGAAAAATTCCTCGAGTCCCAGGTGTTTGACATGAGCAAGTGGTTGAATGATGGTGCCACGTAGTGAAATGGAAAGGACTGGGTGGGGAGGAGAGTATTGGTAACTGGGCATGTTAAATTGGAAATTCGTATTAACTATCCAAAAGGGATGTAACAGACTGTTGAATATGAGTCTGGAGCAAGCATCAGCAAATATTTAATATTAAAGTCATAGGATTAGATGAAATATCTATGGAGAAAGCATACATATATTAAATGTAACTTTTCTTTTTTTCATAGTTATAAAATCTGTTCTAAATTTTGCTTTTTCTACTTAGTATATTATATTCATCTTTCTATGTCAGTACATACACACAGATTTGCCTGGATATACTATAATTTATTTAATTTATTTCTAATTATTGGACATGTAGGGTATTTTCAACTTTTCAACATTATACACTCTACAAATATTTTTGAGAGTTTGTGCAGGTTGATCTGAGGGGAAAATCCTAGAAAACAGAATTGTTGGGTCAAAGGGCATGGCACATTTAAAATTTTGAAAGAGAATGTCAAAATGCCCTACAAAGTGTATAAAAATTAAAATTTACACTCCCACCAAGAGGGAAAGAGGGGGCTATTTTCCAAAGCTTATTCTAGCACTTTAATGAGAAATGGTATTTCACTGATATTTTAATGTTATTCTTACTTATGAGTGAGGCTGAGCATCTTTTCAAGGGTTTATTGGAAATTTGTATTTCTTTTTTGTCATTTTTCTAATGGGTTGTTAACTTTTTTCTTATTCTTAAGGGTAATTGAAGGTAAGAGAAATTTAGGCTTCTTCCCCTCATAAGTGTTTCATTTCCCCCTCTTTGTAATGTTTGTCTTCCAAGGGGACTTCTACATCAGGCCACATTTGTTATCAGGTACTGTACTTGCCTTCCTGCTGTAAACAATTAGAAAACAGGATAATATATACAAAACAACTCTTTCAGAAACTGGACACAGACAGAATAGGACTGTGATCCCTAAGAGAAGGGAAACAAATGAATGATCCATAGAATTGCTCTGGAGGCACATTTTGGATCACAATGTGGAGAAGTGAAGCCAAGCCGAGTACAATAATCTTGCTAAGTTGGGGAAACAGAGATCAGAAATAGGGGAGGCGGAGGACGCTGGATATTGTGGGGTGGGGTGCCAGTGAGGAGGGAGCTATTCAAAGGAAGACTCCAGAAATCTGCACAGGGTTCCTTTGAATCTGAAACAGGCTGCAAATAGAGTTAAACTTTATGGGCCAGGCAAAGAACAACCAGGGAACTGTAAGTTGAACACTTCTTCAAGGTCACAAAGGGCTCCAAGTTCTGACCAGCCAGAGTAGAAGACTTGTTGAGTATCCAGGGCATTAAATGACCTCAAATAGGTCATATGTTCCTAATTAGATTAAACTAGGCCTGGACTAAAGGCTACTGTAGACCCACCCTAGCAAACTTGAAAGTCAGCCTCAAAAACATCAAGCTGATCTACAAGTAACTTACCTGCTTGTCTAAACCAACTTCAACACTCATTAAAGAAAGAAAATAATATTTAGACACTCTATAACATAGCATTTACAATTTCCTACATCCAATAAAAAATTGGCAGACATACAAATGTGCATGAAAATGTGACTCAAAATGAGGAGAAAAAAACAGTCAATATAATAGACACACACACAAAAAGACATGGATGATGGAATTTGGAGACAAGGATATTAAAAGTCATTATAGGGGCTTCCCTGGTGGCGCAGTGGTTGAGAATCTGCCTGCTAATGCAGAGGACATGGGTTCGAGCCCTGGTCTGGGAAGATCCCACATGCCACGGAGCAACTAGGCCCGTGAGCCACAACTACTGAGCCTGTGCGTCTGGAGCTTGTGTTCTGCAACAAGAGAGGCCGCAATAGTGAGAGGCCCGCACACCGCTATGAAGAGTGGCCCCCGCTTGCCACAACTAGAGAAAGCCCTTGCACAGAAACGAAGACCCAACACAGCCAAAAATAAATAAATTAATTAATTTTAAAAAATTATAAAAGTCTTTATAAATATGCTCAAAGTTTTAAAAGAAAACATGAACATAATAAGGAAAGAAATGGAAGATATAAAAAAGAACCAAATGGATTTTCTAGGGATGAAATACAATATCTGAAATGAAAATGTCATTTGAGGAGATTAATAGATGATAAGACACTGCAGAAAAAAAAATCAATGAACCAGAAAGATACCAAATAGCTGTCAAAACTGAGGCACACAGAGAAAAAGGGAGTGAAAAATATATTAACAGAGCCTCTGTGACCTGTGGGACAACATCAAATTGTCTAATTAATATATGTGCAATTACAGTCCTAGAAAGGAACAGGGAAGAAAAAATATATGAGTAATAACGGTTAGACTTTTTCCAAAATTGATGAAAGCTCCAAACCCTCAAATCCAGAAAAGCCAATGAACCACAAGCAGAATTAACAGAAAGAAAACCACATCAATGCACACCATATTAAAACTGCTGAGAACCAATGATAAAGAAAAAGTCTTAAAAGTAGTCAAAGAAAAAGACATACTACATACAAGAACAATGATAAATATTACCACTGATGTCTCATCAGAAACAATGCAATGTAGAGGACAGTAAAAGGACATCTTTAAAATACTTGAAGGAAAATAATGGTAATAGAGAATTTTACACCCAGTGAAAATATCCCTCAAAAATAAAAGTGAAAAATGCCTTTTTTTCAGACAAAAAAAACCTGAAAGACTGTTTCACCAACAGTCCTGAAGTAAAACAAATGTTCAAAAAATGTTTTCACGCTGAAGGAAAATGATTTCATACAGAAACTTCAATCTACACCAGTGGTTCTCAACTGTTGACAGTTTTGTCCCTGGGGAACATCTGCCAATGTCTGGAGACATTTTTGGTTAGCACGATTTGGGGGAGAGCTGTTATTGGCATCTAATAAGTAGAGCTAGGGGTGCTGCTAAACATCCCGCAATGCATAGGACAGTCACCCACAGCAAAGAATTATCCAGCCCAAAGTGTTAATAGCGCTGAGTGTGAGAAATCCTGGTCTACACAAGGGAATGAAGAGTGCTGGAATTAATAAATATATGCATAGACATAAAGACTTTTTAAATAAAATTAATTGTTAAAGGCAAAAATAGTAACAATGTATTAGGGAATATATAACACGGGTAGAGGTAAAATGTATGACAGCAACTACACAACTGGATGGGACAGGAGAAATGGAAGTACATCGTTATGAGGTTCTTACATTATACATTAAGCAGTAAAATATCATTAATTGGAAGGTAGACTGTGATAAGTTAAAGATGCACATTATAACTCTAGAGCAACCACTACATAAATGAAACAATCAGGCATAGTGAATAAATCACTAAAAAATACTCAATATGAAAGAAGATGGAAAAAGAAGAAAAATGGAACAAAGAACAGGTGTGACAAATAGAAAACAAATAGCAACGTGCTAGACTTAAACCAAGTCATACTGATAGCTGCATTAAATGTAAATAATCTAAATATTCCCAATAGAAGGCTAAGGTTGCAAGATTAGATTTAAAAAGCAAGACCAAATTATATCTGGTCTACAAGAAACCCACTTTATTTTATTTTTGTAATGTTTTTCTTTTTCTTTTCTTTTTGGCTGCACCACATGGCTTACAGGATTTCAGTTCCCTGACCAGGGACTGAACCCAGGCCATGGCAGTGAAAGCACCGAATCCTAACCACTAGACCACCAGGGAACTCCCAAGAAACCCACTTTATAAATAAAGACACAGATAGGTTGAAAGTAAATGGATGGGAAAAGATACACCATGCAAACACTGATCCTAAGCAATCTGGAGTGGCTATATTAATACAAGGTAAAGCAGATTTCAGGACAGGGAATATTACCAGATATAAAGAGGGACATTTCATAACCACAAAAAAAGTCAATTTAATTAATCACGAAAGCATAACAATTGTAGATATGTATTTCATCCAATTACAGAGCTTCAAAATACATGAAGCAAAAATTGACAGAACTTCAAAACTCCTCTCCTAGTAATTGATAGAATAAGTAGATAGAAAATAAGTAAGGATATACGTAACTTAAACAACCCTACTTGACCTAATTGACACCTTGAACCCTATACTCAACAACAACAGGATACACATTCTTTTCAAGTGCTCCTGAAACATTCATCCAGATAGACCATCTGCTGGGCCATCAAACCAGCTTCAAAGAATGAAAAAGGATTGAAATCATACAGAGTATGTTCTTTGATTAGAATATAATTAAACTAGAAATCAGTAACAAAAATATATTTAGAAAATCTCCAAGTATTTGGAAACTGAACAACATACTTGTAAATAATCGAGGTCAAAGAAATAATCACAAGAAAAACTGGAAAATATTTTGTATTGTGCATGACTTTGTTTGATGTTTTCTTTGCCATGCTGAAATTTAAACTTTTATCTGGGCATATTTACCAAGCTACAATAGAAAAGATTGATAAATAGGCCTAGTTAATTTTAAATTTCATCATGGCAAAGAAAACCTCAAACTAATTCATGGACCTATACATGCTTGAACTATATGATATCCAGTCCAAAATTTACATTATGGTATTTAAAAAACACTCACATTTTACTCTCATACTGTTTCATTTCTGAGATTTAAATTTTTGGTGAATATGAAATTGTTCCTATCTTCATGGAGATTACAATCTAGTGGCCAGGGGTCCATATGGCTATATCTGTCCCAATGCCAATACATAATCCATCTATTTAATGGCCTAACTTAAAATGACACTTTTATCACTTAAGCAGTTTTCTTACATGCTTGTGTCTATTTTTCATTCTTTTTTTCTGTTTCACTTCTCTTTTAATTCTTCTATAAATACCATGCTATTTTAAATTACCGGTCGTTAAAATGTTTTCATATCCATTAATGCTAATTCTCTCTCATTCCTCTTTCTCATCAACATTTACCTAGCTATTCTGAAATATTTGTTACATTTAAAAATTAACTGATGTTTTAATTGGAAATTACTTTGCATTTATAGACTAAAGAGAATGTCATTTATACATCATTGAGTCTTCCTATTCAAGAATAGGGTATGTCTTTCCATTTATTATTTGAGTTTTAATATTTTCTTCATATGGAGCAGTGGTTTTTTTTACCCTGGTTGTACATTATAATCACTTAGACAGTTTAAAAAAATACAGATGTTTAGGCCCCATCAGCAAAGGCTTAACTGATTTGGTGTAGAGCACAGGAGTTGTGTATTTATTAAGAGCTTAACCCCAGTCAGGGTTAAGAACTAGCAAGGTAGGGCCTGCATATGTCTAGCTGAGTTCTCTCCTTGGGTGTTTTCACTTGCTTTGGCTTAGTTTTGACTGTTATTTTGAATGGCATCTTTTTTGTTCATTATATTTTCTAATTGATTACTTTTTGTATAAAGAAAATCTATGATTTCAGAGTGCATTAGTTTTGTAATATACCACCTTACTGAATTTAATATACATATTTTTGTCAATTATTTATATTTTATAGGCATTAAATTATACCACCTGCAAAAATAATGACAACTTTGCCTTTTCTTGTCCTATATGTATGCCTTATTCCATTATCTTGTGTATTTGTGTTGGCTAATAATTCCAGAAAAGGAACAAGTAATAGTTATGGCTGAGGGTATCTTTAACATACTTCTGATTTTAATGAGAATATGCACAGTGTTTCATCATTAGCATTAATGCTGGCTTATCACTTCAAGAAAATATCCATCTACTAGTATTTTACTGAAAGATTTTTAATAAGGAATGGTCCTAATTAAAGGACTGCTATTTAAATTCTATCAAGGGCTTTACAGGAATAAATTAAGATGATCTTGTCTTTTCCCCCTCTTTCTAAATACCTAATAATATGTTGAAAGAGATTTCAGATATTGAACCTTGTTTGCACTGCTGGAATGACTGGGCTTCGTTACAGTATATTGTTCTTTCAATGTACTGCAGAATTCTACTTGCTAATATTTAATTTAAAAATTGGGGTCAGTTTTATTTTCTTGCTTTCATTGCCAGGTGTTAGCATCCGTATTATGGTAGCTTAATTTTTTTGGTAAGCTTTCTGAATTTATTTTTACTCTTTAATTTACTAAAATTCTAGAACAGTGGCTTTCAGGGTATTTTTATTGTGACCCAGAGTAAGAAATGCATCTTTAAAAGGAGATCTGGCATAAACACATGCACTGTAACAAAAGTTTCAAATAGTAATACTTGCTCTATGAGTATGCACTCTATACTATTCTATTTCAGTAAAAAAATGCCTACCTCAAAACACTATTTTGAAAAATACTGTATGTTATTTGAAGAATCATCTATAAACTGGTGCTTTTCAGAGAGTAGCTCTCTGGTGATTATTCCATTTTCTTCTTTGTTTGTGTTTTTTTCTAGACAATCTATATATTAATTTCACACAGGTCTTCAAATTTATTTGCATAATAATTTTGCAGTATACTCTTTTAATTCTTTAATTCTCTCACGGAGTCTGTATATCATTTCTCTTTCTCCTTTCTGATTTAGAATATTTGTGCCTTCTTTGGAATTTCTAATATTGACTGGCTTAGCTAGTGTATTGGGTTTTTTTTTTCTCCTTAAGGAAACAGGCCATAGGTTCATATTATCAGTTCTACTGCTTTGCTGTTTCTGATTTTAACCTTTTTATTTCTCTTCTGCTTTTTAAGGTTTAATCTGCAGTCTGTTTTGTAGTTCATTTTCTACTTTTTTGAGTTAAATACTATGTTATTTTTCTTCTTTCTTGTGTTCATGTTTGAAACCATGACTATCTGAACACAGCAGTCATATTCTACAGGTTTTGGTGTGTAATGTTTTAATTATTATCTTGTACACATTCTGTAATATCAGTCTTATTTCCTCTTTATACCAAAGGTTGTTTTAAATAGTTTTCATATTTCCAAGTAGTGGAGATGTTCATTTTTATTTTGGTCATTCATTTTTTGTTAAATTGCATGGTTTTCAGAAAATGTGGTCTGGATTATTTCTAATTTTTGGAATTAATTGAGGGGGGTGTGTGTGTGTGTGTGTGTATGTGTGTGTGTGTGTGTGTGTGTATGCAGGCCAATGTATAGTCAATTTGGTAAATGTCTCATGAGCTTTTAAAAATAAGGTTGATTTTCAGTTAACAGGATATCTATTTCATCTATTTCATCAACCTCACTGACTTCACTGTTCAAATACATCCTTACCAACTTTTGACGGCTTGATCCATGAAGTGAATTAAATTAGGCCACTACTATTTTGTTTCTGATCATCTTTCTTGTAGTTCTGAAGTTTTTCTTCATGTATTTTTAGTATAACATTATTCAGTGCTTTAAGATTTATGAAAGGTATATCCTTTCTGTAGACCCTTTACCATCATAACATTTCCTCCTTCATCTTGTATTATACTTTCTGCCTTAAATGTCATCCCGTCTGACTAATATCATGACCCCAGCTTTCTTTTTGTTAGCATTTGCTTGGCAGACTTTTTCACACTTTTTTCTCTCTAGTTTTCTAGTCATTTTGCTTTAGATTTTCCTCTGTGTATATCATATATACCCATCCCTCCCTTTACAAAAGTTAAATTTATAAATTTTCAATTTAAAAAATATATCTAATACAAATCAGTATTAGTGATATGAATATTGTTAGGCACTACTGGTATTATTGCTATTAGATGTTGATAATGATTTTAATATTTAGTATTTATTAAGCACTTACTTGGCACCAGGCACTGTTCTTGGTACTTTACACTATTATCTCATGTAGTCCTCACAACTTGACTAACATTTCCATTTTGCAGATGAGGAAATGAAGGTTTCCTAATTTGTCCAAAGTCAGAGAGCTCATAGTTACTGGCTGGCAAATGTGTTTATTTATTCATAGGTTTTGGAGAGGGGAGGTTTTATAATCTTGTTTCCAGTCTCCTATTTATTCTCCACTTTGTACTAGTAAGTATCCCATGTACCTACCATTCCAGCTACACCCAAGAAACGGTTGGTTTGGCCCTTAGTCCATACTCTATTCCATTACTTTGCACTTGCTCAAGTGCTGTTTATAACTATTACCCACTCTTCTCTAGGGGCAGGGCAATGTTGTACATAAATATACTCAGCGCCTACCCACAACTAAACGGTGAGTGTTAAATAAATATGTGATGAAATGAAATTCTAAGCAGTCTTTACCACGTTTTATCAAGTATTTAAATTTCACCTGTTCTCCAAACCTATGGATTCCAAGGGGGGAAAGCAGCGCGGAGTAGGGCGGGGGGGCGGGATGAATCGGGAGATTGGGATTGACATGTATACACTAATATGTATAAAACTGATAACTAATAAGAACCTGCTGTAGAGCACAGGGAACTCCACTTTGCTGTACAGTAGAAATTAACACAACACTGTAAAACAACTATACCCCAATAAAAATAAATAAATAAATAAATAAATTTCACCTGTTCTCTCATTGGATTTCTCCTCTGAGTCTGAGTGAAGATGGAAAATATTAGATTTATTCATATTTAAAATTAAGGTAGAATATTTGATTGTATTACAGTGGATTTAAATTCATTGTATCATGTAAAAATGTCCAATATTTAACACAGATTTTGAGTCTTAATAATAGTAATGCCTTACTTATGGATTTTATCAGTAAATTCTGGGATGATATAAAAAAAACAGAGAAGATATATAAAACTGAATTCAAGGTTTAACCTGAAGTCCCTTAGAAAAATTGATAGTACAGGTGATGTAGTTCTTAGAGTTCCCAGCAGGGGCCAGAATGTTCATGTTTATGGACATTCACATTAAATGACAATGTTTTTACTGTAATTCAAGATTGTATCTATTTTTAAACCAATAAGAAAGTCAGATAGAACTTTTTATAGTTAAAATTACTAAAAACTTCTGACTTATTAATTTAAAATTTCAAGAATGTAAATATATAATTCAAAATAGCGAAAAATGAGTTTGACAGAAGTAGTAATGTTCTGTAACGAAAGGCTAACCCCTAATATCTGAGCAAATGGGTATACAAAGTACTTTTAGTCAGTAGACACTAAAACCCCTACACTAATTGCCAAACTCAGGTCACTGGGTCTTTCAGTTGCCAAGCCAGACTATGGACTGGGTCCAAGAACAAAGGGCACCACTGTGGCGTTGACCCAGGAAATTGGGCACTGACCCTATTTGTTAATTTTAGAATATTAAAAAAATTCCTAACTCAATATAAAAGAAGTACTGGTGCTTCCAAAGTATTTCAATGCCAATTGCCTTTGTGAATCAAATAAACTGTTTTTAATTTAATTCTTATTTAAGTCATGTAACCTTTCTCTGGACCTCAGTTTCTCCATCTGTTCAGGAGTACATTAGATATGATAATCTACTAGAATTCAATTCTTTTTCCTTAGACAAAAAGCATCTTTTTTTTTCCTGTCTCTAGTTCTTGGCATAGTCTCTATCACAAACCAGGTGCTCAGTAAATGTTTAATGAACAAATAAATGAATAAATAAACAAATGAATAAATTTTTAGAGAGGTCTTTCTAGGAATTTACAAAAGAATTTGGAAACAGAGTGCCTCTGAAAGCCAATCTTCTGCGAATTATGAAAAACAATGCTTTAGGCAATTCCAAGGAAATAAGAAAACATTTTCTGAATACTCTTGAAAAGAACTGAATTCTTTCATGGCTATCACTACTTCCAAGTCACTAACTGAGTAAAGAGGGAGTTAATTTTTTTAAAGTGTTTTAAGACTTTAAATTTAAAAACCAAATCTAAAAAAAATTTAAAAAAATTTTTTATGTGCAGAAACATACTCTGTATTGAGTCAATGGTTTCCAAAGTTCCCCCAGAACAAAACCCTGAAAATTGCAAGATTTTCTCTTGGGGAGTGGTTGTTTGCTGGAAGGCTTATCTTAATAATAAGGGAGGGTAAAGATTTCAAAACTAAAGGTGTAATTGTGCCAATTCAATCTATATTTCATCTGCTCCAGAAATCACGTGCTTATTCTAAAATAAACAAAACCATCATGAAGGAAATCAGTCATCCAAAATAATGAAAATGAACTCCTTATACTCTGTTTCTCATCTGTAAATTTTTAAAATTTTACTTCGTTAAACTTGGGGACAAATGTATAACTGCAGGCAGAAATTTCTGTGCCTTCTTAATCCAGAGAGGTGGGCAATGGTGTGGAAGTTTAGACCAAAAGTGAGCATGTAGATGTAGCAAATTTGAGAGCCCAACTAGAGACTGCTATATATTATATCAGGGAATTTGAGACATCCCTGCATGCTATCTCACTGCATGTACATTCAACATAAACAAAAATAAAATTCAAGTCCAGTAAAAGGGGCTAAAATTAGTGAATCACAGACTTTTTCCAGACACCAGCCACTGCCTTTGGGCAAAGGACTTCAGTAGCTGTGCTTACTTGCTATTAATAGAATAAAGAAATTATTTGAGCCAGGTCCTCATAGCTTGAATAATGTAAAGATTCATTCTCAAGGAAAAACAATTTTTTCGAGAACTCTCATAGATAAAAGTCAACCCCTATCACTTTAGATGACACTTGAAGCCAACTTGATTATAGTAAAAAACTCAATTGTAAACACTTTTTAAAATAACACTGTAGACACTGTATTTGTAGACACTGTATAAAATGAAGACATCAAAGATGTAAGGTGGTTATCTGGATGATCCAGAATATACATCAAAAATTAGGTTTTATAATGATACAAATGAACCTATTTACAAGACAGAAATAGAGTCACAGATGTAGAAAACAAACTTATGGTTATCAAGGGGGAAAGGGGGAGGAGGGATAAATTGGGAGATTGGGGTTGACATATACACACTACTATATATAAAATAGATAACTAGTAAGAACCTAGTGTATAGCACAGGTAACTCTACTCAATACTCTGTAATGACCTATAGAGGAATAGAATCTAAAAAAGAGTGGATATATGTATATGTATAACCGATTCACTTTGCTGTACAGCAGAAACTAACACAACATTGTAAGTCAACTATACTCCAATAAAAATTAATTTTAAAAACTAAGTATATATTTTGAAATTACTTACGGAACTCATAGACACCCCTGGGAAGCTAAGGAACTTAGTTGGAAAGAGCATTCTGGGAAATAGGTTGATTTCTGGCCCACCTGGGCTGGCTATTCAAGGAGCTATGCCTTGGGGTAAACTGAGGCAATAAATTCTATCCCAGTTTCAGGGGAAAATGCTTTCCTGCTGGTATAAGGAGAAAGCAGGGAGAGAAGGAGTACTTTACAACAAAGAATATGGATAAGGAGGAGACTATAACACACATAATCAGTTCACAGTCTCCCTACCGGGTCAAGGCAAAGAAGATTGTTCAGCCTTTGCCTTGCCTACACACACACACATACACACACACACACACACACACACACACACTGCCCTTCTGAGATTTCTTTTCTGCTCTCTGGCTGCTTTTGACTCAATTTGAACTAAATAGAACCTGTGTTGGGTAACGACTCTGGTAGTCTTAAATAGTGGTGTCACAGTGAGCATGGTCACTCCCTAGCAAGGTCTTGTTAATAGTTACACAGTGTCTCTGCATAGTCACAAATCATTGAATGCAAAAGTTCTAGTGGAATGTTCGAGTGTTCGGTGCGCTAGCACAGAACTGCTAGAGGTGGCAAGGACACACAGGGACCTCCCAGTACTGGTACTCTCTACGAGGGCGAGTAAGAGGGAACCCAATAGAAATGTTATGAACCACAGAGCAAACCGAAAACACAACAAGAGCCATTCAGAAAGTCTATAAATATAAACATAACAGGGCTTCCCTGGTGGCGCAGTGGTTGAGAATCTGCCTGCCAATGCAGGGGACACGGGTTCGAGCCCTGGTCTGGGAAGATCCCACATGCCGCGGAGCAACTAGGCCCATGAGCCACAACTACTGAGCCTGCGCGTCTGGAGCCTGTGCTCCGCAACGAGAGGCCGCGACAGTGAGAGGCCCGCGCACCGCGATGAAGGGTGGCCCCCACTTGCCACAACTAGAGAAAGCCCTCGCACAGAAACGAAGACCCAACACAGCCAAAAATTAATTAATTAATTAATTATTTAAAAAAAAGTATATAAACATAACAATATATTATGAATATAAAAGTATACCTACTGAAAAATTAGAAAGTTGAACTTTCTTGTATTTAAGGAGACATTCATTCATTTATTGGTTCAGTTATCAGTAAACACATTTGAGAATTGTAATAATCTATATAATTAACACTAACACTAAGTCTTTTGAGTCTAGTCTCTTTTTACAATGGAAAAAAGAGGAAGCAAAATTATAACTTAATTTTTATTCTTTGTATTTCAAATGTATAATGAATAAACTAGAGTTCCCACTTTGGAAAGGAAGGAGGAGAGAAATCACATTTTGAAGCTTTCCTGAATTAATACTACCTCTAAAGGACAATGGAATGCAAACGTTTTGTTAACTGGGACATTATTATGACACACTGCCATAATATGAATGTTATCACCTCAAGACTGACCTGAAAACCAACTAAAGAAATCCCTCAAGACCAGATTGCAGCCTACACCCTAGAATTGACAAATGTTGTGCAAATGTCCTCTAGAGAACCTACAAGTTAGTAGTTGGTGATTATAAAACAATAAAATTTATATTTCTGCTCTTGGCAATAATTATGTATCAGTAAATAAATACACAGTGTCTAAAAATAACCATGTTTGAGGTCTCATTAAAAGTACAACTATAGATATTAAGATGAGGGGACTTCAAGTTAGAGGGAAAAAATTCAATTGAAGCAGTATAAAATGTATTACTTTGGGGGAAAGTGTGGTCTGGGGATCCCTGGAGTGAAGACCCTTTCAGAGAATCTGTGGAGTAAAAACTATTTTCATAACAATGCTAACATTTTCTTGCTACTCTCATTTTTTCTTATATGTATAGTGGGGTTTTTCCAGAGGCTCCATGATATGTGACGGCATCATCGCTCTGCCAGCAAATAGAATATATGCTTGCATACGTCTATATTCTAACATTTCTCATTTTTAATTTATAATATGTTAAATATTGATAGATATGACCCACACAAACAAAAGCTTTTGAGGATCCTAAATAACTTTTCAGAGTAAAGCAATCTTGAGACCAAGAAGTGTGAGAACTACTGTTTTAGGTGATACACCTCAAGTTAAACGGCCCAGCTCATCAAATTTCTTCCTGTTTTATATTGAAGAGACTAGATTGTAGGCTTCACGAAGACAGTGACTGTTTCTGTCTGGCTCACTGTTTTCTCCTCAGAATCTAGCATGGTACCAGGCACATAATAGGCATTAGAATATTTCATAAAATAATAAATGAATTAATACAGTTAACACTCAAACAGCGCAGGGGTTAGGAGTGCCAACTGGTCTTCCAGTTGAAAATCTGTATATAACTTTACAGTTAGCCCTCCGTATCCAAGGTTCTTGCATCTGAGGATTCAACCAACTACAGATGGTGTAGTACCGTAGTACACATTTAGCGAAAAATGTGCATGTAAGTGGACCCTCTCAGGTCAAACCCGTGTTGTCCAAGGGTCCACAGTACATACATACATGCATACATAAATGACAGCTTTGCCAAATGACTTATTCAAGGTCACATAAAATGTCAGCAACAACCCCAGAACTATATTCCAGATCTCCTGTCTGCTATTCCTATACTGCTACTCCCTGGCTCAAGGATACTTTTGTTTTTGTTCATTTTTGTTCTGTAATCTATTGAAAGCATGGATAATCAGGTATTGCCACTGTGAGATGACTACCTTTCTCATGCTGTTATGTGAGTTGAGCACTATACAATTTTCTTCTGGCCTTAAGCATAATCAGAACAGTGTGATACCAAAGGGCTATCATCACAAGGAAGTGGCAAGAGTGATCAGATAAAATACAACTTTCTGCTTTTTTCCCACAGCAGAGTTGAATTTTTCATGATTCAATCTTATTCTAATTCCTAGTCTCCTCCTTTCTTTGGCCACCTCATTAAACTTCTGGCAAGCTTTTACGTTAATGCACTCAGTAGTTCCCAGACTGCAAAGAGTAAAATCATAAATGTTTTTTGGGAAATATGCCTTATACTCTCAAAGTTGTTTTGAAACATCCCCCCCTGGTATTTGTAAGAGAGAAGAGAGAAGTTTGCTTCCTACCTTACTTATGGTTACAGAAATGTAAGGCCCACCCAGTACAAAGAAGAACAGTGGGAAAGAAAAATACAAGTCTTGTGAAGAGGTGAACTGGCCACCTAAATTGACTCCTGTGAGAAACTGCTTTCAAAGATGGCAAACCTAAGACAAAGCCAATAAGCTGGTCGACCATGCCCTCCCATCAACTAGAAGGAATTCTCTACTCACTCATCCTAATGACACAGTCCTGTCTTCATGAAAGCAGCCAAAGCCAGGCCTCCAGCAGTCAGACCACAGTGAAGGTTCCTACTGCTGGTGAACCTTTCCTGCTCTGGGGCCTTGGGAAGGTTGTTGTCACTGACACTGGAGAAGAAATATATGTTCTTGAAACTTCTTGAGGACCTCTTAACTCATTCATTACTGATGTCTAGAGGCACTGATTGAATATAGTTGATTCTCAATATTCATAGTAGTTATGTTCTATCAAATCACTGCCAACACTGAATGAGTGATTACTGAGCCACTGCTCCTAGGGGAAACACAAGGTTACATCCTGTCAGCATCTGGTCACATTTTCGTCCACCAATCAATATATAACCTTGCTTTATGTGCATTTCTGTTTTAAAATATCTTATTTAATATAGATTGCTGATTCATTAACATTGGATTCACAGCCAAAAGCCCTATAACTGAAGCCTGAACAAAGCTTACATAACACACATATTTTCCATAAGGAGATTTTTTTCCCTAAGTTCTATCACAACCTTCTTTTTCAAAAATTGTGGTAAAACATACATAACAAAATTGACTATTTAACCATTTTTAACTGTACAGTTCAGTGGCATTAAGTACATTTACACTGTTGTGCAACCATAAGCAACATCCATCTCCACAACTTTTTGATCTTCCCAATTGAAAACTCTGTATCTATTGAACAATGGCTTTCCCCCACCCCTCCTCCAGTCCCTGGCAACCACCATTCTATTTACTTTTCATCACAGCCTCCCTGTGCCTAGGAGCACAGCACTTCAGCATTATGCTTGGGGGCCACTTTGAACAGCAGACTCACCCCAAAAAAACCACACAAAAATGTGAAAAAAAATGGTGCTATATAGATTGCAAAAAGGGCACTTATTAATAAGCATGAGGGCTGAAACAAGGCGGAGAATTGCCTTGGTTGACCTGAACTGGGATCCTGTGTGTTGGAAGCCTCAAATTTTTCGCTGCTCTGTGCATGTGTGTGAATGACTATAAAAGCGCTACGAGTATTGATTACGGAGTAAAAAATAAGTTTCGGCAATGAGACAAATTTGCAAACGTGGAATCCGTGAGTAATGAGCATCGACCATGTGGAAATGACGATCTTTGTTTCCTCTATTCCAGGTAGTAAGAATAAACAGTTGAAATGTGCCTTGCGATAGGGCTGCCTTAGAACATTTTACTAGAGAGCTAGCCTACGTGAATTGATAATTGGCAGCTACAAACTGAAGCAGTTCTAGTTCATGTGGAGGATAAATTTAAGCATAATCTCAAACCCCTCTGCATGAAACAAAGACCAAGTGCTCAAGTACTAGTTATCAATCACTTACTGTGTGACAGGCAGAATACTCAGCAATTTACATGTATTATTGAATTACATCCCCCCCCAAAACTCTATGAGGAAACTGAAGGTTAGAGAAGTTAAGTATCTCATCCATCATTACATAGTTAGAAGTGGCAAAATTGAGATTTGAACTCAGGTCTATCTGACTGCAGAAACTGAGGTCCCAACTGCTATGCAATTCTAATAGAGTTAAAAAAAAAAAAGATTTGATTTACTCAGAAGTATATAGAAGCATATGCTACAATCATTATAACATTACAAAGATTTATATGGTGAAAAATAAATTTACCAAACAAATAAAACTTTATAAACCTGATCTAATACCGCTCCACAACAATGAATATCTGAAATCTTTCAGGGCATCTGGTTTGTGTCTGGTTTTCCTTAATCTTTAATGATGGGCAAATCTAATGCATTATGTAAGGCCATTTTTTCTCAAGAGATGTAGATACCTCTTAAGAATTTGATGAAAATGCATTAACTTTTCAGGCTACTGAGTTGCATTTTAGTGCACTGAGGCAGTAAATTAGTGTACAATGTGCAAAAGTAGTGACCTAAAAAAATGAATATTTGATATGAACCACTGCATTCTCTTGGAAAAAAAAGTAATGGATTAACTCTCTCAGGAGTCCTTAGCTTCCCCAAAAGAAGTAGGAAGAATAAATCTCCTGTGGCCTGGAAACAGCTTCTGTTTCTCGCTGGCTATGTTTGTTTAGCTCTTTAATAGTTCATTTGATTAGATCTTGTGGCTCCCAAAGCTAAGGTTGAGAGTTTGATCCCTACAGAGGCCACTTAAATTTAGAGAACAAAAAGCTCTATTCTCTGCTCCCAGACCTTACACCAAATCCCTGCCAGGTGTCTGCCCTCTGGTCAAATGAGAAACTGGCAAAGGGGTGCAAACCTAGCACAGTATTGGGAAATAGAAAAATGGGCACCCTTTATTATGGTGCTCCTTTCCTTTTATGTGTCCACAATATTTGGATATAATTTATAGAGAGTAGATACTATGTTTTTTCTTTTACCACTGGAAATCTGAGGAAAACTTCATTACCAGTCATAAAATTCATTATCTTAAGCTTATTCTAAGTTATTCTAAGCTTATTCTAAGTTCAGATAGCTGACATTATCCTCTTGGTAATAAACAATGAAAAAACACATCCTCTGAGCAATATTAATCTGCAACTTTGGGATAGGAAATAATAGTAATCAGTCAAAAACTGAACACAATTTTCATATGAATAAAAGATATTAAATTATTTAAAAATAATTCCATGAGCAGTTTAATATTAAAAAGTATGATCTTCATTATGTGTTAAGAATTCATTCAGGAAAACAAGTTTCTCAAATTATAGCGAGAAATCTTTTACTAGTATCACTATCTTAACTTTAAATTTAAAATTTAAATCTGTATTTCCCTAATTACACAGTACTAAAAATAATTTACTACAACAAATAAAAATTCTTTTACTTCAAATCCTTGCCTAAATAATATAAAATCATTTTATTTTTTGAGGAAAAGACATTTCAACTTTTTAAGTATGAAGTGTAAATTAAGATTTACTTATTTAAATTATAATTTTAAAGTTTCACATATAAAGATGAACAAGATCTAAGTGTAGTTTATATTATTGTTAACATAGATTTTAATTTTTCAAATGTCACATATATCTTTCATTATTTGTAGATTTATTTCTTTTATGAAGTAGTCAAATGAATCAGCTCACCCTTGACTGTAACAAAATACTGTTTGGTGACTTGTGACAGACAGGGTTTTAACCTCTGACAGCGAGATTCATTGTGGAGCAAGAGCCAATCATAGATCCTGACGACACTTGTCTCATCAAAGTTGGAATATAAAAAGCCACTTGGAATACAGTATAAAAGATTCACTGGTGTGGCAAGTTGTCTCTCAGACTGTGCAGGCATTAACATTTTGCTTGGCATTACTCAAAAGCAAAAGAAAAGTAAAAGGAAGAAATAAGAACAAGGGAAAAGATTGTACTGATTTTAAAATCATGCAAAAACTGCAAATCTATGTTTATATTTACCTATTTATGCTGATTGTTGCTGGTCCAGTGGATCTGAATGAGAACAGCGAGCAAAAGGAAAATGTGGAAAAAGAGGGGCTGTGTAATGCATGTATGTGGAGACAAAACACTAAATCCTCAAGACTAGAAGCCATAAAAATCCAAATCCTCAGTAAACTTCGCCTGGAAACAGCTCCTAACATCAGCAAAGATGCTATAAGACAACTTTTGCCCAAAGCTCCTCCACTCCGGGAACTGATTGATCAGTACGATGTCCAGAGAGATGACAGCAGTGACGGCTCCTTGGAAGATGATGATTACCACGCTACGACGGAAACGGTCATTACCATGCCCACAGAGTGTGAGTAGTCCTATTAGTGTAGAGCAACAGTTCTGCTGACTGCTGTTCTAGTGTTTATGAGAAACCGATCTATTTTCAGGCTCTTTTAACAAGCTGTTGGCTTGTATGTAAGTAGGAGGGAAAAGAGTTTCTTTTTTTTCAAGATTTCATGAGAAATATACTAATGAGACTGAAAGCTGCTGCATAATCTGTTTCCTTAGAGAGCTAAAAAGCTAAAAATAAAAAATAAAATGCTTGCATGTTTAATATGACAACTATAACATGCTTACACTTTCACAGCTTAATATCACCAAGGTAAGGATTGGGAGATACTACAAGCAATGTGAAAAACTTGAAATTTTTTAACTACATGAAATTTCATAACTGCATTTGGTTGTCTGAAATATGCATTTATAATAACAGCTTTTTTCATAATAAAGAGAACAGAAGAAATTTGTAGATGTTGAAGACTATTTGGGCATTTGCTGAACACCTAGAATGACTTCTGTTATTCAAAACTATTTCTCACAGTGTTTTTATGTTCTTCACAAATTAAAGGTATCTAATTTTGAAAGCTATTACAACACTGGAAAATATGAAAAAATATTTTTTATAAATTTAATGTATTACTAAGAGCAATGATGAAGTAAACATAGCATAATAATAATCATGAGCTAATTATCAGAAAATGCTAAGAAATAAAACATTTTAATTGAGTAGGCTATGGCTCACAAAGTCCCACTTATACCTTGACCATGGTACTATTGTTAAGAGTACCCGACCTGCATATTTCCAGGCAGGCACATGCTTAATAACCTCCTAAAGTATTATTTTACTCTTCATAGGAGGGAGGACTATTACCTGTAGTATCTACATTGCTTCTGGAAGATAATACACGTCATACCATTCCTGCTGCAGGCAGTTCAAAACTATACTCAAGGAAAGGGGGACAGGCACCTTAACAGAGAAGGCATGACAAGAAAGAGTTTTGTGCCATATGTCTGTGATCTTGCTTTATAGAGTGCTTTACCCACTTTAAACTGGACTCAAAACAGTTTCAAAATATTGTTTTTCTTATTAAGTAATTAGGTTATAATGCAACGAATAATTTTCCTTTAAGACTGTGCTATCAGATAATCCTGGAGTAGATTTGCCTTATTTATAAACAATCTTGGAAAACCAAAAGGAAAGAAATTTCTAAGTGCTTCTGCTTACAATGACAGCCTGGCCCTAAAGACAATGTTTTCTAAGTTTTGAGAGAGCCTGAATGCAACATTTAGATTTTGGTGCTACTTACCTGCTAGCTTTGTTCCTTTAAAAGGCTATCCCAGCACCCAAACATAACAGATGTACTATATTTTCTACTAATTCCTGAGGCTCAGTTGCTCAGTGTCTTGTCCCCAGGTAATTCAGGCCTGGGGGAAGGGTTCCTTCTTCCAGACTGATTGGTACAGCTGCTCAGTAAGTGTAACTACTCAGATTCCCAAAGAATTCTAAGTGGATGTTCCTCCACAGTGTCTCTTGTTCTCTCTAATCATCATCATCTTAAAATTTCATCCACTTTTCATTCCTTAATAGAATTTTCCTTAGTCCACAGTTCTCTGGAGAGGAAGTAGGTTCCTCCTAAACAGCTGAAAAAACATACATCTAAGAAAATCTGAAAAGCTATAGTAATTATTTTATTTGATAGTTTTCTGAGTTATGAATGAAATTCTACATATTTTTTTTCATTTTAAAAGACTAGTTGTGCACACATTATTCCAATAAACATGCTCATTGATTAATATGGAGGAGTTTATTCATCTGTCATGAAAAATGATTTCAGTAACTCTTTTTTTTTCTTATTCATTTATAGCTGATCTTCTAACGCAAGTGGAAGGAAAACCCAAATGTTGCTTCTTTAAATTTAGCTCTAAAATACAATACAATAAAGTAGTAAAGGCCCAACTGTGGATATATCTGAGGCCAGTCAAGACTCCTACAACAGTGTTTGTGCAAATCCTGAGACTCATCAAACCCATGAAAGACGGTACAAGGTATACTGGAATCCGATCTCTGAAACTTGACATGAACCCAGGCACTGGTATTTGGCAGAGCATTGATGTGAAGACAGTGTTGCAAAATTGGCTCAAACAACCTGAATCCAACTTAGGCATTGAAATCAAAGCTTTAGATGAGAATGGTCATGATCTTGCTGTAACCTTCCCAGGACCAGGAGAAGATGGGCTGGTAAGTGATTACTGAAAATAACATTCTAAAAACCTTATGTTTTTATTCATAATGTGAATGAATAGTAGTGAAAAACAACTACCAGTTTCCTATGCTCATAAGCCGGAAAAAGGTATCTTACCCCGATGGTAGCCCTGTACCCAATAAAAGTAGGTGTCCAATTTCATATCCTATGAAACACTCTCTTGATACTTTTAGTTTGCATGAGGACTTAAAGAAAAAAGTTACACCATAGTCCTTAACTTCTTTAGGAATTCTTTTGAATTGGGAATGAAATATAAAGTGTTTTTCATTGATGTGCTATATGATTATATAAATAAAAACATGAAGTCTTCATAGTGGATTCTAGGACCTACCCAACAAAACATTTTTTTCCCTAGAAGAGTGCCAAACGTGTTAACATTTTTTTGGCTTAATAAAGTGGAAAAAAATAAACTCTAAAAATTATAATTGAAATAAAATGCTTTTAATTATAGCAACTAACTAAATACAATATGTTTAGACGTATATGCTATTAAATATACTATATTTAAGATCCCTCAAGATAAATGTTCCTTATTTTCTAGGCTGTTGATGCACTGATGTATATGTGGATTACTCTGTGAATTACCCCTAATAAAATTTAAAATTTCAGGGTAGTTAACCTGTACCACCCAGCTTATTTCTGAACTGTCTTACTATTCTTTTGCAAGAGTTTACTTAGGTAATGTCAACTAATTTAATATCAGGTCAAACAGAAGACAATGCCTTATATATTATAAAAATTAATAAAAACCATTTAAAACCTAGTATAAATTTAGAGTTACTCACTCTTCTGGCTTATCTATGCTTGTGTTTACTTCTGTTTTCAAAAACTTATTTAATGTGACCATATCTTTTACTTCCATTTATTGATATAATTTACAACAAAAGATTATACTTGCAAGCAATGTGTTCTTTTTAGTTTTTAAATGGTCTTGTTTGTAAAGAATATATAATTAGTAAGTCATATCTACTTTAAATGAAAACATAGTCTTTAAGAGATTATACAATTTTCCAAATGATCTATTTTTCTTTAAATATGCTACATAAAATGTTACTGACTCCCAAAATGATGTTATTATTTTTTATAATCTTAAATACCAATAATTACCAGGTCTATTTTGATTTTGATACAGGATAAAAACTACTATTAATTATTTAGGAATGTGTTCTTTTTTATAGACAGCATTTTAATGATCAAAGCTGGTGATGTGACAGAGGTTTTATTTATTATTAAGCAGATGGTTAATACGATGTATTCCTCAGACTTTTCCATATAAAAAGAAAAATGTCTCAAATGCATGAAAAGATTGGGGCGGGGGAAGGATTAGCAAATTATTGTTTAAATATCTGAACAGAAACATTTTTCAGTGAAAGAATAAAGGAAATATTATCGTATCTTCTTCTGAATCTGTCCCTCCCTCTCTTGGAGTTGGTCGTTCCAACCCAATATACCTACCGCTACCTTCATCACCCTACCTTCCCTTCTCCCATTACAATCTGTACAGTGCTGGGTGGTAACTATTTTGGTTTGGCGTTAATATCCAAGGATCCCTGAATAAGATCTAGTGAATGGAGGATGGATGAGTATACCTATCCCTCCAGGAGTCATCAGACATATTTAGCCACCATATTTAACCAACAAGCAGGAAGAGAGAAGCTAGCTTTTCCCCTTCCTCCTTTCTTCCCTCCTCCCTTTCTCTTCTCCTCCCTCTCTCCCTTTCTTGCCAACAATATTTTCAGAGCATCTATTATGTGCCAGGCATTCGGACACTCAAACTGGGGAAAACAAGAATAAGCAAGACAAAGATCTGACCACAGGGGAATCTGTATTGCTGCTATAGTCTTTTGAGCCATAAGGGAAGTATCAAGCCTAGTGTAAATTAAAATTCTTTAATGCTGTGGCAACATTAAAACATAAAAACAAATGTGGCAGAAGCAAAATGATTAGTTTCTTTCTTCAACAACGAGTGCTTGATGTAGGAAGGTGTTTCAGCATCTATTACTAACTCTTCTTTCCTTTTCATACAGAATCCCTTTTTAGAAGTCAAGGTAACAGACACACCAAAAAGATCCAGGAGAGATTTTGGACTCGACTGTGATGAGCACTCCACAGAATCTCGATGCTGTCGTTACCCTCTAACTGTGGATTTTGAAGCTTTTGGATGGGATTGGATTATTGCACCTAAAAGATATAAGGCCAATTACTGCTCTGGAGAGTGTGAATTTGTATTTTTACAAAAATATCCTCATACCCATCTTGTGCACCAAGCAAACCCCAGAGGTTCAGCAGGCCCCTGTTGTACTCCCACAAAGATGTCCCCAATTAATATGTTATATTTTAATGGCAAAGAACAAATAATATATGGGAAAATTCCAGCCATGGTAGTAGATCGCTGTGGGTGCTCATGAGATTTATATTTGGTTCATAACTTCCTAAAAAGTGGAAGGTCTTCCCCTCAACAATTTTGAAACTGTGAAATTATGTACCACAGGCTGTAAGCCTAGAGTATGCTACAGTCACTTACGCACAAGCTACAGTATATGAACTAAAAGAGAGAATATATGCAACGGTTGGCATTTAACCATCAAAACAAATCATACAATAAAAAGTTTTATGATTTCCGGAGTTTTTTAACTTGGAGATCAAATTCCATTTATGTTCATATATATCACAACATATGCAGGTAAATGAAAGCAATTCTCCTTGTGTTCTGGTGAATTAAAGGAGTATGCTTTAAAGTCTATTTCTTTACAGTTTCATTTAATATTTACAGAAAAATCTATATGTAGTATTGGTAAAATGCAGGATTGTTATATACCATTATTTGAATCATCCTTAAACACTTGAATTTATATTGTATGATAGCATACTTGGTAAGATAAGATTCCACAAAAATAGGGATGGTACACCATGTGCAAGTTCCCATTCCTATTCTGATTGATACAGTACATTAACAATTCATGCCAATGGTGCTAATACAATAGGCTGAATGGCTGATGTTATCAGGTTTATCAAATAAAATACACTCAGTAAAGTAATGTTTCTCCTTTCTTCAGGTGCATTTTCATACTCCTCCAAATGGGGAACGGATTTTCTTTAATGAAAGAAAAATCATTTTTCTAGAGGTCTGGATTCAATTCTGTAGCATACTTGGAGAAACTGCATTTACAAGGCAGCCAGAAAGTATTCATTTTTATCAAAATTTCAAAATTATAGCCTGCCTTTGCAACACTGCAGTTTTTATGATGAAATAATGGAAATGACTGATTCTATCAATATTGTATAAAAAGACTTTGAAACAATTGCATTTATATAATATGTATACAATATTGTTTTGTAAATAAATGTCTCCTTTTTTATTTACTTTGGTATATTTTTACAGTAAGGACATTTCAAATTAAGTATTAAGGCACAAAGACATTTCATGTATGACAGAAAAGCAAATGCTTATATTTCGGAGCAAATTAGCTGATTAAATGTGGTCTTAAAACTCCATATGCTAATGGTTAGATGGTTATATTACAATCATTTTATATTTTTTTACATTATTAACATTCACTTACGGATTCATGATGGCTGTATAATGTGAATGTGAAATTTCAATGGTTTACTGTCATTGTATTCAAATCTCAACGTTCCATTATTTTAATACTTATAAATATTATTAAGCATACCAAAATGATTTAACTCTATTATCTGAAATCAGAAAAATAAACTGATGATATCTTAAGAATTGTTAATTTTATTTTATAATTTGATAATGAATATATTTCTACATATATTTACTTCTATTTTGTAAATTAGGATTTTGTTAATCAAATACATTATACTTATGACTAAGTGAAATTATTTCTTACATCTAATGTGTAGAAATAATATAAATTATATTAAAGTGTTTTCACGTTTTTTGAAAGACACAACAGTTTTATGTTATAATGATTAATTCTGGATTTTTGGTTTTCACTTTATTGTAAAAGTTTAATGATTTAGCACAAAAGTTTGGTTTAGAAATTTTAGGTCTGCTACTCTAGTTTCTCATGAGTGAAATTCCTGTTAAATTGGTTCTGGTCAAGTTGCTTTAAACATGCAAAAGCAAGGGCTAGTTACATCTGTTTCATTTCTCTTTATCTTGACCTGAAAACTATTTATATGTTTTCATAGGTTCAATTTCCAAATGCATTGCAGTTGGCAAGGGTATATGGTCCTAGAGTTACAAGTTCTACTGAAGCCACAGGGACACAGGGAAACTGCATCTTTTTCCTAGCACTTAATGATACTGGCACATTTATCTGAGTTTTGGGGGCAAAAATTTTCAAACTGAATTGAAAAATAATTATAAAGTGCCTAGAATCCACCCCTGGCCAATTTAATAGCTTAGCTCTAAAGCAGTGACTATGTCTAATGGGGGAGGTGATTAAAATTTTGTCTAGTGTTATGGTTCTAAAATAAATAATTTATAATTATTATAACCATGGAAGATATTACAGCAATTTACACTCATACAAACAGAGTGCAGTAGTTTTTCTAATTCTGATACTGACATATTTAACACTGACAAGGCTGGAGCTGTAAGGGAGTTGCCCCTGTTGGGGGAGGAGCCAACTGCGGTGACGCGGTAAGGCCACTTTTCAGCTGTACATATCAGAACATACTTCTTCCAGGGCCATGAATATACATGACCTCAAAGTCTGGGTCAGCAGGCCCATTAGCACACCTTAGGCTCTGGAGCACAAATAACTGGGGACCTTGATCCCTACAGTGGGAACTGTGAGGAAGGAACACCCTCTGTTTCCAAGCACCCAGTTTCAGGACTCCCCAACCTTTATATTTACCCTTACCATGGAGCCCCAAGATCACATCACTAACCTCTCCATTTGGTAGCCCACTTCAAAACCCATATGACCATGAAAGAAAGCATCAGGACCAATTTGTTTTGTGACAAGACCTAGGCATTTCTTTTTCTATTTTGCCTAGGTCCTAGGAATGGCAAAGGCGCTCTGCTATTCTGCCTATGGGCATGTCACTTTCATTTTCAGCACCCTAAGAATATTCACTTGTGATACGTGACACTAACCCCTGAAATTTTCAGAAAAAATTATGTAAAGTTCAATGTAGTGTATCAGTTTTAATATTCTGAACGTTTTGTAATACTTCTCATACTTCCCACAAACCTATGTGAGTTAAAAAAAACACAGTAAAAATAAAAACAAACAAAAAACCCTTTCAAACCCTATGGTTCCTTTTGTATTCAAGTTGGTTTTTGCACTTCTGTAGAGAACTTTATTTTCTTAAAATAAAAAGGCAATATTTTGACATTGACAGTAGCTAGATTAGAACTCAATTATTCTATACCCCAAACGAAAACAAATCTATTTCACTTTAAACCACCATATACTCATTTAAGAATGTCAATGACCCTTTTGGGTCTGGTGGGACACTCTCACCAGGAAAAAGAAAACTCACAATTTTGCATATAATTTCAGGGAGCTCAGAGTCTTCTTAGAGCTCATTCATAGAATCTAGTTTATTTTCCTTCTTAAGATAAAAATTTTTTATGAAGTAATAAAATATACTTATAAGGGCCTGCTTCCCAATTAATTAGTTTTAATCCTTAACAGTTGAATGTTTGAAAAGGAAAATAAATATCAAATCAGCCTGGATGTCTTAACATGGCTAAAACACTTGCTAATTACCAAAACATTCTATGTTTCTTAAAGATCATCCAGTCATCAACTGGCAAGTCTGTGATAGATTAAACTAGACAGCTGAATAAAAATCACTTCAAATTATGAACTCACATTCTTTTTATGTGTCAAAACCAAAATCAATAAATCATCAGGGCTTCTGATGTCTGGGTGTCAGAATTAGGAGGGTATGAGATGATAATATTTACTGAGCACCAGATTTGTGCTAGGAACTTTCTAGACACGCTCAATGTAGGAGACATTATTGTCCCCAGTTTACAGAAGAGAACTCTGAGGAACTGAGACAATAGGAGGTACCTCAGTGGCTGGTCTGAATTTCAATTCAGAGCAGTTCGACACGATGATTCATTGCTCTGGTTACACCAATTCTTCAACAAGTCCTAATGAAAGAGTGAAACTATATTTTTTAATGTTTATAATTTGTAATATACCCTTGTATATGTTTTCAGCATTGGTTTCTGCAAATGTTGTGTGGCTGCATTTTAATGAGGGAGGTTAGAGTTGGTATTATGAGGTGGAAGAAGAGCAGGTGATTAGCAAAGCAGAGAAATGTACAAACAGATAGAAGTGGGTCAATGTCATAGGATGTGAGAGATGGAATAGACCTTAGAGATCATCTAATTTACATATGACAGAACTGAGGTCTAAAGAGAGGGTTGCTCAAAGTCATAAAGTGAATTGGTTCAAAAACTGAGACAAGAGTTCTGAAATGCTAGAGTAGAGTGGATGGTGGGTCAGAGTGAGAAGAATGATTCCAAAAGACAAAATGCAGGAGAGCTAAAAACAAAAAAAAAGCTCTGAGTCATGGTTTGTCAGCTGGGGAATGTCAATACTGGGCACTAACTAAAGGTCCGTAGGATTATAACAGTTTACATCTATCTTTTATCAACCTGGAGATTATCTTGGACAAATAGACCCTAATGGGAAATCTATGGTAGTATGTGATTAAAACCACTACTTTACTGGGTACAGTAATACAAATTGAAATAATAATAAATTAATAATTAATAACTTTCAAAGTCCCCTCACATTAATGATGTAATTTTATCTTCATAATGCTGGAAGTTAAGTATTATTATTATGTCCATTTCATAGAGGGAACTGAGGCTAAATTAAATTAATCAAATTGCCCAAAGAAATGTAGCATTTATATTTGTACATTAATTACATAAGAAATAGAAATCAAATAAGTTATACTTGTTTGATCATTCATTCCAATACTACTTATTAAAAATGTAGCATGATAAAAGAATTCCATTTAAAATATCAAACGATCACTTTAAAATATAAGACACATGGATACTATCCAGTAATATAACTAAGAAATTAAACCATAGGTTAAAATGTGATAAGCAAGTCATGACTTGCCTGGCACATGACGTATAGTGTTGAAATTTCATTTGCACGGTCATTCAGTTCCAGTTTACACACTGCAAAACATATCAAATTAAACTATACTAATTTTGGTCATCCCTGAGTACAATGTCAAGCAATGGGAAGTGGTACTAAATTTAGTTCATTCATGCCTAGGTGGAATTTTGCAGAGGAAGTCTTTGAAAAATTAATACATTTTCATTAGATAGCATTCATTTATAGCAAGATTATCTTTGTTACAATTTAAAACACTAGATAGAGGGATTATTTACATATATTTTACTAGATTACCTACCAAAGACTTCAATGAATACCACATCCTGTCAAGAACACAGGATGTTCTTGAATGTAAGACTTGACATATGAAGGTGCCTAATTTATCTGACAAGCATAAAATGTATGTGTAATAATAATGATAGACAACTCCCTAATCCTCTGTTACAATGGTTGAGTAGTTCACTTCAGCTATGGTTTAACATTACACTAAGTATTCCTGATACAGAAATACAGAGTTTGGCAATGAAGCAAAGAAATACATACTAAGTTTTCATTGACTACAATTTTGGATTACTGTAAGATAGAAAAGTTTTTTAACAGTATGATGCTATTATTTTTAGGTGATTATTTATTAAACACACACATATATTTACTTTCTTGAAAAACTGACTTTAATAACATTTTCTTTAATTAGTTCTGCGTATGCACTATAGGCAAAACACTATTCACTGGAATTAACTTACAGAGATCTAAAACATATTCCCAGATTCTGATCTTAACGAGATCTGTTGGAGAGTTCTCCTGAGAAGGGCCGACAGATAAATTTGATTCAATTAATCTTAAAGGTAAGCTTTAAACCACACATATGAAGAGATTAACCTACTAATTCACATTTTTAATTTGTCTTCCTAACCATTCAAGATTATTCGATTAAGAAAACTTTCTTCCTATAATGTTATGTTCTTTTTTTTTTTTCCTAACATCTTATGAAGGACCCTATTCAGAACAAAATCTGATTATGCGGTTTTGGCCATGGATCCTCCACAAGACTTTCCCAGATCCGCTCCCACGGACACTAACTCTGACTAAGAAGCCAAACGTCTCTTGGCTCTATTCCCATGGAACTCAGAATTTTGGCATTACCTCTCCACTAGCCAAAAACAAAACATGTCAATACAGGAACGTTTGCTTACATCATGACATCAGATCCTCATAATGCTGAGATAGAATTCTGAAAGTGAAAATCAAGCATAAAACACCAATTTACTGAGCACACTGAAGTGACTGTGGGAGAAAACCCAAATTGTTAAATGGAAACAATCAGGCAGTCATTGAGGCAACTGCTTGGCTTGAGCTCCAAGAATATCTTCCTGAAAAGCTGCATACTTCTCAGCAACTCAAGAAATGGCATGAGTTATGTGGCTGCCTGCACCCTAAGTAAAGGATTCTACTGAGGAAACTTAGCCATCTTGGGCTCTGAACCAGGTCAGGTGCCATGGGATAGAAACTAGAGCAAAAAAGAACAAATGACAGTACTGCTTCCTACTTGTAGATGTTCCCTGGCAGCAAGTAAAATTGTCCCAAAGTCTAAAATCTATCAGGACCTATGTCTTATGCATTAGTGAATTTAAGTTCCTTACAGCTCCAGAGTCAGAAAAAACTCCAAGGAAGTTGCATAGGACTGGTGGGAAGCTAGCTAAGTTCCCATCTACTCATAGGCCAGGATGCATCCCTATGACTGAAATACCTTGCACCAACTGGGTCTCTCCTGGGCGAATAGCCCTGCACTGCAGTGCCAGCAGAGCTCTCTCCTTTGCTGACAGAGGTGGGTAGACTGTGAATAGTGAGCCCCACCTTGCTTTTACCAGAGGTTTAAACAAAGAATCCTGGTATTGGCCAAAGAGAGCAGTGTCATTTCAGAATTTGTGCCAAAGGCTGGAATTTGGCTTTATATCTGTTGGTGTAACATGTATTGTGTTGACACAATATATCTGTTAACCAGGTACATTACCTGGTTACTGTCCTTGGGCCTCATATATCCTGTTCAGACTGGCAAGAAATAAACTGCCTGTTGGACCTTGGACAAGAAGCATGAGCATTTACTTAACAAGGGAAAAGCACATTGCATAGATATTAATATCTCCATTTTTATAATGATGAAGTTGAGGTTCAGAGATGATTGTACTTAAGTGACTAAGACAGGTGCATACATGATGGGAGAAATACACATACAAATGTAGAACTAACACAACATTGTAAATCAACTTTACTTCAATTAAAAAAGTAAAAATTAAAAAGGGACCTACTCTCCTTGCTAAGCAAATAAGTAAATAAATAAATAAAACTAAAAAGGGACATACTATATAGTATGGGAAACTATACTCAATATTTTGTAAAATATAAGGGAAAAGAATGTGAAAAAGAATATATATACATAAGAATATATATATAAGTATATATATAAAAGAATATATATATATATATATATATATATAAACTGAATCACTGTGCTGTACACCTGAAACTAACATAATATTGTAAATCAACTATACTTCAATTTAAAAGAGAGAAAATAGAATAAAATGGCCAAAAAAACCCCAAAATGTAGAAGTACAGTTTTTCAGCTATTAGTTCAGGTGTGAAAAAATGTAATTTTCTACTTGTTGTAGAACTGACATCAGCTTTTACCTCAAGCCCGTTTGTGCTGTATCACCATTTCTACTTTATAGAGGCACTGTCATGTCAACGGGAACTGCTCTAATAATGCTTGTCATGTCCATGGATCTCACCCAGAAAATGATGAACGATATCCCCCTACTCTCAAGTCTCTAAACTCAGAGGAGGAGTGTAATGTGTCTCTCTTCTTTATGTCCAGCTCAGCCTATGAAGTAGGGCATCAAAAAAGATCATTGTCTAAAACTTCTCTCTTCCCATCAAATTCACTCCTATCATAAGCTCATGAGATCTTTATGTGAGAAGATATAGGAATAGGTTCTGGCTATCTGGATCTATTTACTAACACTTTATATTTCATACCTGAACCCTAGACCCTTGAACTTAAAATTTTGTTAAATACTACTATCTTTTTTTTTCCTGATTCTGATCTGAAAAGTACCTTCTGAAAAATGCAACCTTTTAATAAATCAGTGTTCATTCTAATAATAAAAATGTAAATTAAAATTACATACTATCCTTTCATCTACAAATATACTAAATTTTTATGTTAATATCTATTGTTATTAGTAAGGTGATCAGAAATGAACACTCTAAATATTGCCTATAGAAAGGCCCTGACCAGCTGCCTTCCAATATTTAACAAGATCCTTAAAAGGTTCTATACAGTAATTTTACTTCTAAAATTTTATGCAAAGAAAATGAAGATGCAAATGTTTATGTAAAACCACAATGTTATTTACTATTTTTTATATTGGAAATAATGTATCCAACAATAAGGAATGGTTACATTGATTATAATAGGTAACAAAAGCATATTAAAATTTAAAGACAACCTGAGGACCCAGTAAACACCATGAGGATGAAAGAGAGAGGGAGAAAGAATCTAAGTCTTCACTGATATTATTGAGCTACTGATCTTACTTTACCTAGAGCTGCCTTACATTTGGACTTATATGAGATAATTGATTTTTCTACTGTTTAAGCCATATTTGAATTGGGGTTTCTGTTATTTACAGCTGAAAGTATTCCAAATAAATAAATATGTGTATAGCATATGTGTACATACATGTATCAGGTATATATGATTATCTTTAATTCTAATAGATATTGCCAATTTGTACCCTGTAGAGGTTGTACCAATTTATGTTTCTATTAACAATGTATGAAGTTACCTATTTTCCCACACCCTCATCATTCTTAGTTCTAGTATGATAGGTAAAAAATGGTATCTGTCATCATGATTTTCACTGCATTTTTCTTATTTTGCGTGAGGTTATTAATCTTTTTATATTTAAGGATTATCTGTGTTTCCTTTTCTGTTAACTATTTGCTTTTATCCTTTGCTTATTTTTTCTATTAGGTTGTTAATATTTAAACAAAACCTATATATGTACTTAAGAAATTAGCTACTATTGGGGAATTCCCTGGTGGTCCAGTGGTTAGGACTCAGCACTTTCACTGCCGGGGCGGGGTTCAATCCGTGGTCGAGGAACTAAGCGCTCACAAGCCCCAGGGCCCAGCCAAAAAAAAAAAAATTAGCTACAACTATTTCTTCCCAGATTTTCATCTGTGTTTCGACTTTGTGGTTTCTTGTTTTTTAATGCAGAATTTAAAACGTTTGTATGATGTTACATATTTTAGTCTTTTTTTTATAGTTTCCAATTTTTTTCTTTTTCTTCTTTTTGGCCGTGCCACGTGGCTTGCAGGTTCTTAGTTTCCAGACCAGGGATTGAACCTGGGCCATGGCAGTGAAAGTGCCGAGTCTTAACCACTGGACAGCCAGGGGAATTCCCTGGCTTCCATTTCCTTTGTCATACTTAGAGCCTTTTACACTATGTGTTTATATTTTTAATGTATCTTATAATTTCTTCTAATACATTTATGGCTTGTTATTTACTTTTGAATTCTTTAATCCATCTCAACTCTTATTTCATCATAGTGTGACATAGGAATCCAATTTATTTTTCTTCAGATGACTATCCATTTGTCACCATTTATAATACTATCTTTCCGCTAGTGATTTGAAATGTGGAATGGTGTTTAGTGGCCACTTACCCTGTTCACATGGATCTTTTGAGGCAAAAAGTCATTTTTATAGAATTTAGCAATAACAGAGGATGCCTAGGGTCAAATCAGCCATCCTCCTGAAATCTAACTACAATCAGTACAGATGAATATGAAAACAGTAGCATGATTGATGATAACAGGTTTTCTGTCCAGTCAAAAATGACCAGATGTATTCATACCTATTCATATTCACGCATTTATTCCATCAAAATTTTTAAGAGTCTAGTATTGTCATATTTTAATTCCTGCCTCACTTTAGGTGTGGGACATTTAGCCCACAACAACCAAGTCCATCCAGGACAGTGTCCCTCACCTCTCCTGAAGCTAAGAGCCCTACTCTCCAGGGAAAAATTATACATCCCTCCTCCCCCAGTCGCAAAGACTTCTCAGTCACACCACCCAATATATCATTCAGCCTCCTGAAGGAGCACTGTTTTCCCTCCACTGTCATCAGAAGAGGAGGGCAAGAAAATTATTCAGAATGTCCCTGATACTTTTCCTCTGAAATAACATAGTAATTCTGTTCATAGTTGTGTGATATCCTATCAGATTTTACCCATTCACTGAGTCCTAGATACTACTGTAGGAACTGTAGAGAGAGGAGAGGAGAGGAATAAATCATGCTTCTTTTTCGAGGAACTCACAGTCTAGTGAGAGCAGAAAAGCACACGGTCAACTTTAATAAAATGTGACAAATGGTTTACACAGGGTGCTGTGGGAGAGAAGAGGAAAGTCATCTCAGCCACACTGGGAGTTCACCGAAGACTTAAAGGAGAAGGTGACATTAGCAATGTCTTTAATAATGAATAAAAGTTTGATGGATGAGTAAGGAGAATAAGATAAATGAGAAAGAAAAAGGAAGAAGGGCATTCCAAAGCAAAGCCCCCTCCTCCAACACACCTACACATGAATGCAGGCATGAAAGAGCGTGATGTCTTCCAGGTCCTGCGAGTATTTCAGAATGGTTGGAGGGATAGGGCCTTGGGCAGTGCGTGACAAGCAATGAGGCTCTAGGGGAAGACTGAATAGACTGAACCAGGACATGCCTTGTATGTCTTTCTTTGGAGTTTGTACTTGATATTGTCAGTGATGAGAGCTAGTGAAACATTTTATGTAGGGAGCAACATGGTAGAAGTGCATTTTTTTTTTAAACTCATTTATTTTTTTTTTTGCTTTGCAACAGGTTTTTATTTTTGCTTTATATCTATTACAGTGTTTGAAACTTAATGAAATACATTTTTTCTTCAAATTTGGATGTATATATAAATATCATTTGTCTGGACTCAGCACACTCAATGCCATGGTTTCTTGGCCTATACCTGCTCTGAAATCATCAAGCTTTGTCTGTCTACCCACAGGTCCTGAGAACATGGAAGACAATAGCCAGAGTAAAAAACCCACTTTAAAAAAGGTATTTAAAATTTTTTGTGCCAAGGTCTCTCCCTTTCAATGTCAGATGAAGCCTATATATCCCTTCTCAGAATAATGATTTAAATTATTTTTAATTGTTTAAATAAATGGTTTAAATTATAATATATAATTATGTATATAATTATAAAATATTTTAAATGTGTCATATAATAAAATCTGATAGCACAGAAACCTACTAAAATGAATAACAACATCTAGTAGTTAGTTGAATAACCATAATAATTGAAAAGTAGTGACATGACCGAAAGGAGTTAATATCCCAAATACATAAACAGCTCGCACAACTCAACATCCAAAAAACAAACAACCTAATTAAAAAATGGGCAGAAGATCTGAATAGACATTTTGTGAAGAAGATATACAGATAATCAACAGGCACATGAAAAGATGCTCAACATCGCTAATCATCAGAGAAATGCAAACCAAAACCACAATGAGATACCACCTCACACCTGTCAAAATGACTATCATCAAAAAGACCACAAACAACAAATGTTGGTGAGGATGCAGAGAAAAGGGAACCCTGGTACACTGTTGGTTGGGAGTGTAAATTGGTGCAGCCACTATGGAAAACAGTACGGAGGTTCCTTAAAAACCTAAAAATAGAACTACCATATGATCCAGCAATTCCACTCCTGGGTATATATCTGGAGAAGATAAAAACACTAATTTGAAGATACATGCACCCCAAAGTTTATAGCAACATTATTTACAGTAGCCAAGATATGGAAGAAACCTAAGTGTCCAGTGACAGATAAATGGATAAAGAAGATGTGGCACATCTATACAACGGACTATTACTCAGCCATTTAAAAAAAATTGAAATATTGCCACTTGCAACAACATGAATGGACCTGGAGAGCACTATGTTTGGTGAAATAAGTTGGACAGAGAAAGACAAGTACTGTATGGTATCACTTGTATGTGGAATATAAAAAATACAACAAACAAATGAATGTAACAAAACAGAAATAGACTCACAGATATAGAGAACAAACTAGTGGTTACCAAGGTGGAGAGGGAAGATAGAGGTAGGGGATTAAGAAGTACAAACTACTATGTATAAAAGAAATAAGTTACAAGGATATATTGTACAGACAGAGAATATAGCCAATATTTTATAATAACTTTAAATAGAGTATAATCTATAAAATACTGAATCACTATGTTGTACACCTAAAACTAATATAATATTGTAAATCAATTATGCTTCAATAAAGATAAATTAATTAAATAAATAAAAGTAGTTATGAGCATATATGAGATACCTGCAACAGCTACAATTTGATATGAAATATTTGTGATTTATGTTGGTGACATGGTGATAGATATTATGAAGGGCTTTGTGTTTTCAAGCCTATATTCAAAATGGAAAGAAATACTAAATTTTAATTAAATGTGAGCAAAAATAAAGATATAATTTTTCCCATCCAACTCTCAGATCCTCTGAATTCTACACAATAGTATAAATTAAGGAGCCTAGGGGTGGAAATAGGGACAATGAATTCAATTAGAAATCTATCTGACTAGTCTAGAGGAGAAGTGATGATGGTATGAGTAGTAATAGCTAATATTAATTGAGCAATTACTATATTCCAGGCACTGTTCAAAGTGCTTTATATGGTATTTCACCTGCAGACTTAGGGCCATTATTAACCTGTATTTTACAGGCAAAGAGACAGAAGAACAGAGAGCTAAGGAAATTTATTCAGTTCACACAGCTAGTTAGTAGCAGAACTAGGTTTTGAACTGGGATAATTTGACTCCAGAACCTCACTCTTATCCACTACTGGGGCAGTAGAAATAGTGGTAGAAAATGAATTAGAAGCATGCGGGAAATAGGATGAACAGGACCCGGAGAAGGAGGGAGAGAGGAGAATCTATAGAGAAGTCCAGGTGAAGTGGGGACATTGTAAAAATATTTGCCACCCATTTTTTTTCCTTCTTGGTAATTCTTCCCTCCCCTCACCCATTTAGTCATTAAGGGTAAATCATGAGGCTGAGGATTATTGCTCCTGGAAAAGTAGAGAAAATACTAACTAGGAAATTGAGATGTGATATTATTTTTTTTCTGGACCAAAGGAGAGAGAAAGGGAGTGGAAAAGGGAGAAATCACATCCAAATACCCTTGCTCCTTTTGGGGGTCAAAACTTGGCTGAAAGAGGTAAGTAGAGAAGAAAAATCCAGACAAATCTGAGAGAATCAAAGAACATTGGGGCTGGTGCCCTGATTCCTATGTAGCATGGAAAGTCAGAAAGCTTTAAGAGAATTCCTCTGCTTGACATGGTCCTATATCTAATATGATGTCAGAGCAGTTGAGTAGCAATGACTAAGGAGGTACCTAGACTAAGGGCATCCACATTCGATCCTGAACTTTCCAGATAGTTTGTGAGAAAGTATCCAAGAGCCACCAGGTCTCCAAGGGAGGACAGCTTGTTGAATGTGCTGCTGGATTGGTTGCTAGGTATAGATGAGGATGACAAAGTGCAGGGGCCTCTTAACTGAAGTCAATAGTGCTGTCATCAATAACACGTGTCAGAACAATGCTCCAAAAACCAGGTGAAACCAGCAATATATCAGTGCCCATACATACAGGATGCTCAGTCACCTGGGAGCCCAGCTAAATTAGAGCAGATGCATCAAGAGCAAAAGATGAGGCCCTGAGACCAGGCAATACAAACCATGTCAAGAAGAAGGCTGGGAGGGAGGACCAGAAAACACTCTGCAATGCCAGGAAGCTGGGTGAGCTTCTCTGCTCAGATTCATTTAGAAAAGCAGAATAGGGGGAGGGGGAGAGCCTTTCTGAAGTGAGAAATACTGAAAAAGTAATAACCCTCCCCAAATCCTAAATTTTTTGTGATGTCTAATTTAGTTGTATTTTTTAAATTGTGGTAAAAAAAAAAAACACATAACATAAAATTTACCACCTTATACATATATACAATGGAATATTACTCAGCCATAAAAAGGAACAAAATTGAGTCATTTGTAGAGACATGGATGGATCTAGAGACTGTCATACAGAGTGAATTAAATCAGAAAGAGAAAAACAAATATCATATATTAACGCATATATGTGGAACCTAGAAAAAAGGTACAGATGAACCGGTTTGCAGGGCAGAAATAGAGACACAGATGTAGAGAACAAACCTATGGACACCAAGGGGGGAAAGCGGTGGAGGGGGTGGTGGTGGGATGAACTGGGAGATTGGGATTGACATATATACACTAATATGTATAAAATGGATAACTAATAAGAACCTGCTGTATAAAAAAATAAATAAAATAAAATTCAAAAAAAAAAATTTACCACCTTAGCATTTTTAATTGTGCATTTCGGTAAAGTTAACTATATTCACATGTTATGCAACAGATCTCTAGAATTTTTTTTTATCTCATAAAAACGGAAACTCTATACACATTGAACAACTCCCTATGCCCATCACCCTCCCCATCACCGCCACCTACAGCCTCTGGTCAACACCATTCTACTTTCTGTTTCTATGAGTTTTGAGTACTTTAGATATCTCGTATAAGTGGAATCATACAGCATTTATCTTTTTTTTTTTTTAAGTCTTTATTGAATTTGTTACAATATTGCTTCTGTTTTATGTTTTGGTTTTTTGGCAGCAAGGCATGTGGGATCCTAGCTCCCAGACCAGGGATCGAACCCGCACCCCCTGCATTGGAAGGTGAAGTCTTAACCACTGGACTGCCAGGGAAGTCCCCAGTACTTATCTTTAAAAAGCCTAAAATTTCCCTAGAAAACAGGTAACTTTGATTGGCAAGCTTAAGCATTTTCCATCATTAGAAGGAGAGGAGGTTTAAAAGCAAGATGAGATCAGTTAAAGAAAATAAGGAAAGCTACATCTCTTCAACCCGTTTGTGACATTACAACTCCAGCCCGCTAGATGTGGGGTCACATCACGGACCCTAAGAAAGAAAGTGATTCATCAAACTCTGGCGCTTGACTGTCAGGCTCAAGAGCAGCATGAATATCACTGAGCCCTGTCTCGTGTGAAGCTAACATAGCTCCACTATCGTTTTTTCAGTCCTTTTAAACTGTTCTTAACTCCCACATTACTAGCTGTAGGTATTCCTTCTACCCTTGCTTTGGAATTCATTCTCTAAATATGTCCCAATTCACTGCATTTAAGACTTTAGTTGTCTCTGCCTTCCCCCTCGAAAAGTCTCAATACTTTGAAAATGCAGAGTCCAAGCAAAGGTCCAAGTTCCCCATAGGATTTTTTCCCCCCAAGTTTCTGGCCCTGGCCTCAGGCTGACTTGGATCTCTAATCTAAGATTTATAATCACTCTATGTTGCAGATGTAGGCTGTGTCTAAAATCTTGGGCATCCTAGACAGGTTCTGAATGACTACAGCATTTGGTGTAAATAAATATTACTGTGGGACCATGTCCATCTTCCAGTCTAGGTAGCTATGGCAAAGAATCAGATCAAGTCTTAGAAAGCCAAAAGAAATCAAGTCTGATTACTCTGTGGGTAGACTTCAAGGATGTCTGATCCCTGGAGGTTGAGTCATTTCAGGTCTCAGTGGAACTTTCTCCCAGTTCAAGGAATCATCAACAACATCATTATCAAGAAGCTATTTGGCCTGCTCTGAAAATCAAATGAGACTTCATACCTTCTTGGTTGACAGTTTATCTGTTGCATTGTGCTATGGATTTCAAAGATAGATATAATATATAAATGTTTCTTTTATAAATTGCCAAAATGTATTTAATAGCAGAGAGTAATTCCTGTGCGTTTATATTGCAGATTAAATAATGCTTCACCTTGCAGTTCCAGCAGTTTTAATTTTATCTGTTATGTTTAGAAGGTGCACTAGATACAGATCTAGCATAGGGTCTTATGGTCTGTAGTACTCAAGTAATGGTAGTTGAAAATGAAATTTTGCTAATAATAATATATCTGAATCCATTCTACACCATACCAAAGGAATAACTAAATAAAGCACTTTTAATTTTCTAATAAAATTGAAAATAGGTCATAGTCTTAATTAAATCCAGGACCTTTCAAAACTTTGATGACAAAAAAGAAATATTGTCAAGAATCTGGAACTCTTGACTTAATCAAATTATTTCACCACGTCAAAGGATAATGTACTAGGATGCCACTGTTTACACTTTCTTTCCAAAATACTTAATGAAAATGATAGTTTTTAATGTAAAAAGAACCTATTTTAATGCTACAAATAAGGTTTGTTTCTTCAGTGGCAGCTTCATTTAACCAGAAAGATGAATCTTCTGGGTTGTGTAGTCTTGTAGGATATAGCCTGATGCAAGCCCTGACTTTCCTAAATCCAAACACGCTACAAAGATCAAGTCAGCTGCGCTGTGCTGTGGCTCACGGCCACATTGTGATTTTGGGAGCACATAGTTGGCCGGGTTGCATGGTGCTCTGTCCAAGACAACTCTAGCCAGGATCTTGCCAGCAGTAGGCAGCAATATGTCTTGATAGTTGCCTCAGTGAGTCTTACTGCTTGGAGTAATAAAAATAACCAAGCACTTTAGATCAAAGATTTATTATAACAGAAATGTAAAACTCAAAAAATTAGATAATTTTCTTAAACTTTTGCACTGAAGTGCACTGAATTTTTCACTGCAGTGGTGTGCCCACTTTGGAAAACGGTTTGTCCATTTCTTATAAAAGTAAACTTATTCATCCTATGACCTAGAAATTCCATTTACCCAAGAGAAATAAATACACATATCTACGGAAAAGCCCAAATGCGAACATTCAAAGTTGTTTCACTCATGATAGCCTAAAACAGGAAACAACCTCAATGTCCATTACCTGCTGAAAGGATAAACTAATTGTGGTACATCCATGAAATAGAGAACAACTGAACAATTATTGATACATGCAGCAATGTGGAGGAATCTCATAACATAATCTCTTACGTTAAACGGAAGAAGCCAGACACAAAAGGCTCCATACTGTTTGAGTCCACTTATATTACATTCTAGACAAAGGCAGTATACTAGGAACAGAAACAAATCAGTGGTTGCTAGAAGGTGAGGGTGGGTAAAGAGATTGACTGCAAAGTGGCGGGAGGGAAATTTTTATGGTAATGGAAATATTGTATATCTTAAACACATGCACAATTGTGTTTGTGTGTCCCAACTCTTCAAACTTTACACTTTAAAAGGGTACATTTATTTTATACAAATAAGACCTCAATAAATCTGCCTTTTGGAAAATTGGGTAGGGACAATGAGTCAGGGAATAGATGAAACAAGACTGGCCATGGGCCGAAATGATTAAATCTGGGTAATAGGTCACTGGGGATTCACTAAACTATTCTACTTCTGAATATGTTTAAACTTTTCAATACTTAACAGTTAAAATTTTTTTTGCACCATAGACTGCTAGGCTTCTGTCATTTATAGTCCTCCAATCATCTTGCCCCACTTTTCCCTGTGCCAAAGTATAAAACTTGTGGAACCTCACACAACTGATCAAAGAGAAAAGTCCATTAGCTAGTTTTTCAACATTTGTATATGTATATATACAAATACATATATATATACACACACACACACACACACATATATAAATTAACAATCATGAAAACTACCTTAAAAGCCATAGTCAATTAAATTATGGTCAGGATTTTTTAAATTAAGTTCATTAGAGGCAAAAATATGTAAATGCACCACTATATTTATTGCTATAGGTCTTTAAATTTTTTTAAAATTAATTAATTAATTAATTAATTAATTTTTGGCTGCGTTGGGTCTTCGTTGCTGCACATGGACTTTTTCTAGTTGCAGCGAGTGGGGGCTACTCTTCGTTGTGGTGCAGTAGTTGTGGCTCACAAGCTCTAGAGCACAGGCTCAGTAGTTGTGGCACATGGGCTTAGTTGCTCCGCAGCATGTGGGATCTTCCCGGACCAGGGCTCAAACCCGTGTCCCTGCATTGGCAGGTGGATTCTTAACTGCTGCGCCAGGAGGGAAGCCCTAAAAATTTTTTTAAGTTAGTTGATTTAAAAAGTTTTATTGAAACATATATTTCTTTTTTTAATTTTTACATTTTTATTGAAGTATAGTTGATTTACAATGTTTCAGGTGTACAGCAAAGTAATTCAGTTATACATATATTTATCTATTCGTTTTTCAGTTTCTTTTCCATTATCGGTTATTACAAGATATTGAATATAGTTCCCTGTGCCATACAGGAGGTCCATGTTTATCTATTTTATATATAGTAGTGTGTATCTGTTAATCCCAAATTCCAAATTTATCCCTCCCCCCTTTCCTCTTTGGTAACCATAAGTTTGTTTTCTATGTCTGTGAGTCTGTTTCTGTTTTGTAAATAAGTTCATTTGTATCATTTTTTTTAGATTCCACATATAAGTGATATCATATGGTATTTGTCATTCTCTGTCTGACTTACTTCACTTAGTATAATAATCTCTAGGTCCACCCATGTTGCTGCAAGAGGCATTATGTCATTCTTTTTTATGGCTGAGTAATACTCAGTTGTATGTATATACCACATCTTCTTTATCCATTCATCTGTTGGACATTTAGGTTGTTTCCATGTCTTGGCTGTTGTAAATAGTGCTGCTATGAATACTGGGGTATGTGTATCTTTTCAAGTTAGAGTTTTCTCTGGATATATATGCCCAGGAGTGTGATTGCTGGACGATATACTAACTCTGTTTGTAGTTTTTTAAGGAACCTCCATAGTTTTCTCCATAGTGTCTGCACCAATTTACATTCCCATCAACAGTGTAGGAGGGTTCCCTTTTCTCCACACCCTCTCCAGCATTTATTATTTATAGACTTTTAAAAATATTTATTTATTTATTTGGTTGCATGGGGTCTTAGCTGTGGCAGGCGGGCTCCTTAGTTGCAGCACGAAGTCTCCTTAGTTGTGACATGTGACCTCTTAGTTGTGGCATGCATGTGGGATCTAGTTCCCCAACCAGGGATTGAACCTGGGCCCCCTGCACTGGGAGCGCGGAGTCCAATCCACTGCACCACCAGGGAAGTCCCTATTTATAGACTTTTTGATGACGGCCATTCTGACCAGTGTGAGGTGATACCACATTGTGGTTTTGATTTGCATTTCTCTAATAATTAGTGATACTGAGCATCCTTTCATGTGCCTGTTGGTTTATCTGTATGTTTTCTTTGGAAAAGTTTCTACTTAGGTCTTCTGCCCATTTTTTGATTGGATTTTTCTTTTAATGTTGAGCTGTATGAGCTGTTTGTATTGAATATATTTTGGAGATTAATCCCTTGTCAGTGACATCATTGCAAATATTTTCTCCTATTCCATAGGTTGTCTGTTTTGTGTATGGTTTCCTTTGCTGTGCAAAAGTTTTTAAGTTTAATTAGGTTCTATTTGTTTATTTTTGTTTTTGTTTCCATTTCTCTAGGAGTTGGATCCAAAAAAAACATTGCTGCAATTTACGTCGAGTGTCCTGCCTATGTTTTCCTCTAGTAGTTTTATAGTATCCAGTCTTATATTTAGGTTTTTAATCCATTTTGAGTTCATTTTTGTATAAAGTGTTAGAGGATGTTCTAATTTCATTCTTTTACATGTAGCTGTCCAGTTTTCCCAGCACCACTTATTGAAGAGACTCTCTTTTCTCCATTGTATGTTCTTGCCTCCTTTGTCGTAGATTAATTGACCATAAGTGCCTGCGTTTATTTCTAGTCTTTCTATCCTGTACCATTGATCTATATTTCTGATTTTGTGCCAGTACCACACTGTTTTGATTACTGTAGCTTTATAGTATAGTCTGAAGTCAGGACACGCAATTCCTCCAGCTCCATTCTTCTTTCTCAAGATTACTTTGGCTATTCAGGGTCTTTTGTGTTTACACACAAATTAAAAAATTTTTTGTTCTAGTTCTGTGAAAAATGCCATTAGTAATTTGACAAGAATTGTACTGAATCTGTAGATTGCCTTGGGTATTATGGTCATTCTAACAATATTGATTCTTTCAATCCAAGAACACAGTATATCTTTCCATTTGTGTGGTCTTCAATTTCTCTCATCAGTGTCTTACAGTTTTTGGAGTATAAGTCTGTTGCCTCCTAGGTAGGTTTAAACCTATCTAAACCTATCTACAGATCTTTCAGAATTCATCTATGTATGAGACAAAACATTTATTTATTTATTTACTGAATATTTATCTTTATTTTTTTGGCCGTGCTGTGGAGTTTACAGAATCTTAGTTCTCCGACCAGAGATTGAACCCAGGCCACAGTGAAAGAGTCAAGTCCTAACCACTGGATAGCCGGGGAACTCCGAAAAGAATTAAGCTGTAATTATTCATGCAATCATTCATTCAATAAACAGCTCTTAAGTGTCTACTACATGTTAAACATATAGTAATCTCTCCTTCAAGGAACCCATAAATACAAAATACAACCAGCTACAACACAATTGCTGAGTGTGTGGAAAGAAAAATTAATACTACCCAGAGTGCAGAGTGGATATGGTTGAGGAGAGATGGTGAGAGGACCAGAAAAGAATCTACAGATACTCTAAACCTAGAAATTTGAGCTAGAATTTTACTTGGCTGGGAGAGAGGTGTGGATGGGAGGGTAGGGAAGAAGGGAGAAAGAAAGGGAGCAGATTCTAGGGAGATATGAAGTCAGAAGCACAAAGCACATCTGGGGACTGCTTGGAGCAATTACACAGAAGCAGAAGAGCAAAACTGAATAATTCATTTATAATCAGCCCAATCTGTTAATGTCAAGTCCATGAACTGTGCAATTTATAAGTGCATATTGCTAATGAATTCATGAATTTATTCCACAGATAAATTGGTTTTGTCCCCATGGTCACAAGATATGTCCACAACTCTTGTCAGCTAGTCTATGAAGGTATGCTACTAACCTTGAGGCAAGACTCTGGATATACATTTATTGCCTCTGTTGGAAAACCAATGTAAACTTCATGCCATCATTATTTTTGCCTCTGAACGCATGCATTTAAGGTTTGTTCTTCTTAGCCTTTCCTTAGCATTCTGGAAGGAGTTGTAGAAGGAGAGAATAATTTGCTAGTTAAATTTAAGAGACTACATAACCACTAACTAAGGAGCACTACTAAGTCACTTCCTAAGCAGACAATCATGAGAGCAGAAACTTGCAATTGACAAAATTATTAGATTAGTATTAAAATACTAATTGGCTTCTTTGTTCCACCTGGCTAAAATCTTGTTGTTGGCAGGGTTGAGACTAAATTCATGAATATAGCCCCGCATACCATCATGCTCCTTTACTGAGGAAAAAGAATTATTTTCACTATACGATACCAGTGAGGATGAACACTTTTCTTTCTCCTCTCCTTCACCCGCTACCAACTAGGGAGGATTAAGTGGGCTGCTTTTATTTCTGACTCTCTATTATCTAAAGCAACAATATTTGAAGGACAAATATTAACTACATTGGAAGACAATTCTTTCAGTAATATTTAATTATGAATGAGGTAAATTCTTAAACATTTAAGAGCATGTTGATGCTTCTAAATTAAATTCCAAGGAGAGAATAAATTAGAGGAATGAGTCTACTAATCCCTGTAGGTGATAAGAAGTAGCAACTTGATGCTTTATATTATTTGACGGTTCAAAAGATAGACAGAACATTTCACCAACCAACAAAAAAAACCTTAGATGTAATAATAAAGGAATCCACTGTGAAAAACCACACATGGTCAATTTTAGGAGTAAAGTAACCTAGCCAAAGGAGCAGGCCCAAAGACACTTTTCTACTACACAAGCACACTTGAGCCTATTTAAAAGGGCACATTAGTAGGGGTGAAGAGAGTTCAGGTCAGTTAGTCCTTGGAACCTCAATCAAGATTGCCAGCATAGTTATCAATTAATGTTGCAGTGGTTTCAGTAATGCATACACGTGTCAAATAGAAACTATACTGAGCCTGCCACTTCATTTTACACACAATCCTGAACACCTGTCAGGTCGTGATGATTTTCAGTCAGTACTGACCCAGGATACATTTTAACAGGTGACAGGCTTTGGATCAAATTACCAATTCTCTGAGGCATCCAGTCCTCCCAATCCTAAGTATTTTTGGCATGATTTATATTTCTTTAGCTTCCTTTATAATGTAATTTAGAGTTATGTCAATTCTAGTACTATTCTTGAAATGTGAGAAAATGCCTAGTATTCAGTTTTTAAAATCTCCTTAACAGAAAACTATAAACAATAGGACATAAAGGAAAAATAGAGGTTTTTTATTATTGTTTTAATACTCTACTAAACAAAAGCAGGCAATTCTTGCTGGTCTAATAAATTAGATATGAAATTGTAGCAGTCTGAATTTAAATGTCTGAAGACTGCTGATTTATAAAGATAAGGTAAAAACTAATTATCATGGGATTCAAGACCCTTCACAATCAGGATTTTGGTTGCTTTCCCAGACTTTACCTCTCTATACTGACCTTCCCTACTGCACACCTCAAACAACTGACTACTCAAGTATACATAATTTCGAGGAAACACTGATCATTTCCATACCTTCAAGCCTTTGTTAGCATTATTCCTTCTGCCTGAAATACCCATCCCCCGCTCTGCCTGGCAAAATCCTCAAACTTCTTACCTCTCACTTCTTTTGTTTCTTAGCAGACGAAGATAACCTTGTACACCATGAGGAAAAGGGTAGCCAGTGTCCCCACTTTGTACATGCTAGAGAACTGAGTTATCCTTTATGACATTCTCCTTTACTGCTCCAAATCTAGTCCATCACTAAAACTTGTTAGTGTTCTTAAAATCTCAGAATCCATTCACTTCTTTTCATTTCCACTGCAATCTAGGTAAGCAAAGCCACCATCATATCTCACCTAGACAACTACAGGTAAGATTAACTGGTTTCTCTGCTTTTACACTTCTCTGTCTCCAAATACAAATCCAGAAGGCACCAAAATGCCTCTTCCAAGGCTGATATTGGAAATCCAGGCTCACGATCTAGGCATAGTGCAATGAGCCAGATGTTAAACCTAAGTTAGTAAATCTAAATTTAGCACATCTATAGGAGGAGTTTGATGGAAAGCTAAAGTCTATGTGAGGAGCTGAAAGTAGTTATGGGGAACTGGTAATTTTAAGTAGGTGTGAGTTTGAATAAATTCCCAAGACAGAATTGGCTACCTGTCACTTCCACAAATGTCCAGATGAGTCTTCTCGCGGAAGTGGTATCTGAACCCAAAAGAATGCCAAAGGAAACAATGTAGTGAGAGACAAGAACGAGGACAAACTTGGGGGACCCTAATATTAAAGGGATAGGAAGAGAAACCAGAAAGCTGGCAGTAAGAGAAAGAGGGGAGGCAAGAAAGTAGTGTGTGTGTGTATTTATTTTTATTATAAAATTCGATTACTTCTGATAGATTCTAGAAGGCCTAGATAATAGAATTCTAGATTAAAAAATATATACTGAGGTAAAGTAAAAAATATTTACTTAGGTAAATATATACTTAGGTAAAGCTGGCATTTGTGTATGGGAAGAAGGAGGGCTATAAAAATCAGGCGCAGGGGTATTATTAAAGAAGCAAGTGCAATAATGCTGGCATGAGGTGATTTTGTACCAATAAAATGGTAACTATTTAAATATTACTGTATTTGTTATATACATATGTAGCATGGAGGATCTTAGAAATAGAACTCTCAGACATGTTATCCTATGAACCCACTTTTCTGAAGGATAAACAGTCTTTTAATGAAACGAGATAATTTTTAAAACTTTTTCTAATGCCTATAAAAACCAAACAATACAAAAAATAAAAAATAGAAAGTAAAAATCATCTAGAATCCCCCCTACATGGCCATAATGTTAACATTTGGGTAAACATTCTTCTAAAAAATGTATATTCTTCCTCTCCGTCTCTGCCCCACCACCCGCCCCACGCCCCGCACACACTTTTTTACATATATCGTAGGGATCAGCAAGCTGATTGTCTCTTTTTGTAAATGAACATTTACTGGAACACAGCCATGCTCACTTGTCTACACACTGTCCGTGGCTACTTCCGCACAACAACAGGAGAGTTGAATAGTATGACAGAGACTGTATGACCCACAAAACTTAAAATATTTACTACCTGGCCTTTTACAGCAAAAGTCTGCCAACCTTGATAAGCAGAATCATACCACACATGCTGTATTATAACCTGTTTTTTCACTCAACAATATATCATTAATATTTTTACAGATCAGTAAATACAGATCATCATTTTAATGGCTGCATGGAATTTCATTATATAAAGGAGCCATAGTTTATTTAATAAATTTCTACTGATGGCTGTTTAGAGTTCCAGTTCTTCTATATTATAATCGATACTGCCACAAAATCTGTACATGGGCATCTGACCACACTTGATTGTCTTCTTAAGGTAAATTCTTAGAGATAGGACTGCGGGCCCAAAAGCTCCATATATTTTATTGATACATTTGATACATTTTTCCAATCTGCTTTCCAGAATGAATTGAAATAATTTTCATCCTTATCGCAAGAGAATGAAAGTGTACATTTTTTCTAGTCCCTTGCCAATCCTGAGGATAAGCAAGTATTTTGAATCTTTGAAAAAAAAAGATATATCAGTTGTTTCCATTTGTATTGTTTGATTCTTATGAGGTAAAATATCTTTCATGATTATTGGTCATTTATGCTTCTCTCTTTGTGAATTATGGATTGCATTACTTTATATTTACATAAAAATGTACTTCATTTACCTTGCCAATTTTTCTGTTGGAGCATTTTTAAACTGATTTGTAAGTATGCCATATGTTAAATAATGCAACAAATATCTACTGAAGATTTAGAGACATAAGGGATATGGCTATATTCCATACAAAGAGGAAAATAGGTATGGTTCCTGCCTTCACAGTCACATCTAGTAAAGAAAGGAGTTGTCATTTTGTCTGACATATAAAACGCAAAGACATTCCTAAAATTCAGTGAATTGTTTTATAAACATTTCCTAGGAAGAGTAACATCCTGAAAAAGTCAAATCAATTCATTTGACAATTAATCTAATCGTGGGAAACTCGGCTTTTCTCTAAAGCCTATACCTTAATTAAGAATCCTACTGATCAAGTTCTTAAAGTTCCTAGAAAGTTAATGCTAGTTTTTTGCAGTCATAATAGTCATTTTTTTCATTTTTCTAATTCTTATATACCCCAAACAATACAGAAAAAATATAAGGGAGAAAGTAAAAACCACCTAAAATATGCTTTTATGTTTCTTTTCACTTCTCCTCACTAATTATCGTCACGTCTAAAGCATATGGCAGGGAACGAGGATAATCAAAAAGCTAATCAAAGAAAGGGAAATTAAGGGAAACCAGAAAATAAGGCAAATCTGTGCAGAGAGCAGCAGAATATAATAGAACAAGCACCCTCTGCTCCTGAGGTTTCTTCTGGGGTTACGAAAAACAGGCAGTTAAGAATTGAATTTCATACACAAAATCACATTTTGAAATTCTACAATGCTTGGTCTGATCATTTGCTATAACTTCACAAATAAAAGAAATAAAAATGCATCCTCACATTTAAATGTATGGATTCTAAACAATATTGTTACACATGAAAGAATTTAAAGAAATTCCACTCTTTCATTACCTGTTATAAAACCTAATAGCAGGCTACCATCTGCTTATAGTTCTTGCAAAATGTATAAGGGAAATTGATAATCAAACACCACTGATGACAGATATTTATATCAAATTCACATAACTATTCCTAATTATAAATATAGATATACATTCCAGGATTATCCACAAGTATGTACTCCTATTAATACTTATTGCAGTTACATATGCACATTGAAAGGAGATATGCCCTTTCACCTTTCATGTACTACTTAGAAATATTAGAGTATCACCAGCTGCCATAAAGGTCACACTGAATTTTGGGTGCTAACTGTGGCAGACTTATGTACATCACTTTATTTAAAAACAAGGGTGTTGTTTTAAATCTTCATTCTAATCTAATTTCTCCTGCTTAAATGGAAACTAAAACAAAGTTTAGTAAGAGGCCATGTTTATATGTACTCCTCCCTCTATGCAAAATGTGATTGGTATATACAGCATGTGAAACCTGATAGAAAAATTAGTTAGCTGAAACCTCAAGTCAAGTTTGATCTCTAGTACATAGCACCACATGATTCCCACTTACTCTATTAAGAGTAGAGCACTGTGCATACATATCCCAGGCTTGGATTTGGAACATAATGTGGCATGTGGGGTGAGGGCAAGGGTTAGGGGGCAAGAAATATTACTCTTTTAACAAATGGTGTTGAGTATAAAGTTAATGCTAAGGTACATAATCTTTCCAAGGGCCAATTTAAGTATTTATATTTCAGTGCATGCAATAACGTTGTTCCCAAATTCTAATCGTGGAATTTTCTTTTTTTTAATTTAATTAATTTATTTATTGATATTCTTTAATTTTTGGCTGTGTTGGGTCTTCGTTTCTGTGTGAGGGCTTTCTCTAGTTGTGGCGAGCGGGGGCCACTCTTCATCGCGGTGCGCAGGTCTCTCACTGTCGCGGCCTCTCTTGTTGCGGAGCACAAGCTCCAGACGCGCAGGCTCAGTAGTTGTGGCTCACGGGCCTAGTTGCTCCGCGGCATGTGGGATCCTCCCAGACCAGGGCTCGAACCCGTGTCCCCTGCATTGGCAGGCAGATTCTCAACCGCTGTGCCACCAGGGAAGCCCTAATCGTGGAATTTTGAACCTGGGTTACACTGAAGTTTATAGTTGAAATATATATAAAGGATGTAAGTAAATTAATATGTTTCATTGAAAAATAAAATTTCTCATATTTTTAGAAACTTAAGTACTTTAACATGAAAAAATTCATTAAGTTACAGCTACACTATACTGACTCTCCCAAAATGCCATTTGCTTTCACATCTTGGTGCCATGGCTCCTGCTTTTTCCTTTCAACTGAATTTCCTCCAATCTTCTCTGTTTCAAAAGCCTTTTCAGTGCCTAAAATATAAACCATTTCCTCTAAGAAGGCATCCCCTTTCTGTCCTCCAAGCTGAATTTATTCTTTCCTCTGTCTTCTTTCAGGACTTTACCTGTAATCTCTATTCACCACCTAGTATGTTATGCCTCAAGGCATAGTTGTTTGCACTTCAGCCCCTCTTGCTAGCTTGGCTTACAAGTAGTAGATTGTAAACTACTTGAAAGAAATGGTTTTCTTAATTTAGGCATTCTGTGAAGTGCCTAGCACACTAAATGACCAAAATGTTCATTCAATTTAATTCAATAAACCTTTACTAAGAACCTGCTGTGTGTAAGACAGCATGCCAGTGAGCCAGGGACTTCTCATTGACACTCAGCTCCTACATATTCACACTTCTCTATTCCCCCTTGAATCACTGGGACTAGTAGCTTGAAAATGACATTTTCCAAAGCCTATTGCCAAGTTAGTTCTGGTTAGATTCTGTCATTTGAAGGCGCTCACATAAGATCAGAAGGCAGGAATTAGATAGGAGCCATTCCTTTCTTTCTGGCAGCTGCAGAGCCTCCCAGGTATAATAAGGCCATTAGGAGTGTGGGCTCCCAGTCTCTGTTAAATACAATCTTTCCTCTATGTTCCTCTTACCCTTTGAACCACTCCCCTATATTAAAACCTTCTATGTTGAAATACCTAACTTGTTTTCCTAACTGAACTCTAACTAATATAGTTGGATACCAGGGATGCAAAGATTTCACAGCTAGCTAGAGTAGGAGATGACAAACTTTTTCTGTAACAGCAACTTAGTAAATATTATTTTAGGTTTTGTGGGCTACATATTGTCTCTGCCATATATTCTCTCTCTCTCTCTTTCTTAACGACTCTTTGAAAAGTTAAAACCAATTAAAAAACAATACATTGTTCTAAAAAGAAAAAAATTTAAAGCCATTCTTAGTTCCACGGTATATAAAAACGGGGAGCAGGGGGCTGTGGGATTTGGCCTGTTGAATGTAGCCCACACTCCTAATGGCCACATCAGAGGACATGAGGATCTGAAGGTAACAAGGGGCCAGATTCTGAAGCACCTGTGTGCCCTGCTAAAGATTTTGAACTTTATCCTGTACTAAATAGTGTGTGACTGAAAATTCAAATTTGCAAGTAGTCCAAATACTTTTAGAATCACTCTAATATTAACATAGAGTATTAATAAAAAAGAGATAAGACTTGAAGCAGTGAGATTAAATTTGAGGTTGACACCCTGAATGGATATTTGAGAGATAAAACTGATAGATCTTAGTGACCAGTTGGATGTGAGAGCTAAAATGGAAAGAGGTGTCTAAAAAGAATATACCTCCACCGTGGACAATCGGATAGAGAGAGTGATGTCAAAAGTAGACACTAGAAATACAGGAAAAGGAGCAGGTTTCACATCTAAGATAATAAATTCTATTTCTGAGATGTTAAATAAGCACTGAATACAGAACAACCAAGAGAATATGCCCAATAGAAGGTGAGAAATATGTCTAGTAAGATTGAGCAAAAGATATAAATTTGGCAGGCACTAGTGTGCAGAGGGTAGCTGATACACTGGGGACTTCAACATTCCAAGGAAAGGCAGAAGATGGAAGGTAGAAGGCATGAGAGGTTTTATGAAGAGAACCAAGAGAGTAATATAAATGGAGGAGACACATTTCAAGAGAGAAGATATAGTGGCTAAGGAAAATGGTAGTGGAGATCTGAATCACAAAACCTCCCTTCCTTAAAAAACATAATAAAATGAATAATAGCAAAAGCAAAATAAATCAAAATTAAAACAACAAAAATAACAACCAAATCAGAAAAATATATACCAATAGCACTCAGACTAAGAATGACACAAAACCTCATACTATAAAAATGAATAATTATTATCCAGATAAGGAGAAAGAAGATTCTAATAACTAACAGTTGGTAACAAATCCCACTGCCATACTTGGTACAGGAGGAATAAGATGAATGGGTAAACTCTGAGAACTCTCACCAATACTTCCTAACTTGAAGGGAAGCAAATTGAGAGGATTATTATACAACCAAAGGAAATAGCAGAATGTTCCTTTTGCAATAGATGCCACTCCCCACTATCACAGATAAATAACAGAGAGATAAGGGGAATTTGGGGATTTGCCATTTTGGTGTTTCTTTTTCTGTAATTAAAAAAAATATCTTTATTGGAGTATAATTGCTTTACAATGCTGTGTTAGTTTCTGCTGTACAACAAAGTGAAACAGCTATGTGTATACATATATCCCCATATCCCCTCCCTCTTGCGTCTCCTTTCCACCCTCCCTATCCCAACCCTCTAGGTCGTCACAAAGCATCGAGCTGATCTCCCTGCTCTATGCGGCTGCTTCCCACTAGCCATCCATTTTACATTTGGTAGCGTATATATGTCAATGCTACTCTCTTTTTTTGATTGTGTGTGTAAGAGTGTGTGCATGTGTGCGTGCGTGTACATGCATCTGCATGCGTGCACTCCAGAAAGAGAAATATAATGACCTATGGTCATTCAGAGCTAACCACCTCCAGTAATAAACAGTGATTTGCCAGATAAAGAAATAAAAACAAGAAATACTAAGGGAACAGGCCCTTGAAAAGAAATCTTCATCTGATAGAATATCTGTGCACTATAATGTACTAATAACATCTTAACCAGAACCCTTAGGTTTTTGCTCATCTCCAGAAATGACTATCCTTGTTAGAATCAAAAGTTTGACATCCACCCTGAATAGGAGATTATGAAATCCAAAAGATTTCTGTCTAGGTAAAGTAAAATCTAGTACAGAAGTATTATTTAATTACCAAAAAAAGAGTAGAAAGTAAATAGTAGAGAGTAAATCCAACTATCATGATTGTCTACAGACACAGTTAAGTATTCTCTGACCACCCACACCTCCACTTTGAACAGCACAAATGCAAAAGAAAAAACGTTTTTTGTAAATGAGTGATGAACACATGGAAGTTCATTATATTATTTCCCAAACCCCTCATTTCACGTAATTTTAAAAATGTAATCAGAAGGGATATAAGCCACAAATAACCTGCCTTCAAACTGAAGCTCTATGGGAAAAATATAAACATGGCCTTTCAAAGTGGGAAGGAATTGAGGGATGAAAAGAGATAGCACAACTGCTAGAAATAAAGGAAAACTTATGGAGGGAGGGAGAGAAGGAGAGAGGAAAGATAGCATGCAATAAACAGATAAAAAATACATTCTGAAAGTAAACATCCCTCCAGGAAACAGAATAAAATTTTCAACAAATCTCTCATATTAAAGAGAGCATGAAATCTGTAAAGTAAGAAAAAATTTAAAAGATCATAACACAGTCGAATTAGGTTAGAATGAAGACTGATGAGCTATGAAGAGGAACTGAGGATGAAAACAATAATACTATAGTACTAATAAATAGAAATACTAAGATTAAAATAGATAATACTGTAAACTTAATTGCTAAAGAGGAGGAAGGGCTTTAAAAATTGCCAGAGAATGAAGGAAAAGGCAGAAAGATCAAATCACCTATAGAGAAAACAAACACACATCTAATAGAAAACAAACACACATTCATTAGTGAATGGGGGAAAAATGGGTTGAGGTTTTATCGTAGAGAACTTCAAACACAGGGCAATAAACCTGCGCTTCATATTATATAGGAAATGAGGATACACTGAGTCTTTTGAATGTGTGTGGAAAGGGTAGAGGTGATAGGGAGGGTAGTTAAAACTAATGTGATAAGAGATGTATGTTAACAACAGTAAACTGGCAGATGTATCAGAGAAGGCATGAATTGGAGGTTGGAAGATCAGTAAGCAGATGGTTGATAAAATAAATTTGTGTGGTTTAAAAGAATAAGTGTGCTTGACTTTTATTTTGCCTTGCTTGGTAGTTCCTTATTTGCCCAGACATGGAAAAATCTGGGCCAGTTTCATCTTATCTATAATCTACTGGTAAATTATTGGACCTTGTAGAAAAGTATTTTCCAATGGAGTTAGAATAATTATTTGGATCTTCAAATCTTACTTAGAAATTAGAAAAGTCCCCCAACCAATCTCAACCTTGTATTCCATATTAGTAGTAAGTATAGACAGAAGAGATAGCAATGTAAGAAACAGTTGGGAAGAAGTGATTATATGCAACCCAAACTAAGATGTGCAATTCAAACACAGAGATACAAAAAGAAGGATTAATTTTTAAATAATTACAAATTCTCTGGTTTGCAATCCTGCTGATTCCCTGGTTTGAAGACACTGTAATTTCTCTAGACATTCATCATTTTAAAGTGATTATAAATATATTTAGAGATTCTCCTTTACAATGAGGCAAAAGATACACAGGTATAGTACATCAATAGTCTAGGTTAGAAATAATGAAGGATTGGATTATTAGATGTATGTGGGATTAGAACCAGAAGTTTATAGTTGACTCTAGAATCAATCTGACTGAATTCAAGTGCACATTGGGGGTTCCTCAAGCCTAGAATAGGACCTAAACAAATGATATGTGGGCACTGATCTTCAATGACATAATTTTGAATATGCCTCAACATGCTTTTTCTTAGGACATGCAGTCTAGATATGCTTAGTACAGTTTAGCATTGCATAGCATTTGTGCTCATTCTACAGTTACACAAGGTATATATAAATATGGCTTTATTTGTGCCCTTGTACATAGTAGAAAGAACTGGGTTTTGCAGTTTTGCAAATCTTATCTTGGTTTCTCACTCAGAAAGACTTTTAAGATTCCAAGTGCATATCAGCCAAGTAACTGCTTGATCTAGGCTCATATCCCTAGGAAGCCCACATTTACCAGGATGCTGTCCATGACAACAGCTCCAGTAGGAACACCATAGCAGTCAGAATGATTCCCTCCCATCTCTTGCTTACACACACATGTCATTTACATTGGCATGACATCAAATACATTTACTACTGTATCTAGTGCCCCCTGGAGGATATCTTGGATTTTATAAGGCAACAATAGTATAGATTTACAGGTATGGGTAAATTACCATAAGGAAAAATGGGTATTTTTCCCTCTTACTTTGATGGAGTTTTAACAGCCTCTCGGAAAACATCTAAAAATGACAATTACAATTAAATTAGAAAATGTTATAACCTAACTAATACATCTTTACTTAAAGCTTTTAAAATACAAACCAGGAAATATATATACATTACTTACAGGATAGTAAATATGATCTTTTGAGGCTCTGTTTATGCTCCAAAAGAAATCTAAGCAGCTTTTCTTTTTCCTTAAATTTCTGATAAAATAATCCTGTTAAAACTAAAGAGTTTGTTCTATTATGAGAAATTTAAATTTTAAAAATTTGACATTTTAAAATAAAAAGAGAATATTGGAATAAAAACAGAGAAGGATTTTTCTTCAAAATGATTAACACCTATAGTATTTCTCAAGCTTTCCCATCAAAGTATCTCTCTTTTTTCTTCTAGTTTTATTGAGATATAAGTGACATAGAACATTGTATTAATTTTAGATGTACAACATGATCGTTTGATCCACTGGAAAATGATTATCACAATAAATTTTAAGTAAAATGTTAGGAAATACAACACAGCAATTTTTCAAAAGAACAGTACTCTATCATCAATTAAGTTTTAATTCCAAGAATACAAACAAGGATCAAGAAATCTATTAACATAACTTCTTTTATTTTCACATCTTTATTGGAGTATAAATGCTTTACCATGTTCTGTTAGTTTCTGCTGTACAACAAAGTGAAGCAGCTATACGTATACATACATTCTCATATACCCTCCCTCTTAAGCCTCCCTCTCACCCTCCCTATTCCATCCCTCTAGGTTATCACAAAGCATCAAATTGATCTCCTTGTGCTATGCAGCAGCTTCCCACTAGCCATCAATTTTACATTTGGTAGTGTATATATGTCAATGCTACTCTCTCACTTCATCCCAGCTCCCCCTTTGCACCCTGTGCCCTCAAGTCCGTTCTCTACGTCTATGTCTTTATTCCTGCCCTGCCACTAGGTTCATCAGTACTGCTTTTTTAATTCCACATATATGCATTAGCATACAGTATTTGTTTTTCTCTTTCTGACTTACTTCACTCTGTATGACAGATTCTAGATCCATCCACCTCACTACAAATAACTCAACTTCGTTTCTCCTTATGGCTGAGTAATATTCCATTGTATATACGTGCCACATCTTCTTTATCCATTCATCATCGATGGACACTTAGGTTGCTTCCATGTCCTGGCTATTGTAAATAGTACTGCAATGAACGTTGCGGTACATGTCTCTTTTTGAATTATGGTTTTCTCTGGGTACATGCCCAGTAGTGGGATTGCTGGGTCATATGGTAGTTCTATTTTTAGTTTTTTAAGGAACCTCCATACTGTTCTCCATAGTGGCTGTATCAGTTTACATTCCCACCAACAGTGCAAGAGGGTTCCCTTTTCTCCACACCTTCTCCAGCATTTATTGTTTGTAGATTTTTTGATGATGGCCATTCTGACCAGTGTGAGGTGATACCTCATTGTGGTTTTGATTTGCATTTCTCTAATGATTAGTGATGTTGAGCATCTTTTCATGTATTTGTTGGCCATCTATATGTCTACTTTGGAGAAATGTCTATTTAGGTCTTTGCCCATTTTTGGATTGCATTGCTTGTTTTTGTGACATTGAGCTGCATAAGTTGCTTGTATATTTTGGAGATAAATCCTTTGTCAGTTGCTTCATTTGCAAATATTTTCTCCCATTCTGAGGGTTGTCTTTTCGTCTTGTTTATGGTTTCCTTTGCTGTGCAAAAGCTTTTAAGTTTCATTATGTCTTATTTGTTTATTTTTGTTTTTATTTCCCTTACTCTAGGAGGTGGGTCAAAAAGGATCTTGCTGTGATTTATGTCACAGATTGTTCTGCTTATGTTTTTCTCTAAGAGTTTCATAGTGTCTGGCCTTACATTTAGGTCTTTAATTCATTTTGAGTTTATTTTTGTGTATGGTATTAGGGTGTGTTCTAATTTCATTCTTTTACATGTATCTATCCATTTTTCCCAGCACCACTTATTGAAGAGGCTGTCTTTTCTCCGTTGTATATTCTTGCCTCCTTTGTCAAAGATAAGGTGACCATATGTGCGTGGGTTTATCTCTGGACTTTCTATCCTGTTCCACTGATTCATATTTCTGTTTTTGTGCCAGTACCATACTGTCTTGATTACTGTAGCTTTGTAGTATAGTCTGAAGTCAGGGAGTCTGATTCCTCCAGCTCTGTTTTTCTTTCTTAAGATTGCTTTGGCTATTCTGGGTCTTTTGTGTTTCCATACAAATTGTAAAATTTCTTGTTCTAGTTCTGTGAAAAATGCCACTGATAATTTGATAGGGATTGCACTGAACCTGTAGATTGCTTTGGGTAGTATAGTCATTTTCAAAATATTGATTCTTCCAATCCAGAAGCATGGTATACCTCTCCATCTGTTTATGTTATATTTGATTTCTTTCATCAGTGTTTTATAGTTTTCTGAGTACAGGTTTTTTGCCTCCTTAGGTAGGTTTATTCCTCGGTATTTTATTCTTTATGTTGCGATGGTAAATGGAATTGTTTCCTTAATTTCTCTTTCTGATCTTTCGTTGTTAGTGTATAGGAATGCAAGAGATTTCTGTGCATTCATTTTGTATCCTGCAACCTTACCAAATTCATTGATTAGCTCTAGTAGTTTTCTGGTGGCATCTTTAGGATTTTCTATGTATAGTATCACGTCATCGGCAAACAGTGACAGTTTTACTTCTTTTCCAGTCTGTACTTTTTATTTCTTTTTCTTCTCTGATTGCTGTGGCTAGGACTTCCAAAAGTATGTTGAATAATAGTGGTGAGAGTGAATATCCTTGTCTTGTTCCTGATCTTAGAGGAAATGCTGTCACTTTTTTACCATTGAGAATGATGTTTGCTGTGGGTTTGTCGTATATGGCTTTTATTATGTCGAAGTAGGTTCCCTCTAGGCCCACTTTCTGGAGAATTTTTATCATAAATGGGTACTGAATTTTGTCAAAAGCTTTTTCTGAACCTATTGAGATGGATCATATGATTTTTATTCTTTAATTTGTTAATATGGTGTATCACATTGATTATTTTGTGTATATTGAAGAATCCTTGCATCCCTAGGATAAAGCCCACTTGATCATGGTGTATGATCCTTTTAATGTGCTGTTGGATTCTGTTTGCTAGTATTTTGTTGCAGATTTTTGTGTCTATGTTCATCAGTGATATTGGTCTATAATTTTCTTTGTTTTGTGATAACTTTGTCTGGTTTTGGTATCAGGGTGATGGTGGTCTCATAGAACGAGTTTGGGAGTGTTCCTCCCTCCACAATTTTTTGGAAGAGTTTGAGAAGAATAGGTGTTAGCTCTTCTCTAAATGTTTGATAGAATTCGCCTGTGAAGCCATCTGGTCCTGGACTTCTGTTTCTTGGAAGATTTTTAATTACAGTTTCAATTTCATTACCTGTGATTGTTTGGTTTATATTTTCCAATTCTTCCTGGTTCAATCTTGGAAAGTTGTACTTTTCCAAGAATTAGTCCATTTCTTCCAGGTTGTCTATTTTATTGGCATATAGTTGCTTGTAGTAGTCTCTTATGATCTTTTGCATTTCTGAGTTGCCAGTTGTAACCTCTCCTTTTTCATTTATAATTTTATTGATTTGAGTCCTCTCCCTGTTTTCCTTGATGAGTCTGGCTAAAGGTTTATCCATTTTGTTTATTTTCTCAAAGAACTAACTTTTAGTTTTATTGATCTTTGCTATTGTTTTCTTTCTATTTCATTTACTTCTGCTCTGATCTTTATGATTTCTTTTCTTCTACTAACTCTGGGTATTTTTTGTTCTTCTTTCTCTAGTTGCTTTGGGTGTAAGGTTAGATTGTTATTTGAGATTTTTCTTTTTTCTTGAGGTGAGCTTGAATTGCTATGAACCTCCCTCTTAGAACTGCTTTTGGTGCGTCCCATAGGTTTTGGATCATCGTGTTTTCATTGTCATTTGTTTCTGGGTATTTTTTAATTTCTTCTTTGATTTCTTCAGTGATCTCTTGGTTATTTAGCAGTGTATTGTTTAGCCTCCATGTATTTGTGTTTTTTACTGTTTTTTTCCTGTAATTGATTTCTAATCTCAGAGCATTGTGGTCAGTAAAGATGCTTGATACGACTTCAGTTTTCTTAAATTTTCCAAGGCTTGATTTGTGATGCAAGATGGGATCTATTCTGGAGAACGTTCCATGTGCACTTGGGAAGAAAGTGTATTCTTCTGCTTTCAGGTGGAATGTCCTAAAAATATCAATTAAGTCTATCTGGTCTATAGTATCATTTAAAGCGTGTGTTTCCTTATTTATTTTCTGTCTGGATGATCTGTCTATTGGTGTAAGTGGGGTGTTAAAGTCCCCAACAATTATTGTGCTACTGTCGATTTCTCCTTTTATGGCTGTTAGCATTTGTCTCATGTATTGAGGTGCTCCTATGTTGGGTGCACAAATATTTATAATTGTTATGTTTTCTTCTTGGATTGATCCCTTGATCATTATGTAGTGCTCTTCCTTATCTCTTGTAACAGTCTTTATTTTAACGTCTATTTTATCTGATGTGAGTATTGCTACTCCAGCTTTCTTGTGATTTCCATTTGCATGGAATATCTTTTTCCATCCCCTCACTTTCAGTCTTTATGTGTCCCTAGGTCTGAAGTGGGTTTCTTGTAGACAGCATATATAAGGGTCTTGTTTTTGTATACATTCAGCCAGTCCATGTCTTTTGTTGGAGCATTTAATCCATTTACATTTAAGGTGATTATCAATATGTATGTTCCTATTACCATTTTCTTCATTGATTTGGGTTTGTTTTTATGGGTCTTTTCCTTCTCTTGTGTTTCCTGCCTAGAGAAGTTCCTTTAGCATTTGTTTTAAAGCTGGTTTGGTGGTGCTGAATTCTCTTAGCTTTTGCTTGTCTGTAAAGGTTTTAATTTCTCCATTGAATCTGAATGAGATCCCTGCTGGGTAGAGTAATCTTGGTTGTAGGTTTTTCCCTTTCATCACTTTAAATATGTCCTGCCACTCCCTTCTTGCTTGCAGAGTTTCTGCTGAAAGATCAGCTGTTAACTTTATGGGGATTCCCTTGTATGTTATTTGTTTCTTTTCCCTTGCTGCTTTTAATTTTTTTTCTTTGTATTTAATCTTTGATAGTTTGATTAATATGTGTCTCGGCATGTTTCTCTTTGGGTTTATCCTGTATGGGACTCTGTGCTTCCTGGACTTGATTGACTATATTCTTTCCCATGTTCAGGAAGTTTTCGACTATAGTCTCTTCAAATATTTTCTCAGATCTTTTCTTTTTCTCTTCTTCTTCTGGGGCCCCTAAAACTCAAATGTTGGTGCATTTAATGGTATCCCAGAGGTCTCTGAGACTGTCCTCAATTCTTTTCATTCTTTTTTCTTTATTCTGCTCTGCGGTAGTTATTTACACTTTTTTATCTTCCATCTCACTTATCTATTCTTCTGCCTCAGTTATTCTGCTATTGATTCCTTCTAGAGTATATTTAATCAGTTATTGTGTTGTGTGTTTGCTCTTTAGTTCTTCTAGATCCTTGTTAAATGTTTCTTGTATTTTCTCCATATTGTTTCCGAGATTTTGGATCATCTTTACTTACCATCATTACTCTGAATTCTTCTTCAGGTAGGTTGCCTATTTCATCTTCATTTATTTGGTCTTGTAGGTTTTTACCTTGCTCCTTCACCTGTAACATATATTTTGGCATTTCTTTTTTTTTTTTGGTGGTGGTTGGGGCTGTATTCCTGTCTTACTGGTTGTTTGACCTGAGGCGTCCAGCACTGGAGTTTGCAGGCAGTTGGGTAGAGCCGGGTCTTGGTGCCGAGATGAAGACCTCCAGGAGTCCTCACTCTGATTAATATTCCGTGGGATCTGAGGTTCTCTGTTAGTCCAGCAGTTTGGACTCGGTGCTCCCACCACAGGAGCTCGGGCCTGACCTTTGGCCTAGGAACCAAGATCCCGCAAGCCACGTGGTGTGGCCAAAAAGAAAAAAAAATGGTGCAGTACAATAACAAAGAAAAAAAATAAAATAAAATTAGAAAGATAAAAAATATATTAAGATAAAAATATAATTTACCAGCATTGAATATACCCAATTATTGTTCAACATTATTCTTCCGTACTCTCCCCACTCACCCCTGTCAAAATATTTAATAATAAACTTAAGGCATTATAAAAAAATACATATAATTGAAACAACTGCAACAAGGTAAAACAAAATCACAAGAGAAAAAAAAAGAAAACAAAAAAAAGGGGAACAAGCCAAAAGGAGCAGAACAATAACAAAGTATAAAGATTAAAATAAAATTAGAAAAATAAAAGATTTATTAGAAAAAATAAAAATATAAATGAATCAGCAACAACAAGGTAAAACAGAACCCCAAACTAAAAGAAGAAAGAAGAAAAAATAAAAAAAGAAAAAAAAAAAGCCTTGGCTATGGGGGTGGAGTTTAAGCAGGGATGGAACTTATGCAGGGGTGGGGTTTACGGTGGGGCGGTACCTAGGTGGGTGTGGGGTGACGTCTGAGTGTGGGGCAGGGCCTAGGCTCAGGACCCACTCAGCCGGAAAAGGCCTTTGGGGCGGGGTCTAGGCGGGGCGATGTTCAAGCATGGGGTGGGGCCTCTGCTTAGGACCTTTGTGGAAGAGGAGAGGCAGCACGTCCAAAGGGGGGGTCTCTGGAGTTCCGGAGTTTGGAGGTAAGGCCCTGGGTGAGGGTGTGTGGGTGGGGTTTAGGCCCAGCCTGGTTGGAGGGGGTCTCAGAAGGGGTCTCCGAGTGTAGAGGTGGGGCCCTGGGTGGGGGTGTAGGGGCGGGGCTTGGGCTCTGCTAGGCAGGAGGGAGGCTCCAAGGGCAGAGGATTAGGCCTGGGAGCCCAACAGGCTCCCCAGTGCCTCAGTGGACAGGGAAAGCACTGGCCGTATTCCCTTCCCTTCCTCTGCGCTCCCCCATGTCTCCTCCAGGGTCTCCCCCGTCCCTGCTGGACCCCTAACCGTGGGTGGGTCCCGCTGGGTGTAGGAACTCCTCCCCTCCCCCAGCCGCCACTTAGGGTTGCCAGTCTGGTAGGTCTGGCCTTTACTTTTGCTCCCACTTCCCTCCCTCCCACTCCCTCAGGATCCGCACCACTAGCGCCCAGGTGGGCAGAGCATCAGGCCCAGGATCTCAGCCGGCTCCTGGGGGCCCAAGTGGGCAGGGGATACCTGGTCATGCTCCCTTTTCATCCTCTGCCCTCCCAATGGTCCCCCAGTTTCCCCCTTCGGGTGTGGGATCCCTTCCCCTCCCCCAGCCACCCCTCAGGGGCACAGGGCCTGTCCCACCTCCACTTCTCCTCCCCCTTCACTCCCCCCACACCCCACGTCCTACCTGGTCTCTGGGGGTTCCTCTCGTCCCCTTACATGTCCGTGGTCCCCCACCAGGGCCTGGTAGGTGCCCTAGTTGTGTGGAGACGCAAATTCCCCATCCTCCTAGTCTGCCCTCTTGACTCCACCCCCCCAACATAACTTCTTACATCACCAATTAAAAACCTATATGATGGGCTTCCCTGGTGGCGCAGTGGTTGAGAGTCTGCCTGCCAATGCAGGGGACATGGGTTCGAGCCCTGGTCTGGGAGGATCCCACGTGCCGCGGAGCAACTAGGCCCGTGAGCCACAATTACTGAGCCTGCGCGTCTGGAGCCTGTGCTCCGCAGCGAGAGAGGCCACGACAGTGAGAGGCCCGCACACCGCGATGAAGAGTGGCCCCCGCTTGCCACAACTAGAGAAAGCCCTCGCACAGAAACGAAGACCCAACACAGGCAAAAATAAATAAATAAATAAATAAATAAATAAATAAATAAATAAAAAAGCAGAAGGAAAAAAAAAACGAAAAAAAAAACTTAAAAAAAAAAAAATAAAATAAATACATGGTACAGTACTACACATCCGAGGCTGACTGAATCCAAGGGTGAGGAACTGCAGATATTGAGGACTAAGTATAAAGTTATACATGGATTTTTGACTGGGGGGTGGTTGGTGCCCCTAACTCCTGCATTGTTCCAGGGTCAACTGTACTTAAATTTGATAAAGATTATTTTCTAAAAACCAATAGCAAATATTTTAAATAAGATACAAAAATAATTTCAACCAGTACCAGGTTAGCAAAAGGTGATGCATACTATCTAGCAATCCCAAGAAACAGTAATAAAATTCTATTGGAAATAATACAAGAATGTAGTAAGGTGATTAGATGTAATAAAATATATAAAATCAATAGATTTTTCTTTTCTGTAATAACAATAAACATCTAGAAATTTAAATGATAAAAATATTTCTTTTACATAGAAACAAAATCTATAAAATGTTTAGAAATCAGTATGGTATTGGCATAGAAATAGATAAAACTACTCAGTTATTAGATATATACCCAAAAGAATTGAAAGCAGGGACTTGAACAGATATTTGTAGACCCATGTTCATAGAAGTATTATTCAGAATAGCCCAAAGGTGTAAGCAATCCAAGTGTCCATTGATGGATGAATCAATAAACAAAACGTAATATACACACAATGGAATATTATTCAGCCTTAAAAAGAAAGGAGATTCTGACACCAACAACATGGGCAAACCTTGAGGACATAAGGCTAAGCAAAATAAGCCAGTCCCAAAATACTGTATGATTTCACTCATATGAGGTACCTAGAATAGTCAAATTCATAGAGACAGAAAGTAGATTGGTGGTTGCCAGGAGCTGGGGTTGGGGGGAGAGGTTATTGTTTAATGTGTACATAGTTTCACTTGGGGAAGATGAAAGGTTCTGGAGATGGACGGTAGTGATGATTGCACAACAACGTGAATGTACTTAATGCTGCTGAATTGTTTTTAAAAATGGGTTTAAAAAAAAAATGATTTAAAAAGAACACCCAGTTCAGTTAAACAGAATAGATAACCCAGAACTCAATCTGAGCATATATGTGACAAATGTGGTATTTCAGTTCACTGGGGAAAAGATACTATATGTAATATATGATACTGGCTCAATTGGCCAATCATCTGAAAAAAAATAAACCTGGACCCTGATCTCATATCATATACAAACTTAAATTCCAGATTGATTAAACACTTAAAACTAAAACTAAAAATATTAGTATAAAAGCTAAAACATTACACATATAACATGTTTGACCAAGTTAAAATAAACATGTATGGCATAAGAGGTTATAAACAAATTCAAAAGGGAAGACACATTTAGGCAAAAAAATTTTTCATTGCAACTGACAGATAACAGACTGATATCTGTGATATAGAAAGAACTCTTAAAATTGTTATAACAAGAAAACTCAGAATTTGAAAGGAAAAATAGATATGAATAGAAAATTGAAGAACAAATCTAAATGTCCAACAGTTTCCAAATTCTATCTCTGCACACACATGTCCCCTCACATCAAGAAGAGGTGAGGTCTATTTTTCCTCCCCTTGAATCTGCACTAGCCTTGTGACTTGCTTTGTGATGTCATGTTGAATGTCACTGTCACAATGAAATGTGACAGAAGTTATGTTTTAGGTCTTCTGATCTCAGGTATTGAAAGGACTAGCATCTTCTCTTTTAGCCCTCTTAAAATCCAGCTGTTATGTTATACAAAATCAAGCTTACACTAATGAGAGATTTGAGGCCATTGGGATGAGAAGCCCTGCAGGATGAGGATGATGATCATTCCTGCTTCAGCCTGGATCTTTGTTGGATGTTCCAGCCTCGGCCTCACTCCTAAATAAATGCAGCGCCATAAATGACGAATACACTTGTAGTGAGGAAAGGTAATTTAAAAAAAAGAATGAGATGCCATTTACAAGCCTCATAGTGGGCAAAGATTTTTTATTGCTTGCAGGTCAAGATATGCAGAAAATATGAATTGAAGAGAGCTGAGTGGAAGATGACAATTGGCCCATAAAGTTTGAAGAAGTGACTCTGACATGACCTTGTATTCTTATGGATTGTCCCCAAATCAATCTGAACACACTATCAGATTTGAAAATTGAATTTGCTTGAGCAAAGACCCTACCACCTCTGTCATGTCCACATTTATTTAGGTCCACAAGCGGAGGTATGATTTAGAGCAATAATCATCAAACTTTTGATCTCGTATTTCCCAAAAGAATTTTGAAAATCTTCATCTCCGTATCCCTTTACAAATTTTTACTTGATGCCTAAAACTGTTCCTCAGAAGTTTAGCTATAAAGAATTTAGACATATTAGAAATATTGATGCTAAGAAAAAAAATTATAACTTCACTCTTTTAAGTTCTCTCTTGGTTCCTCTGCCTTTACAATGAGAATATGCCCAGGCTAGCCTGATGGAAAAAGAAACATATGAAACAGAAACAGGCCAGCAAAATTGTCCAAGCCAAGGCCCTAGGCATATGAGTCTAGGAAAGATCACTTAAGCACCTAGCAGACTCAGTGCTGCCTGTAGACACAGAGACCTACTAAACTCAAATCAGTTAAACAAAACTACAAAGCCAAGCTGTAGAATCATAAGATAAAGTAAATATATATTGTTGGATGCCACTGAGCTTTTTTTGTGATTTTTTTGTTATGCAGCCCTACTGTTTCAATAGGTGACTAATACACCATCTACCATATTTTCTATACAAGCACACTGACCTCAAATTCATGACTAATCTACAAATATTTGCCAAATGACTGTGCAACAAAAACATGTATACAAACTGAAATTTAAAATTTTATTTTTCTTCCTTATGACCATAAGGCTCTAAGTATTAAAAAATTCAAATTCATGGTTAATCTTACCATTAATATTGCTCAGCAATCATGCAATACATCCTTAACCCATGCCCCCTTTTACTCTCCTATGTGACTTTCACACCTCATCTCTTCTCAAATCATAGTACCTCCTTTATACTGTTATTCAAAGTAGATGACCTCACTTCCTTTCTCTAAGAAAATCAAAGTAATAAGAAAGAAATTCCACAAACCACTGTCTGCACCCACATATTCTCCTTTCCTGCATGTTATTATAGATGAATTATTCATACTCTGATCTAAAGCAAAATTCTCTACTTGTGTACTAGACCCTATCCTACCTCACTTACTCAAGAATATAGAAATACTTCTTTGTCTTTCCTAACTCATCAATCTGTTGTCGTTGTTGTTTTTGTTCCCTACTGGATCCCTCCTATCAGCATATATACATGGCGTTATTTCTCCCATCTTTAAAATAAATGTTTCTTTCAACTTATTTCCCCCATGAGCCACCACCTCATTTACTCCTTTTTTTGCAACAAAAACTCCTCAAGTTACTCTCTCCTCCTTGAAACATTTTATTCACTGATTTATTCTCTTGGCTATCCGAAGACCTTATTGGCCACTACTTCTCAGGCCCCATTGCTGAGTTTTTCTCTTCTTCCCAACCTCTTACTGTTGGTATACTTCAAGACTCAGTCCTTGATCTGCTTGTCTTCTCTACCTACTCATTTTGTCCATGGTCTCTTCCAGTCTCCTAGCTTTAAATATCATCTCCTGGACAAGGGCTCCCAAATTAAAATTTCTAGCCTACACTTCTCTCCCAAATTTCAGACTTGATTATCTAACTATGTACTTGATATCTCCCCTTGGATATTTACAGACATCTCACACTCACCATATCCATAATTGAATTCCTGATCTTCCCTTCCAAAACTGCTCCACTGCAGTCTTTCCCATTTCAGTTGATGGCAACTCCATTTTTCTTGTTACTCAGAACGAAAACCCTCTCCTCTCATATCCTTCTAAGTACCTCCTGACTCCAACCATTTCTCAACATTTCCTCTTATTTCACTCCAGTCTGTGCCATTGCCATATCCTAAGAGCACCTAACAACTTGTCCTGTTATACTTCTTGCATCCTATAGTCAATATTCTACACAGAAGTCAAGAATGATAAAGCCATATCTCTGTTTATTATCCTCTAAGGGCTCTCCATTTCACTCAAAGTAAAAGACTCTACAAGGGCCTACATGATCTGGCCTTTCCCTACTGCTATACTTCCCTGACTACTCTTGCTGTGTTTCCTCAATTTGCTCCATCCAGTGGTCTCCTAGCTATTCCTCAAAATACTAGGAATCTTAGTCTTTGGACTGCAGTTTTCTCTGTGGAACCTCAGGTAACCACATGGCAAATGCCTACCTTCTTCAAATTTTGCTCAAATAGCACTTTTTAACACAGTCTAGCCCCATCTCCCTATTTAAAATTACAATCCCTCCACACCACTTCTCTTACAAACCCCTGCTTCCTAACCTCTAACTCTGCTTTACTTATTCATTTTCCCAAACACTTATCTAACATAGTGCATTATATGCTTACCTACACCCACGGAATATAAATTCCAGGAGATCAAGTATAGGGATGTCTTTGTGTGTGTGCACCTGCATATGTGTGTGTAATCTCTTTTATTCACTGACATGTCCCAAGAAACAAAGTGCGTGGCACAAAGCTGTTCAGTAAATACTTGTTCAATGAATCTATAACAAAAACCTGTATATTAACTAAAATTTAAATTTTATTTTTATTTCTGATGATCATAAGGTTCTAAAAATTAAAAATCTTCTTTTGGATTGGGTTAGCTTTGTAATAATTTTTAGTATACAACTGATTAAATAATTTTGATAATTATTAAACAATCAAGTAAAATTTTACCGGTAAAGCATGTTAGTGAGATAAATCATGATCAACCTTTTTCTCTTCATTTAGTGAAAAAAAAACTATTTATAAATAATAATGTAAATATTATTTTTAAAATTTTATATAGTTTATAAATACTAACTCTATAAAATACTGCTATAAACTAATTGGTATAGGAACTGTCCTTTAATTTTTTTAAAATAAAGTAGGAAAAAAAATTTTGTTAGATGAAATTAGGTGATGATTGATTATAAATGGAATAAATAATTCATCAGATTCACTTAATAAAATAGGTTTTAAATACTTTGTCTAAATTACAAAATGTGAAAGAAAGTAGGTGAAAGTCTTATTGGTGAGTTTTATCTAATGTGTTTTGAAAAATTTGGTAGCACCAAAAAAATTTTTCTTCAGTTACATTTAAAAAAGTCAGCACCAGTAAACTTAACTGCTTTGGCTTTTCAAAGAGGCTTTTCTTTTCTGCTACTGATATGTCCTAGGAATAAGTAACGAGAATAGCTAGAATTTTTAACGCTTACCTGTATAAAATCACTGTTTTTAGCTTTCAATATTTCTTATTAATGCTTTCCTTGCTTTGCTCCTTTTGTGTACATATTAACTGATAACAGCTGGGGGCACGGAAAAGTCACAGTCCTTAAATGGAAATCATCGCTAGTTCCACTATGCTATTCTATGATACATATGCATTCAAAACATCCCAACTTGGGCCAAAATACCACACTCCTAACCCACTTTTTACCCATAACATAAATAGAGAAGACAGAGAAATTCCCTGTGGATTGTGGTAACTTGATTAATCATTAAAACTAAGTCCTCCCATGGACTTCCCTGGTGGCGCAGTGGTTAAGAATACGCCTGCCAATGCAGGGTACACGGGTTCGAGCCCTGGTCTGGGAAGATCCCACATGCCACGGAGCAACTAAGCATGTGCGCCACAACCACTGAGCCTGCACTCTAGAGCCTGCAAGCCACAACTACTGAGCCTGCACGCCTAGAGCCCATGCTCTGCAACAAGAGAAGCCACCACAATGAGAAGACCACGCACTGCAAAGAAGAGTAGCCCCCACTCGCTGCAACTGCACTCTAGAGAAAGCCCATGTGCAGCAACAAGGACCCAAAACAGCCAAAAATAAATTAATTAATTAAAAAAAAGAAAAACTAAGTCCTCCCCTTTGCTCAGAGCTTAGAGTATGAACCATTTATGTGTGTGCTTTTGTAAAGTGAGTAAAGGGCTGTTAGGAACTCAGGCAAGTTCACACTCAAGTTAATCTTTGCAAATAGCTGGAAGTGGAGAATCTGGAAATTGATTCTTTTTAAATGATCCATGTCTTTGTATCCCTAGAAAGTTTTCACATCTCTAATAGGTACCCTACCCTAGCTTGAAGATTCCTGATAAAGTGCATTTCTCTCCTGTGGTAAAATGTACACTGCGTTGTGGTTATCTGGTATTTTCAACCAAATCATTGAAAATTTCATAGTAAGATCTTGCTCAGAAGGTCTGCTTATCTAAATTCTTATATTAGGATCTCTTCCTAATACATTATACAAATCCTGTTCCCCAGAATTCTGCTTCCAACTAGCTTTTAAGTAGAGCTGCTCACTGAGTCGTCTACTTTGAGAAGAAAGTCGTGGCTTGTTGACTCATATATTTGACTGTGAGTCTGCGGGAGATTTATCTCAGAAAATGTCTATTACTCAGTTATGCTCCAGAAATGGTGTCAAGGAATGCTAACTCTATAACTGCAATTCTTCCAGTTCTCTGATAGAATCTTTTCACAGATCAATCACTCATTCATCTTATAAGTGATAAGAATATTCTGCTATATTTATTTTTACTTCTAACTAGACATACTGGAATGTTTAAATGGTCATCCTTAGATAATTTTAGTGCTCATTTGCACCTACAGTGGATGATAACAGAAACTCATATGTACTAAGCACCAGTATAGTACATCAGATATTATAAAGAAAGAAGGCTAAAGGGACAAAAATTCAGATTAGAAACAGTATCTGCCTCCTTTCTTCCCAATTCCAACTAAATTGACCAAGGAAAATGTAAAAGTATGGAAAAGTTGAGTTGGTGCTTAAAGCTAAGGGAAGAATACCAGATGCTACAAATGTTGAAAATATTTAGAGTTCTAACCTAAAGGAGGACACTCAAGAAAGCTTGGCATTCACTTCCACAAGAAAACAGCATTGCCTTTTGAGAATACAAGAAGGTACACACTAAACGCTATGGTCATCTCTTCTAATTTAGGAGTAGAGAAAGGAAAAACCATGAGATTAATAGGGAACATGCCCTACAATGAAAAAATATAAAGACTGTGGCAGGACTCGGTAGGTACCACCGTCTGGGGTAAGTAGAAGTCCTGTCCTAATGGGACATTACTGTGGCAGAGATGGGAGTGGAAGGAGGCTGAGGAAAAGGTGGTGAAATTATTCCCAGAGTGGCAGACCTAATACCTTAAGCAACTAAACCTAGAGCAGTGTCCTTTGACTTGAACCCACCAAAACAGCCAATAAAAATCAGTGTCTCTCCCTCCCTGAAAGGGATACCCACTCAAAATTTTGCACTAGAATAACCTCTTCCTCTTTCTCCTCTTCCTCTTTTTGCATCTGCTGCTTCTGCTGCTGCTTCTTTGCTGGTTCTGATTCCTCTGCAAGGGAGGGAAGTAGAGCACAAATGCCCTGAAGCCCATAATAAAATAATTACAATCATATGATATAATCACATAATCATATGCTCTAAATGGAAATCAGGTGACATCTGGGGCAAAGGTATGTAAAACAGGTGCTTTGTTGCTCTCAAAATAAAAGGATGAATAAACATAAAATAAACAAGAAAACAATATGGTTTAAAAGAAAATATTTCTTGATACAAAAGAAGGAGAATATTATTACTTAAGAGGAAGGAAGGTACACTTTTGAAATAGATCTGTTGAAGAATAGCAATAAGTGATAAGGTAAGAGATAAAAAGGAGGAGATCATAAAAGGCCTTAATGGGTCATTGTAAAGCTTTCGACTTTTATTCTGTATTAGATTATTAGATTAAAACCAGAGGAGGATCTGGAGTAGAATACTGAGATTATCTAACTTACATTTACACATACTCACACTGGCTGCTAGGTTGAACGTATTGATACACTGAGAATAGACTCTTCCACAAGAATGGAAACAGAGAGATGGATCATATGTCACTGCAATAACCCATGCCAAAAAAAAAAAAAATGATGATATCTTGGACCAGGTTAAATCAGTGACAATTGTGAGAAGTGATCAGATTCTGGAAATTGTGAAGTTAGAGTTAAAAAGATTCAGTGGCATAATAGATCTGAGGTGCGAAAGTCAATTAAATTTATTCTATAACTACTAATAATAGCTTGGAAGACAATTTTAAATGGAATATATTTCTTTCCCTAGTAATTCTATTTTAGGAATTTAATCTATGGAAATACTCATATAAATCCCCAAAGATATACTATTTACAATAGCAGAAATTTGGAAATCATATAAATGTCAAAAAAGGAATTGTTTAAATAAATTATGGTAGAATGATATACGTGAATAATATGTAAATATTCTAAAAAAGCATTAGTTCTATAAGCACTGACATGGAAGAATATTAATAAAGGTTAAATTAGAAAATATGGAAGGAAAATGTTATCTACATAAGTGTCTTCCTAAATATCCAAAATAAACTTTAAAAAATTGTAAACTAAAAAGGGGTCAGTAAGGAATCCAGATGAAAGAGCAGATTACAAAAGCCAATAGAGTTCCTATTAGAAAATGTAATGAGAGATATCATTTTCCATTTTTAATTGCAATTAAAAACCATCACATATCTCAGGAATAAAACTAACAAGAAACACTGAATACCTTTAAAAAAACAAACTAGAAAACTTAATGAATAACCTAAAAGACCCAGGACTCCAGGAAGATGACAGCAATGGAGGAATGGTGGCATAGTTTTTGAATATTTCTGAATTCCCACATGAAAACAGAAAGACCAACTAAATAGAAAAATTAAAATCCTATGGACACATCAGAAAATTGGGTGACAAAGTACTCCCAGAAAACCCAAAAATCAAACACTTGAGGACAGACCTTAAGACCTGTAAAAATTTGGCATCTGTGAAAGTAAAGACAGAGAGAAAAATAAACCATCTGATGGATCTGAGAACCAAAGTAAACAGGTATTCAGTGGAAAGTGGTGAGTCAATTTGAGAAAAGCAGATAATGGGTGAATACAAGGGGTCCATGATAAGGGCTGGAGCTGACTAGTCCTACTGATTCATAAAATGGAGCCACTAGTGTTGCCTTCTGGGACAGTTCTCCACACCGAGGAGAAACTAACAAGACTAAGGATATGGAAAATAGAGATGAAGAAAAGAGAAGGTCCAGATAAAAGCAGAGGGAGGGGTTTCTGGCTATGGTCTACTGATGAACTCAGCAAATACTCTACCCAAAAAGTATCTATAAATCTGGAGAAATTTACAAAAATAACCATTTCAGTACTTTGGAAATCAAACAAAGGCATATGACAGTCTGAGAAGCATTTTTATGCTTGTAATACTGCTGAACTTCAGGTAAGAACAGTGGGAATCTGTGGTGTTCTGGTCTGAGGCTGCTCCTACCACATCTCCTGCCTTGATCTATGAGGAAGTTCTGCCAGATGGGGCAAGTTCTGAGGACTGGCAGCTTCTCTGCTACCATCAGTGGGGGATCACTTGATTTGGAATGCTGGATGATGTCCATGCTAAGTGGCTGCTGATGGAAGTGACTTCCAAAGACTGACCAGTGGGAGAGGGCAATAGCTTGACTCTACTTGCCTAAGGTTGTGGTCCTGGTTGGGGCAAGTATATTATTGACTGAGGATATATATATATTTTTTCAACAAAAACAGAAAAATATGAGACATGCAAAGAAATAGGAAAGTGAGATCCATACTTAGAAAAAAAGTAGTCACTACAAACTATGTCTAAGTGTCCTCAGGTGCTCCAGATGCTGTATTTAACAAAGATTTTAAAGCAGCTACTATAAATATGTTCAAAGAACTAAAAGAAACCATGTGTAAAGAATTAAAGTATGAAAACAAAGAATCAACAGATAGAAGTTCTTAATATGTATACAGAAATTATTTTTTAAAAAAGAAACAAACAGAAATTCTGGAGTTGAAGATTACAATAAATAAAATAAAATTCACTATAGGGGCTCACCAGCATATTTGAGATGGCAGAAGAAAAGATCAGAGAACTTGTTGATAAGAAATGGAAATTATACAATCTGAAGAACAGAAAGAACAAGGATTGAAGAAAAGAAAATAGAGCCTCAGAGACCTGTGGGACAACATCAACTGTACTAACATACATGTAAAGGGAGTCCCTGAAAAAGTACAGAATAAAAGGGCAGAGCTCACCAGGAATTCTGGTCTGAAGTGTCAGTGCAAGGCCTCTGCCCATGGCAACCTATGAGCAAGTGAAACTAGAGGGAGCACAAACGAAAACAAAAGGTACTACAGACCTGCCTCTCTGCCTTGGAAGCACGTTTGCAGCCTGTTTCTCCAGGCCTTCAGAGTTGGGTCTTGGACTGCAACTACACCACCAGCTCTCCTGGACCTCCAGACTGCAGAGGTGCTTCTCAGGCTCCAAAACTGACCGTGTGGCTGACAGGGTCTTGGTGCTCCAGCCAGGTGTCAGGCCTGAGCCTCTGAGGTGCGAGAGCCAAGTTCAGGACATTGTACCACCAGAGACCTCCCAGCCCAAGTAATATCAATCGGTGAGAGCTCTCCCAGAGACCTCTGTCTCAACGCTAAGACCCAGCTCCACTCAACGACCAGCAAGCTCCAGTGCTGGACACCACATGCAAAACAACTAGCAAGACAGGAACAAAACCCTACCCAGTAGCAGAGAGGCTGCTTAAAATCATAATAAGTTCACAGACACCCCAAAACACGCCACTGGAGGCAGTCCTGCCAACCAGAAAGACAAGATCCAGCCTCATCCACCAGAACACAGGCACCAGTCCCCTCCACCAGGAAGCCTACACAACCAACTGAACCAACCTTACCCACTGGGGGAAGACACCAAAAACAATGGGAACTACAAACCTACAGTAAGTTAAGCAAAATGAGAGCACAGAGAAACACACAACAGATGAAGGAGCAAGGTAAAAACCCACCACACCAAACAAATGAAGAGGAAACAGGCAGTCTACCTGAAAAAGAATTCAGAGTAACGATAGTAAAGATGATCCAAAATCTTGGAAATAGAATGGAAAAAATACAAGAAACGTTTAACAAGGACCTAGAAGAACTAAAGAACAAACAAACAATGATGAACAACACAATAAATGAAATTTAAAATTCTCTAGAAGGAATCAATAGCAGAATAACTGAGGCAGAAGAATGGATAAGTGACCTGGGAGATAAAATAGTGGAAATAAATAACACAGAGCAGAATAAAGAAAAAAGAATGAAAAGAATTGAGGACAGTCTCAGAGACCTCTGGGACAACATTAAATGCACCAACATTCAAATTACAGGGGTCCCAGAAGAAGAAGAGAAAAAGAAAGGGACTGAGAAAATATTTGAAGAGATTATAGTTGAAAACTTCCCTAATATGGGAAAGGAAATAGTCAATCAAGTCCAGGAAGTGCAGAGAGTCCCATACAGGATAAATCCAGGGAGAAACACGCCAAGACACATTAATGAAACTATTAAAAATTAAATACAAAGAAAAAATATTAAAAGCAGCAAGGGAAAAGAAATAAATAACATACAAGGGAATCCCCATAAGGTTAACAGCTGATCTTTCAGCAGAAACTCTGCAAGCAAGAAGGGAGTGGCAGGACATATTTAAAGTGATGAAAGGGAAGAACCTATAACCAAGATTACTCCACCCAGCAGGGATCTCATTCAGATTCGATGGAGAAATTAAAACCTTTTCAGACAAGCAAAAGCTAAGAGAATTCAGCACCACCAAACCAGCTTTAAAACAAATGCTAAAGGAACTTCTCTAGGCAGGAAACACAAGAGAAGGAAAAGACCTACAATAACAAATCCAAAACAATTAAGAAAATGGTAATAGGAACGTACATATCAATAATTACCTTAAATGTCAATGAATTAAATGCTCCAACCAAAAGACACAGACAGGCCGAATGGATACAAAAACAAGACCCACATATATGCTGTCTACAAAAGACCCACTTCAGACCTAGGGACACATACAGACTGAAAATGAGGGGATGGAAAAAGATATTCCATGCAAATGGAAATCAAAAGAAAGCTGGAGTAGCAATTCTCATATCAGACAAAATAGACTTTAAAATAAAGACTATTACAAGAGACAAAGAAGGACACTACATAATCATCAAGGGATCAATCCAAGAAGAAGATATAACAATTGTAAATATTTATGCACCCAACATAGGAGCACCTCAACACATAAGGCAAATACTAACAGCCATAAAAGGGGAAATCGACAGTAACACAATCATAGTAGGGGACTTTAACGTTCCACTTTCACCAATGGACATATCATCCACAATGAAAATAAATAAGGAAACACAAGCTTTAAATAACACATTAAAGAAGATGGACTTAATTGATATTTATAGAACATTCCATCTGAAAACAACAGAATACACTTTCTTCTCAAGTGCTCATGGAACATTCTCCAGGATAGATCATATCTTGGGTCACAAATCAAGCCTTGGTAAATATAAGAAAACTGAAATCATAACATGTATCTTCTCCAACCACAAGGCTATGAGACTAGATATCAATTACAGGGAAAAAATGTAAAAAATACAAACACATGGAGCTAAACAATACACTACTAAATAACCAAGAGATCACTGAAGACATGAAAGAGGAAATCAAAAAACACCTAGAAACAAATGACAATGAAAGCACAACAACCCAAAACCTATGGGATGCAGCAAAAGCAGTTCTAAGAGGGAAGTTTATAGCAATACAATCCTACCTCAAGAACAAGAAACATCTCAAGTAAACAACCTAACCTTACACCTAAAGCAATTAGAGAAAGAAGAACAAAAAAACTCCAACGTTAGCGAAAGGAAAGAAATCATAAAGATCAGATCAGAAATAAATAAAAAAGAAATGAAGGAAATGATAGCAAAGATCAATAAAACTAAAAGCTGGTTCTTTGAGAAGATAAACAAAATTGATAAACCATTAGCCAAGACTCCTCAAGAAAAAAAAGGGAAAAGACTCAAATCAACAGAATTAGAAATGAAAAAGGGGAAACAAAAACTGACACTGCAGAAATACAAAGGATCATGAGAGATTACTACAAGCAACTATATGCTAATAAAATGGACAACTTGGAAGAAATGCACAAATTCTTAGAAAAGCACAACCCTCTGAGACTGAACCAGGAAGAAATAGAAAATATAAACAGACCAAATACAAGCACTGAAATTGAAACTGTCATTAAAAATCTTCCAACAAACAAAAGCCCAGGACCAGATGGCTTCACAGGTGAATTCTATCAAACATGTAGAGAAGAGCTAACACCTATCCTTCTCAAACTCTTTCAAAATATAGCAGAGGGAGGAACACTCCCAAATTCATTCTAGGAGGCCACCATCATCCTGATACCAAAACCAGATAAAGATGTCACAAAAAAAAGAAAACTACAGGCCAGTATCACTGATGAACATTGATGCAAAAATCCTCAACAAAATACTAGCAAACAGAATCCAACAGCACATTAAAAGGATCATACACAATGATCAAGTGAGGTTTATCCCAGGAATGCAACGATTCTTCATTATACTCATGTCAATCAATGTGATAAACCATATTAACAAACTGAAGGAGAAAAACCATATGATCATCTCAATAGATGCAGAAAAAGCTTTTGACAAAATTCAACACCCATTTATGATAAAAACCCTCCAGAAAGTAGGCATAGAGGGAACTTACCTCAAAATAATAAAGGCCATATATGACAAACCCACAGCAAACATTGTTCTCAGTGGTGAGAAACTGAAACCATTTCCACTAAGATCAGGAACAAGACAAGGTTGCCCACTCTCACCACTATGATTCAACATAGTTTTGGAAGTTTTAGCCACAGCAATCAGAGATGAAAAAGAAATAAAAGGAAACCAAATCAGAAAAGAAGAAGTAAAACTGTCACTGTTTGCAGATGACATGATACTATACATAGAGTATGCTAAAGATGCTACCAGAAAACTACTAGAGTTAATCAATGAATTTGGTAAAGTAGCAGGATACAAAATTAATGCACAGAAATCTCTTGCATACCATACACTAATGATGAAAAATCTGAAAGAGAAATTAAGGAAAAAATCCCATTTACCATTGCAACAAAAAGAATAAAATACCTAGGAATAAACATACCTAAGGAGGCAAAAGACCTGTATGAAGAAGACTTTAAGACACTGATGAAAGAACTTAAAGATGATCCAAACAGATGGAGAGAAATACCATGTACTTGGATTGGAAGAATCAACATTGTGAAAATGACTATACTACCCAAAGCAATCTACAGACTCAGTGCAATCCCGATGAAACTACCAATGGCATTTTTCACAGAACTAGAACAAAAAATTTCACAATTTGTATGGAAACACAAAAGACACTGAATAGCCAAAGCAATCATTTTTTAAAAATTCTTTTTTATTTACTTTTTATATAGCAGGCTCTTATTAGTTATCTATTTTATACATATTAGTGTATATATGTCAAACCCAATCCCCCAATTCAACCCACCGCCACCCCCACCCTGCCACTTTCTCCCCAGTGTCCATACGTTTGTTCTCTACATCTGTGTCTCTATTTCTGCCCTGCAAACCGGTTCATCTGTACCATTTTTCTAGGTTCCACATATATGCGTTAACATATGATATTTGGCCAAAGCAATCTTGAGAAAGAAAAATGGAGCTGGAGGAATCAGGCTCCCTGACTTCAGACTATACTACAAAGCTACAGTTATCAAGACAGTATGGTACTGGCACAAAAACAGAAATATAGATCAATGGAACAGGACAGAAAGCCCAGAGATAAACCCACGCACATATGGTCACTTTATCTTTGATAAGGGAGGCAAGAATATATAATGGAGAAAAGACAGCCTCTTCAATAAGCGGTGCTGGGAAAGCTGGACAGCTACATGTAAAAGAATGAAATTAGAACACTCCCTAACACCATACAGAAAAATAAGCTCAAAATGGATTAAAAACCTAAATGTAAGGCCAGACACTATAAAACTCTTCGAGGAAAACATAGGAAGAACACTCTATGACATAAATCACAGCAAGATCCTTTTTGACCCACCTCCTAGAGTAATGGAAATAAAAAATAAAATAAAATGGGACCTAATGAAACTTAAAAGTTTTTGCACAGCAAAGGAAACCATAAACAAGATGAAAAGACAACCCTCAGAATGGGAGAAAATATTTGCAAACGAAGCAACTGACAAAGAATTAATCTCCAAAATATACAAGAGCTCATGCAGCTCAATATCATAAAAACAAACAACCCAATCCAAAAATGGGCAAAGACCTAAATAGACATTTCTCCAAAGAAAACATACAGATGGCCAACAAATACATGAAAAGATGCTCAACATCACTAATCATTAGAGAAATGCAAATCAAAATCACAATGAGGTATCACCTCACACCAGTCAGAATGGCCATCATCAAAAAATCTACAAACAGTAAATGCTGGAGAGGGTGAGGAGCAAAGGGAACCCTCTTGCACTGTTGGTGGGAATGTAAATTGATACAGCCACTATAGAGAACAGTATGGAGGTTCCTTAAAAAACTAAAAATAGAACTACCATATGACCCAGCAATCCCACTACTGGGCATATACCCTGAGAAAACCATAATTCAAAAAGAGTCATGTACCATAATGTTCATTGCAGCTCTATTTACAATAGCCAGGACATGGAAGCAACCTAAGTGTCCATCGACAGATGAATGGATAAAGAAGATGTGGCACATATATACAATTGAATATTACTCAGCCATAAAAAGAAATGAAATTGAGTTACTTGTAGTGAGGTGGATGGACCTAGAGTCTGTCATACAGAGTAAAGTAAGTCAGAAAGAGAAAAACAAATATCGTGCTAACACATATATATGAAATCTAAAAAAAAAAATGGTTCTGAAGAACCTAGGGGCAGGACAGGAATAAAGATGCAGATGTAGAGAATGGACTTGAGGACAGGGGGAGGGGGAAGGGTAAGCTGGGACGAAGTGAGATAGTGGCATTGACATATATACACTACCAAATATAAAATAGCTAGCTAGTGGGAAGCAGCTGCATAGCACAGGGAGATCAGCTCAGTGCTTTGTGACCACCTAGAGGGGTGGGATAGGGATGGTGGGAGGGAGACACAAGAGAGAGGGTACATGGGGATATATGTATACGTATAGCTGATTCACTTTGTTATACATCAGAAACTAACACAACATTGTAAAGCAATTATATTCCAATAAAGATGTTAAAAAATAATAAAATAAAATAAAATAAAAAACCATTCCCCCTGCAAAAAAAGGTACTACAAACAAAAATGAGCTTTAAAAAAAAAAGGGCAGAAAAATATTTGAATTAATAATGGTAAAAAGTTCCTGAATTTGAAGAAAAACATAAATCTATAGATCCAAGAAGCTCAACAAACTCCAAGTAAGACAAACACAAAAAGATCCATAGACATATCACAGTTAAAATACTGAAAGACAAAAAGAAGTCTTAAAATCACCAAGAAGAAAACAACTCACCATATACAAAGGACCATCAATATAATTAACAATTGACTTGTCTTTGAAACACTGGAGGTCAGAAGGCAGTGGAATGACATATACAAAGTACTGAAAGAAAAAACAGTCAACCAATAATTCTATATCCAACAGAACTATTTTTCATGAATGAAGGTAACTTTCCAGAAGAGAAAGAATATCTTTACCCTAATATTTCCAAGAAAAGTCACAGAATTGAAACTTAGTTAGAACTGGCCTGGCTAGGGTCACATATGCATGCCTGGACCTCCACTCATAGGAAATGGACACAGAGAGGGTTCATCAAAGAATAATGGGATACTGTTACTCTAAGGGGAAATGAATTTTGGGTGGGCAAAAATAATAAGTTTTTGTCAGGTCACCTGTTGTGTGAGGATGAGCTGACATTGTGAGTTTTGAGGATAGCTGGCTTTGTTGTCTGTCCAGTGTTCATTCTCTCCCTCTTTTGGTAACAGCAAAATTTTTACTTGTGGAAATTATTTACTTCATGTAGTTAGTGAAACTGCCAATCACAGGATTCTCACCACACAACTTGGTCATGTTACCCAAGTTATCCAATCTCTCCTGGGAAATGTATTCATTAGGTCTGAGGTACAAGGACAAAAGGTGGTTGTAACTAAGTCACCCAACGGTATTGCCAGTGATATCCTGAGGATATCAAAAGGGATGGCTCAAGATATCCTATTTCTAGTATATCCAAAGGTATCTTGAATCCTGTACTTCTAGAAGTCTAGCTACCTCTTACTTTGATTCTGAGAGCAAATAAGTATATACCCATAAATCTCCTTTTATGGCCTATATTAGGGCCAATTTCTGTTGCCTGCAGCCCCAAACTCTTACTACAACTGGACTGGTTTCATAGGCTTTCATGAGCCCACATTACCTCAGATGTCAAAGAACAAAGTAAGTTAGGCTTTTGTTAAAATCTGTGCTCTGTCCTGAATAGTAATAAACCAAGAATCCTTCTGTCATAGAAGGAGAACTGTGAGAGGTCATGGTCCAATAATGGACAGTACACTGACTTCAAATCTGGACTTGTGTACCCTTTACTTTCTCAGATACCTATTCCCGTGTGTGTCAAAAACAAAACAAAACTAGTCAGAGGCAGAACAATATCAAATCAAATCAAATAATTCCCAGACAAACAAGTACTGAGAAAATTCATTGCTAGTGTACTTGCTTTACAAAAAATACTATAGAAAGTCCTCCAGGCTGACACCAGACTATGACTCAAATCCATAGAAAGAAAGAAAGGGCACTATAAATTGTGAATTTGTATACTAATATAAAAGACCCTAAAAATATTTTTTTTCACACAAAGTTATGTTCTCTGACCACAAAGGAATTCAATTTAAAATTAACAAAGAAAAATATCTTTGAAATCCTGCAATATTTGGAAAGTAAAGACACTTCAAAATAATCCAGAAGTCAAAGTATAAATCACAAGGTATATTAGAAAATATCATAAACTGAATGAAAGCAAAAACACAACATACCAAAATTTATGGGATGCAGCTAAAGCTGCTTACAGTTACACTGACCAAGAAAATAGAGAGAAGACACAAATTATTGGAATCAGAAACGAAAGAGGTCACATCAATTCTGTCTTACAGAAAGAGACTAAATAAGGGAATATCATAAACAACTTTATACCAATGAATCAGACAACTTTTATGAAATGGAAAAATGTCTAGAATGATACAAATGACAAAAATTAACTTAAAAAGAGGTAGAAACACCTGAACAGATCTATAACAAGAAAAGAGATTGAGTTAGTTATAAGTTTTCCCAAAAAGAAAAGCTCAGGCCCAGATGGTTTCTCTGGTGAACTCTATCAAATACTAAAGAAGAAATAATACTAATTTTTAAAAACTCTTTCCATAAACAGAAGGGAAGAAACACTTTCCCACTTATTCTATGAGGTCAGTGTTATGCTGATTCCAAAGCTAGACTAAGACATCACATGAAAAGTAGAGATGAATATCCCTCATAAACAAGACACAAACATCCTTAAAAAATACTAGCAAATGGAATCCAACAAGATATAACAAGGATTATACATCAGGACCCATTGGGATTTATCTCAGCAATGCAAGGTTGGCTTAACATTTGAAGATGAATTAGTGCAATACACTATATTAATATTATAGAATAAAAGACAAAAACCACACGATCATCTCAATAGGGGCATCAAAAATATTTGACAAAATCAAATATTTAATTCATGATAAATACAAAAAACTCTCAACAACTCAGGAATAAGGAAAACATTCTCAATCTTATAAAGAACATTTACAAAAAATTCATAGCTGACATCATATGTAATGGTGAAAAACTTATACTTTCACCCTAAAATTAAAAAATAACAAGACAAAAACATCTGTTTTCATCATTCATATCAACATTGTAATAGAGGTTCTGAAAGCTAGTGCAATGAGAGACAAAAATAAGTTAATGGCATCCAAATTGTAAAGGAAAAAGTAAAATCGTCTTTTTTTTCAAATTCTTTTGTTTATTCTATGCCCTTTGCAATTCTATATACATTTTAGGATCAGCTTGTCCATTTCTACCAAAAAAATCTGCTAGGATTTTGATAAGGATTGTATTGAATTTGTAGATCAATTTAGATAGAAGGTCATCTTGATAATATTGAGTTTTCCAATCTATGAATATGAAATCTCTCACTACTAATTTAGATCTTTAATTTCTCCCAGCAATGTTTTGAAGTTTTTAGTATACAAGTATTGCCACTCTTTTCTTAAATTTATTTGAGTTCCTTGCTTGATTTATTTAGAAGTTGTAGTAAGCTTTTTGAGTATTCCTTGAGATTTTCTATATCCAGAATCAAGAAGACTTTCCTAGATAAGCCTGAACCTCTCCTAAAACAATACCCATATATATCATGGCTCTGTTATTAGGGGAATATAAGTTTAGAGTTGTTATACTTTCCTGCAGAGTTTAATTTGTCTCATAGAAATATAACCATCTCAATGTTATTTTGATTATTTGCCTCGTGTTTTTTTTCTATTCTTTTTACTTTTAATCTTTCTATACTATGATGACTTTTAATTGGTGAATTTAGTTCATTACATTTATTGCGATTACTTATATTTCTGGACTTGTTACTATAATCTTATTTTGTACTATTTGTCGGTGCTTTTCTCCTTTGCTTCTATTTCCTTCTTGACTGTTTTTTGGTGGGGGGGGCGAGGAGGGGAATTAAGATTTTTAGGCTAGAAGTTATACGCTGAATTTCCATTCTTTTTGTGGTTACCCTTAAGATTTTATCATAGGTGCTTAACAAAGTCTAACCTAAGACACTGTCTTAGCTTTCTGAATTAATTAGGGAAAAGGCTAAGCTACTCAAAGACAAAGTGGCTTAACAAAAAAACATTTCTCTTTTTGGTCCTGACATGAGCAGTCCAGATTAATATGATGGCTCTGCTCCATAATATCACTCAGGGCTCTAGCCTGCTTCCATGTCATTGCATCATCATCTGCTAGAATGCTGTCCTCATCTGCGTGGTTAACGCTGGATTGCTGCCACATCTACATTCTATAGGAAGGAGAAAGAGAGAATATCCCATGCAGGCAATTTTCTTTCAAGCCATTGAGGCAGAAGTTGCACACAGCATTCCTAACAGCAAGCAGTTAGTCACATAGCAATATCTTGCTGCAAGTCAGAGTGGGAAATGTAGTCTCTTGCTGCTAAGACCAAGTACCTAGGAAGAAGGGAAGACTAGACCTTTTGGGGACAACTAGGAGTCTGGCCATCTAAACACCTGTACCTGCTTTCTTCGCACACATTAAAAAAGACTTACTGACCTTTTGTGAACCATAATCCAAGATCCCATCTAGTCCAATGTCCAAGACATCGAGGTGCTGCAAAATTCTCTCCATTCAGATCATATGAGGCGCCTCTTAGTCCTGTGAACAATATACTAATAGACAACTTATACAAACCTGAACCCTAATATACTATGATCTTTTGGATAAAGGAAGAATTGAAGATCTTTTGGATAAAGGAAGAATTGAACTACAGAGTAGTCACCTGCCCATAGAAAGGAGAAAAATTATGCTGAGCAGGAATTATAAAGAACCCCTTAGCCTAGCAGTAAAGAAGGTTTCTTGGTTACATGCTGGTTCTAATCTATTAGAAAAATTCCCCTATCAACTGTGGACTCTGCCTTTGCCTTCTAGACATTCTTCATTGTTCCTAATCTTCTGTGGCCATACCTGATTTTGGAGAGAATGTAGTAGGGTTAGATTGGGAATGGAAAAGTGTAATGCTTTAATAGCCCACTTCACTGCTAGAGTAGGTTTGGGAGCCTGAGGGTTGCATCAAGGATTGAACAACCACAGCCTTTCACAAGATCTTACTTATAGACTTGTTGGCAGTGTAATTCTCAAAACACCTTTTCTGGCTTTGGTTCTATTTATTTCCTATTTGTCTATATGCCAGTAACCCCATCAAAGTTTGTTTTCTGTTCTTTTTCTAGACAAAGTTTCTAAGCCGGCTTTTTCTTATCTTCTTGTTTCCCTCTCTCCCTCTTTCCCATTTTAATGATGGCTACTTGGAGGCTATCTGAACAACAGGTTTAGGTTGGAAGGCAACATCCTCAATCTGATCTTTGTCAAAAGATTGCCTTTCTTTCTTTGAGTAAGATTTACGGAAAGGTTTTGAGTCACAGTTTTACCTCATGCTATTTCTTATAATACCTTACTACAAGCAATAAGGAATATGTGTTCTCTACCCTTGCTTCTTTATAAGAAAAAGATGAGTTAAGGCAAGAATATGCCAATTTGCAAGCAGAGAAGGAAGGGAATAGAGAATCCAGAAATTTGAGCCTCACAAGCTGGAAAAGCCAACTGCTTTTGTACCCCAAACAACATAAGATCTACTGCCTCACTGCTAAGCCCTAAATTTTGCTAAGCCAAATGCCCCATATTTTAGGTTCCTATGATTGTTGCATTCCAGCTGCAGGGACTAATTTAGTTAATGTTAAGGTTAAGCTGCTCTAAGAAATAAATGTAAAAATACAAAGAGTTAAATAATGTAGATCTCTACCTCATGTGATGGTCCCAAGTTATAGACAGGTTAGCTGTATGGCTCTACTCTACTTAGTCATTTAGGGAACCAGATGATTCCATTTTGTTGCTCCACCATCCCCTATGGTCTGTATTTGTGTGTTCAAAGCTGGGTCTCTATATTGTCCATGTCCAAACATCAGAAAGGAGGAAAAGAAGTCTAGGCAAACTGTTTCCTTTTAAGAAAATAAGGTGAAAGGTGCACACATGACTCCAACTCATGTAACCTTGGAGAGAACTCAACATATGGCTATCCAGTTGTATGTGAGTCAGGGAATAATGGTCTCTGATTGAATGGCCATTTGCCCAAGAAGGAGGGGTGATCAGATTTAGGATCTGATCCCCTTTTAGGAGGGACATCACACCTACAAATCTCTGCTTCTCAAATATATAGATCTTAGAATATTGTAACTACAGTTATCCCTCTTTTAGTTCATATGCTTTAGCTCAGAGTTTTGTTTTTGTCATTCTTGAAGACACTCCCGAAGAGATAATACTGTTATTTTTTATACATATATTTGTTTAGATTTACTTACGTGTTTACCAATTTATTTGCACTTCTTTGGTATTGTATTAGTTTCTTATTGTTGCATATTAAAATACCAGAAGCTTAGCAGCTTAAAAACAACATCCATTCATTAGCTCACAGTTCTGTAGGTCAGAAGTCTGACAAGGCAAGGAGGGGTTCTCTGCTATGAGCATCACAAGGTTGATGTCAGGTTGTCAGCTAGGCTGAGTTCTCATAAGGAGGCTTTGGGGCTCATTGTTGGAGCTTGAGGCTTCCAAGCTCACTCTTTTGTTGGCAGAATTCAGTTCCTTGGGGTTGTACAGCTGATATCCCCCTTTTCTTGCTGGCCATCATCCATAGGCCACTCTCAGCTCTTTTCCACATGGCCCCCATAGACAGTTCACAGAATGGATGTATGTTTTTGAGGCCACACAGATGGTGTCACTCTGACTTCCTCTTTTGCAACAAGCTGAAGATATACCTGTGTGTGTGTGTGTTACACTAGATTCTCAACTGCTCTTTGAATCAGTCATAACATCTTAGTGAGTCAAATAAATTCTTTGGTACTTGTCATTTTTATGTATATGAGTTGTATTTTTTAATCTTTTTGAAAGTTATACTTTAATAGTGGCAGCCAATGAAAAAGCCAGCTTGCTGCAGATAGTCCTATGGAAAAACTTCCAGTCATCAAGCCCCATAGATAAATAAAAGCCTGTAATCAGATTTTCAGTGCCTCACTATTAAATATGAAAAATGAATTTACATTTAGCCTCCAATATGAAAATATAGCAAAAAGAAGAAATCAAATCAAGAATAAACTAAGAGTATGTTAGGAGCAGCAGAAAACTTTAAAGAAATGATATTTAAATTCTCAGAGAAACTTTCAGCTCTGGACAAGATGGAGTAAGCATATTCAACCCTATTCCTCTTGCTGATTACAGTGAAAAGCTATGGACAAAATACACAAGGCAATTATCAGAAGACTCTAAAAAAGACAGAAAAGAAGATAGATTGACTAGTACCAAGGAACTTGAGAAATGACCTGTGTTGAGTATGATGATTTTTTTCCCCTGTTTGTTGTTTGTCTCCTATGTATACAATGGGCACAGACCAAAACAAAACAAAACAAACAAAAGCCCCAAGGAAAACCCATTCTCTCTAGTCAAAGGACTAGACAGAGGATGGCTCTGCAGAATACAACTCGTCTAATTATACCCTCCTAACTCCAGACAAACATCATGAAAGGAGCAGTGCCCCCCTCCCTCCATACCAGGCACTGTGGGGATGGAACTCTGTTGAGCATTTCCATCCTGCACTAAGCAAAAGAGCAAAGAGCAGCATCCCATCCCCTCCCAAACTAGAGAGGGGGAGGAGGATTAGAGCGAAGAGAGGTAGAGAAAGGGATTCTTGAACGTCTACGAAGTCCTGGGCACAACCCCAAGTGGCTCTGGCACGAAACCAACAAGAATCAACATAGTAAGAGCTGGGAGAACTGAACTACAGTATAGACTATTACCAGGTTCAAACCGACCTCTGGATAGTACTGAGGCATGCCAGATTTGCACTACAATTGCTTTGGAAACTAAATTGACATTCAAGCCACGGCCAACAAAAATGGGTCAGGATGTGTCTTCTGAACCTATATAGGATGACTGCCTGCTAGAAGAGAAGACTTAAATAGAAACTGTATTCTCATAACATAATACTCAAAATACCCAAGATACAATCCAAAATTACACATCACATCAAGAAGCAGGAAAACCTGGGCTTAAATGAGAAGACACAATCAATACATATCATGACTGAGATAATACAGCTGTTGGAATTATCAAACAATGATTTTAAAGAGCTATCATACAAATGCTCCAAGAAGCAATTACAAACACTCTTGAGACAAATGGAAAAACCGAAAATCTCAGAAAAGAAATGGAAGATATAAAGAAGAACCAAATGAAAATTTTAGAACTGAAAAATACAATAACCAAACTAAAATAATTCACTAGATGGGCTCAGTAAAAGAATGGAGATGACGGAAGAAGGAATCAGTGAACCAGAAGATAAATCAATAGTAACTATCAAATATAAACAAAGGAGAAAACAGATTTAAAAAATGAACTGCACCTCCGGGACACGTTGAGACAATAACAAAAGCTCTCACGTCCATGTCACTGGAGTTCCAGAAGAAAAGAAAAGAGAATGCTGCGGTAAAAAAAAATTTTGAAGAAGTAATGGTTGAAAACTTCCCAAATTTAATAAAAGACATAAGACATAAACCTATAGGTTCAAGAAGCTTAGTAAACCCACTAAGAAATCAGTAAATAGGGTAAACCCAAAGAAACTGATGCTTAGATATCATAACCAAATTTCTGAAAAAATAAAAACAAAGAAAAACTCTTGAAAGCAGCCATTGAGAAACAACACAGTACCTGAAGGGGACCAGTAACAGTGGATTTCTTATAATAAATCAAGAGGCCAGAAGGAAGTGGCACATAGGGGAAAGGCTTTGTGGCATTGGTCTTGATGATGATTTCTTGGATATGACACCAAAAGCATAGGCAACAAAAGAAAAAATAAACAAATGAGACTACATGAAACTAAAAAGCGTTCTGTACAGGAAAGAATCAACAGAGTGAAAAGGCAACCTACGGAATGAGAGAAAATATTTGCAAAGCATATAACTGATAAAGGGTAAATCTCTAAAATATTGATACATAAGGAACTCCTACAACTCAATAGCAGAAAAAACTAATAACCAAATTAAAAAATGGACTTTCAAAGAGTCATACAAATGGCTAACAGGTAAAGGAAAAGATGCTCAATGTTACTAATCACCAGAGAAATGGGAATCAAAATCACTGTGAGATCACTTCACACCTGTTAAGATGGCCATTATAAAAAAACACAGAAAATAACAATGATTGGTAAGGATGTGGAGAAATTGGAATTCTGCTGTACTGTTGGTGGTGATATAACATGGTGCAGCTGATATGGAGAACAGAATGGAGGTGCTTCAAAACAACAACAACAACAACAACAAAAAACCCAGAACTACCATATGATCCAGTAGCTTACTTGCAGGTATTTATCCGAAAAAACTGAAATCAGGATATCAAGGAGATACCTGTACCACCATATTCACCAAAGCATTGTTAACAATAGCCAAGAAGTAGAAACAACCTAAATGTCCATCAATGGATGACTGGATAAACACAATATGGTATATATACACAACAGAATATTATTCAGTCATTAAAAGGAATGAAATCCTGTAATATGCTACAACATGGATGAAACTTGAGGATATTTTGTTAAATGGAGTAAGCCAGTCACAGAAGGACAAATACTGAACAATTCCACATAAATGAGTTATCTGAAATAGTCAAATTCATCAAAGCACAAAACAGAATGGGGTGGTTGGCAGATGCTGGAGGGAAGGGGAAATGGGAAGTTGCTGTTCATTGTGTATAAAGTTTCAGTTATGTAAGATGAAAAACTTCTAGAGATCTTCTGTACAACATTGTGCTGATAGTAAATAATACTGCACTGTATACTTAAAGAATTAAGAAGATAAATCTTATATGTTTTTCACCACAACTGAAAACAAAAATCGACACAACATTTTTAAAGTGCTGAAAGGAAAAAACTGTCACCCACAATTGTATATATCAAGTGAAAGGTGCGAAAGTGATTCAATGGGGAAAAGATAGTATTGGAACAATTTGACAATTGCCTGTGGGACAATTTCCACAGCAGAGAGAGAAAGAGAGAGAGAGAGGGAGAGGAGAGAGACAGGAAGATATTGCGGAACTCAACCTAAATCTCACACCTTATACAAAAAGTAATGCAATATAGATCATGGATATAAATGTAAATGTATAACAATAAAACTTTTAAAAGAAAACATAAGAGAAAATCTTCATGTCCTAGCATTAAGTAAAGAGTTCTTAGGGGGCTTCCCTGGTGGCGCAGTGGTTGAGAATCTGCCTGCCAATGCAGGGGACACGGGTTTGAGCCCTGGTCTGGGAAGATCCCACATGCCGCGGAGCAACTGGGCCCGTGAGCCACAACTACTGAGCCTGCGCGTCTGGAGCCTGTGCTCCGCAACAAGAGAGGCCGCAATAGTGAGAGGCCCGTGCACCGCGATGAAGAGTGGCTCCCGCTTGCCGCAACTAGAGAAAGCCCTCGCGCAGAAATGAAGACCCAACAAAGCCAAAAATAAATAAATAAATAAATAAATAAAAAGTAAAAAAAAAAAAAAAAAAAGAGTTCTTAAACATGATACTTAAAGCACAATCCATAAAAGAAAAAAAAAGTTAATTACATTTCATCAAAATTAAAAACTGCTCAGTGAAAAATATTCATCAGAGAATGATAACACAAGGCAGAGACTGGAAGAAAATACTCACAAATTACATATAGACCATAAGAGAGAAAAAAAATAAGACAGAGAATCCTTCCAGGTGGTCCATCATCTAAAAGAAGTTCCAGAAAAAGAGCAGGACTTAAATTGGAAGAAAAGTATCAAAGAAATAATAAAGAAAATTTCCAAAAACTGAAGAACATAAATCTTAAGCCTAAAAGTACCCAATGAATGCCCATGAAGATGAAAGACAGGAGATCTAGAAAAAGGCACATCATCATAAAATTTTAGAAAACTGAGAACATAGAGAAAGGCTTAGAAGCTTCCTGAGAGAAACAAGTAATATACAAAGGACCAAGAATAAAAATGTCATCAGACTTTGCACCAAGAACACTGGTTTCCCATGACTACTAGGATAATTTCAGAACAAAAGCCCATTACGTGGCCTGTAGGCTATGCATGGTCTAGCTCCTGCCCACCTCGCAAGTCTCATAATTTTTCCCCTTTCATTTCTCTTTAATTCAGCCACACTGGCCTATTTTCTCTTCCTTCTACCTGCAAAGCATTTGAAGCTGTTATTTCCATTAAATGTAAGACTCTTCTCATATCAACTCTTTTCTTCTCATATGAATAGTTTATCCCATCCACTCTTCACATCTCAGTTCAATTATCCTAATTATCCTAATAGGCATAACACATCTCTCTAGACAAACATCATTTTCAATAGCAGCATTCAGTATCTGAAATTATAACATCAGTCTGAGATATCTCTAATTATGAAAGGTCTCTGGATGTCCAGCTGAAAGTAGGTGTTTGCATGAAAGGTGATGGTTATCACACTGAGTTAGCCCAAAGGAAAACACTATAAGCTGAAAAAGGTAAAAAAAAATCACTTTGTAAGCTCCATTAGGGCAAGGACGGCGGTCTATCTTATTTACTATCATATATTCAGCAGCTAGCACAATGATAGAAGGCACTCGATAAATATTTGATAAATGAACTTGTATTAATACTAGCCTCTCAGTCTATTTTTGAGGACTAAATACTAATGTAGAATGAAAGGCAATTCATGAAGAAAGAAAACCAAATGGCCAATAAATATATGAAAAGTTGATCAACCTCATGTGTAATTAAGAAAATGCAAGTTAGAGTCATAGGGAGATATAATTTCATTTCTGCTATAATTATAAATTTTAAAATATCTGACAATACTGAGGATGTGTAGAAATAAACTTTTATATGCTAATGAGTATAATTTGGTACAAATACTTTGGTGAGCAAATTGGCAATATCCTATGAAAATGTGTATATTCTATGACCATTTCCACTCATAAGCACATAACTCAGAAACTCTTGCATAAGGGCCTAACTATTGCATAGGGGCATATATAGAAAATTATTCATAGCACTATTGTTTAAAACAGCAACATCTGGATAACCTAAATGACCATCAACAAAAGAATAGATTAATAAATTGAGGTAGCATATTAATGCAATGGAATATTACTCAGCAGTGAAAATGAATGAAATAGTTATTTGTTTCAACACAAATATATCTTATAAACACAATATTGACCAAAAAAGGCAAGTTGCAGAAGAATACACAGTGATACCATTAACATTAAGTTAAAAACATGCAAAACGATACCATATTGCTAAGGATACATATTTAATAAAAGTATTCAGAGAAATATGGGGACGATAAATATAAAATTCAACACAGTGGTAACTTTTGGAGGAAAGTTTGTTTCTGTTAATAACAGTAGCTCCTTTAAAAGTAGTTTGTCTTTTCTTTTCTTTTTGGTTTTCTGCGGTTACACTCTGACATGTCTAGGTGTATTACCAGTTTAGGGAAGCACTAGATGTGTAACAAGGAAAACTAAAAATACAGTAGTTCGAAATGACAGGTGACAATCTAGGCTGTCTATTCCAGGTTGATGCATGGGCTCTTGTCCACATTGTTACTCAGGAACCCAGCCTCCTTCCATCCTGTTTCAGTGCCATCCCTATGGTCACAACCAGGTCACAGGCATATTCTTGCTTTGGTTTACAAGAAGAAGAAAGAAAACGGAGGTAGCCTGTTTATTCCTTAAGGTCCCCAGCTGAAAACATTATACAGGCAAGAAATTAGGCACTAAGTCACACTTAAACATATGGAAGATTGGAAAATGTAGAATAGTTGAAAATCATGTCTTTGGTACTTTAATACTAAGCAAGAAAGGGACATTGCAAACTGGTGAATTTGCAAGTTGGTAAAAGCTGTCCTTACCACTCTACTTGTAGATTTCCTTTATTTTGCTTGGGCTATCTGAGCTACTTGAATTGTGGAATTTTTCATAATTTCTGGGAAATTTTTAGTTATCCTTCACTTTATTTGAAATTGTTGAGATAATTGTAGATTCACATGAAATTGTAAGAAATAACACAGCCAGATCCCATGTATCTTTACCCAGTTTCCACTAATGGTAACATCTTGCAAAACCATAGTTCAATATTAAAAACAATATATAGACATTGATACAACCACCAATCTTCTTCAGATTTCCCCAGTTTTATTTGGACTTATTTGTGCCTTTATTTCTACACAATTTTATCACTTGTGTAGGTCTGTGTATCCACCACCACAGTCAAACTATAGAACAGTTCCTTTAGCACAGGAACGCCCACCTTTATCTTTCAACACTAACATCTCTTTTCTCTTCCCAGAAGTGACTTCTGTTAATAGGTTAAGGTGCCTATTTATCTTGGATCTGGTCAGATCTAAAAGTTTTTCAGTTGATAATTCTTCATTTGTGAGAAATCATATTATCTGCTTGTAGTAGTTTTTTCTTTCCCAATATTAATCCTGCTTACATTTCTTCCTTTGTAACAATGTTGAAAGTGAAAAAAATGGGTAGCATCTTTAATTCCTGCCTTTAGTATATCTAACTTTTACATATTCATACATTCTAATATGGTTTTCAGCAGTTTTCATTGTTTATATTGGATTGATAAAATTCTCTATGAAAAGATTCATGTTCAATCCACTTATCTGAGAATTCATTGTATACCAAAATAGTTTTAAATATAGCCTAGTTGAGTATGATACTTTGTTACAACGCACCTTATAATGTCAAGAACCTTGGACTGGATGTAATGATCCATCCACCAGGAGGTAGATGAAATCAGGATTTTGATCTATTGAATATATGAGCTTTACAGACCTTTATATAAAAGTAAATACGATTTTTCCTGGAAAAGGAGTGAGGAGTGACATTTCTTTAGTGTGTGTGTGTATATATATATATATATATATATATATATATATATATATATAAACAACTGTTCTCTGACTTGTATGCAGTCCTACTTGAAGTAAATTTCGATAAGAGCAATAAACTAGTCTAAGTGCACTCCTAAGATGTGAAGCCAGTATACATGGTAATGTCTGGCACAGTAGATTTAGTCCTTTGGGTAGAGAACACGCTCCAGCTCCCTCTCCTTCTCCTGGCCCTCCACACTTCTTCTAGGGAATAATTGTTAATCTGATCAGTCATATTCCAAAACAAATGTTGGGCTATGTATGTGTGTAAAGATCATGGGTATGGCCCTCCCGCTCTTCTCTTCTTTTCTGTAAGGCTGGAATTGGTATGAGGGCCTGATCAGAAGGAGTAGAAGGAATCCGTGTTTATTCCCTCACTTGTCTTATGTGTTAGACTCCCTCTGATACCCACGAGTCAGAATTTGGGCATTTCTAAGGATTGGGCAAAGACAATAATGGTCAAAGACTGGACGAAACCCCAGTGTCAAATTCTAAAATCTGACGTAGGCTGGAGTGCCAAGCTGAGCATTATTTCAAATAGGAAATAGAACAGGCATACATTTTTGATCTAGTCTGGGGTTGGAGTTAATCAGCAACTTTTTATGGCTGGTTTCAAAAGAGGCATCTCTACAGGCCCCGTACACGTCTATAAAAAGTAGTAATAAATATCAAAGGAGCAGCCACACAGAGGTGGGGTCAGGGACCTCACTATCCTGACCTTAATGCCCCCTGGCTAGCCACATGATAGGTCTCACTCAAGAAAATTCGAAAGCTGTTTGCATCAGCGTATTTCTTTTTAAAAACAGAGCAAGAGTCTGCCAGAAGTTAACAAGGCTTAATTAGTGTCCAGGAATCTGACCAATTATGTTAATTTATTCTCTTCTCCAGAAAAAAGCAAGGAAGAATTTTCCCTTCCAAGGGGGTAGAGTCCCTCTTTTGCTTTACTTTAAGATTGGATACTAGTAATGACTGGGTTAACAGATGAGAAATAAAAGTGTGTGTGATGGGAGGGAGGCAGGGGTAAGGGAGCTCTGTCAGCTCTTTTCGCTTTCAGCTCACTCCACTTCTTTGCTCTTCCTGAGTTTATTGCTTTATTTTGGGGTGGAGAGGCCATATATTCCACTCCAGTTTGTCTGAGCACCCTAGCTTCACATTTGGAGTTTCAGATACAAGATAATCTAATAGTGAAATGGATTTGGATTTTTCCACTTGCAGTTGACTCTCCTGTGTATATTCTCCCTCAGGAACCTTATGAGAATGGGTAGTGTAGTCAAGAAAGATTTAAGCATCTGGGTCTCTTGAGCTAACACCTAATAGCAAGGTATTCAATAAAGAGTAATTATTATCAGATAATGATCAAACATATGACACATACCAAAGATAAAAATTAATATAAGATCAATTTGAACTGGGTTCTGCCAAGGCAAGCTGAACCTTGACTGAACAAAAAGCATATTTTCATTCATTTTTTAAAATTCTTTTTGATACCTATAGGCAGAAGTAGCTCGGTAGCTCTTTTCCTGTGAAAAGAATGTGAAAAAAATCTACACAAATGTTACATTAAAATTCTTTTCATTTTATGAAGAGACCATTGAATATAATAAGTAATGATACCACAAATATTTCTGGGTATGTATTTTTTCATTTCAAATGAATATAACATTATCTACTCCCTCCAATAAAAAATTATAAATGGATTTTTAGGCTAATGAATCGTGAAATATTTTTGTTGAGTTACAAGTGAACCAAATGGTCATATTTATTTTAACACCTGGAAGAAGTCAGGATATGCACAGCTGGCTGTGAGCTTGTCACACATTCCTAAGTTTACAATTACTACTAGTGTTCTCAAACAAAGTCCACTGACAAACAGTTGCAGGTGGCCAAGATGTTTGTGTGCAGGAACAGCTCTACTCATCAAAATCTAATAATGTATCAATAACAGTATTTACTTTTGAAACTATCAGTATTTAAGAATGGCAATTTCTATTTTCCTTAAATTATTTAAAGCATGCTTGGGTCTGCTAATGAGAAATTTATAAATATCTCTAAATTCGAAAAAATGTCAGTAAGTAAAAGAAGATTTAAGAACACTGTCAAAGAACAAGTTGATCTGTTAAATAAAGTCTAATTATTTAGACTATTTCTTAGGGTGGAAATAACCACACCCTTATAGTATAATGAAGGTTACCTATAAAACTCATTTTCTAGAGCATTATTTCTAGATGAAATGCAGCTAGTATTCCAGAGGAGGGAAAAACATATTATTTTACAAAAGAGTCATTTTCAGATTTTTAGATAATATAAAAAAGCCAAATTTCTACAGTAATTTAAATTGTTTTATATAAGTTATTTTAAAAATTAATCAACCCTCTGACAATGTTTTCATTTTGGCAATGCACATGTGGGCTTCATTCATTCATTCAACATCACAAACAATATACAAACAAACAGTGTAGTTCAGCAGTTAAGAGCTAGACTCTGAATCCAGATGCCTTGTATATATCTTAGTTCTGCCAGTTACTTATTAGTTATTAGATCTTGGAAAAGTCATTTAGCTTCTGGGCATCAATTTCCTCATCTATAAAAATGAGGGTATTAACAAACCTATCTCACTGGTTGTTGTGAAGAATGAATGAATGTAAAGTCTTACAAAGTGCCTAAAACGTATGAGAATCACAAAATGTCAGTTGCCTTTATCATTAATATTATTTTTGCTGCCAATGAGATATCACCTCACACCTGTCAAAATGGCTATCATCAAGAAGACCAGAAAAACATGTTGGCAAGGATGTGGAGAAAAGGGAATGCTTGTACATTGTTGGTGGGAATGTAAGTTGGTGCAGCCACTGTGGAAAACAGTATGCAGGTTCCTCAAAAAACTCAAAATAAAACTACCATATGATCCAGCAATTCCATTCCTGGGTATATATCACAAGAAAATGAAAACACTAATTCAAAAAGATACATGCACCCCAATGCTCATAGCAGCATTAGTTATAGTAGCCAAGATATGAAAGCAACTTAAGTGTCCATCAACAGATGAATGGATAAAGAAGATGTGGTATATATTTACAGTGGAATATTAGTCATAAGAAAGAATGAAATTTTGCCATTTGCAATAACATGGATGCAGCTGGAGGGTATTATGCTTAGTGAAATGCCAGAGAGAGAAAGACAAATACTGTATGTTATCATTTATATGAGTCTAAAAAATAAAACAAACTAGAGTATATAACAAAAAAGAAACAGACTCAAAGATATAGAGAACAAACTTGTGGTTACCAGTGGGGAGAAGGGCAATATAGGGGTAGGGGATTCAGAGGTACAAGCTACTATGTATAAAAGAAATATGCTACAAGGATATATTGAACAGCACAGGGAACACAGCCAATATTTTATAACTATAAACAGAGTATAATCCATAAAAATTTTGAATAACTATTATACACCTGAGACTAATAATGTAAATCAACTATACCTCAACAAAAAAATATTGTTATTGCTATCTGAGCATCTGTGTGCCAAGCGTTCTACTACACATTTGGATTATATTGGTGAAGTAGATAGACAAAGTCTTTGGGAAAGTCCTTTTATCAATAGATGCAAACTGTCCCCAATTTCCCTATCTCAGACTCTTAAATGGACCCTGGACAAAAAGTCTTTAACTAGGAATGCTATCACACTTAAAAACAGGCAGCAAAAATGTTAAACCATCAAGAAAAGATGCAATCCCCTGGACTGATACAGATAACAAAGTCAACTGACCACCTATTACTTATTTCTGTTGCTATTACCACACTCTTGTCCTCTGTTTTGACATTAATTCTAGCTCATATTTCCCCCCTTTCCATCACTAGAGCCTACAATTTTTAAGTCCTAAACTGGTGTAACTAAAAAGTAACTTATTTATAGTGAAGACTGCCGATTATTATAGTTATATAAGAATCAATTAGTTAAATAGCCAAAAATAAAAATGAAACACCCTCTGACTATATGTTCAATAAATTATAGAAGATGTGACCAAAAAAAGGGGTGGGAAGGCAAAAGTTCTTAAAAAGATACACACCTGTAATTATCCAACAGTTGCACATCCTAGGTACAGTGGAAATATCCTGCTTCAAAATGACCATAAACACAACTGTAATGAGAAGTTTTTAGATATTGAAAGGTTGCTCTTTCCACTCCCTATTGTTCTTCTTTTACCCATTTCTCTTGATTTACAAATATCACCCTCAGGGAAGAGAGCAGATAAAGCCTAAAATAAAAGAACTAAATTCTTGGCTTAGAATTCCAAGACAGGATCTCCATAGCATGGCTTTTATTTCTAAGATCTAGGTACACATTCAAGAGAAAATTGGTTTTGTTTCGATTCCTAAAGGGCCTGATTTGGAAGATCAGAACCTCAAGCTCTGAGGATGTATCTATTAGTGACCACCTTAGGGCAGAGTAAGAAATAGGGACTAACCTAAGCCCTTTCTTGCTTTGAGCAAATTTTATACTAAAGACTAAGATAAGATAATTCTCTAACCTTAGGCTTTTAGGTCTTGGAAGGATGTCTGGGGAAATATTTCAGACAATGAAATGTAGGTAACAGCTGTCCGGCTTACCTACACATCTATTTCCCTACTCCTTAGATTTGGCTTTCAAGGTCCTTAAAGCACTTACCAAAGAGGAGAAATAGGTGCATCGAGGTTACTGAAAGAGGAAGATTCAGATAATTAAACTAAAATTTCCTCTAAGGAAATAGAGGGAAAAAACCTAATACTGAGGAAGCTTGGTGAAATAGTCACAACAGAGTGACAGAAGAGGTCTGAAATAACACCCCCAAACTCACTCTAGGTTTCCCTTATCTCCAGCAAAGTGCAGAAATGTCCAGAAAAGCTCCTCAGTGTTCTGCCACTCCTATCCCTGGGGGCATGAAAGACAGTTGAGATTTAAGTCAGCATACTTGCCAGGAGTAGAGAGCCAAGTGGCACAGGTTGATAGTGGGCAGCCTCAAACTGAGTAGGACAGAAGGGGCCTAATTAGTAGGGAATAGATGAGCTCTCCAAACAGTCACTATACTCTGCCCTTGATAAGGTGATGATGATGACTATAATAAAGCAGATATTTATTATGTGCTAAATTCTGTTTAAATAATTTACGTGGATGAGCTCATTTAATCCTCACAATCCTATAAGATAGGTAGTAATATATTCTCCTATTTTAAAGATGAGAAAACTGACACACAGAGAAGTAAGAAACTTTCCCACAGCTAATAAGTGGCAGATTTGGCAGATTTGAATGAGACTATACCAAGAATTATATTGGCCATGAATATTTTATAGTAGGTAATATAGACAAAAGAGGTTTATTATGCCCAGAGACCAGGTGGGATAAGACACCTCAACCACAGGCAGTAAGGATCAGATACCCCTTCCCCAATGCCAGACAATATATAAACTCTTTGGGGAACTTAGACCATTAGCGGGAAAAATGGGCAAAAAGGAGGCGGAGAACCCTGCATGCTTATATATATGTAAGATACATTCATGTTTCATATCTACGTCTTTGAACATTTGTTTATTTAGTGTGATGTTTCTAGAAAACACATAAGCAAGGGCTGTCCTCTAGGCTTTTAAAAGCAATGCTGGGAAGTAAACTGTCTCTCTTTGGTGGTCTTCCTTAATCTCTTTCAGACTCGGGCCTTCTAAGCCTGTTTCTTACTTTCAGCAAATGCTGTACTAAAGACTAAGATAAGATGATTCTCTAACCTTTGACTTGTAGGCCTTGGAAGGGTACTTAGGGAAATATTTCAGGACAGTGAAATATAGGTAATAGCCATTTGGTTTACCTACAGATACACTTCCCTGCTCTGCAGATTGCCTTTCAAAGTACCTAAAGCATTTACTAAAGGATTAAAGAGTTAAATGTAAAAATACAACCATAAAAGAACTAGCAAAAATATAAACAAATACTTACATAACTTTGGGATGAAAAAAAATCTTTCTAAGCCTAACACCAAAGTATACCAAAAAGAAAAAAATGATGCATTTTACTGAATAAAAAATTAAAATTCATATGACAGGAAAAAATACCATAAATTAAGACTGTTGCAGTACTTTGTTATGTATATGCTATATACATGTTAACATGTTATATATCTTTCATAGAGAAGAGCACTTAAAAATAAACTAAAAAATAGAGAACCTAATAGAAAAAGTCAAAGGGCAATATAAGGTAACTAATAATTAAAGTGACACTTTGAGTTTAATATATTAACATGGAAAGACATGTTCCTAGCATGTTTAGTGGGGTGGATATATATGTGTGTATGTATATACATATATAAGTATGTATGTAAATACATTAAAAAAAATTGAGCCCATAAGAGTACAAATATTGACAGTGAGTATTGCTGGGGAGTAGAACTATGTGTACTTTTAATTTTGTTCTCTGTATTACCTTAAGTTTTGTTTTGTTTTGTTCTTTTCGGGCAGTGGGGAGGTAGTACATGTTATTGTAGCAATAAGAAAAAACTTATTTAGAGTTAAATGTAAAAAATGAAACTGCAAAAGAAAATAGAGATGTACAGAAATCCCTATGTCTGCTGAGCTGAGGCAGAGACAAGGTAATAATTCTTCTAACATAAATCTCATTTTCAGAATGTGTGACAATTAAGACATGGTAAAAAGGATTTTTAATAATTGTGAATTAATTTCTTCCTCTGTTAACTTTCAGGGTTTAATTTGCTAGTATATGAAGTTAAGAATGCTATACATTTTAAATTCTCCTACCTTATTAGCAATTAAGTTAATATTAACAAATTAATATTTATATACTGCCTACAATGTGCTTGCTGCTGTGATAACTCCCATAGGAGGTAAAGAAATGTACTGATAATATGATAAATATTTCATAATTCAAACTTTCCACCAAGACAGTCTGGCATGACCCAACAATAATGATAATTTGGTAAATTTCCTAGTCAAGAATCTCAACAAAATAAACATTGTTTCAAATTTAAATGTAACATGCCATCTTTAATAAAGATAATACTATTGGTCCACCACCAACAAAGTATGCACTTTTTTTTTTTTTAATTAATTAATTAATTAATTTATGGCTCTGTTGGGTCTTCGTTTCTGTGCGAGGGCTTTCTCTAGTTGCAGCAAGCAGGGGCCACTCTTCATCACGGTGCGCGGGCCTCTCACTATCGTGGCCTCTCTTGTTGCGGAGCACAGGCTCTAGAGCGCAGGCTCAGTAGTTGTGGCTCACGGGCCCAGTTGCTCCGCGGCATGTGGGATCTTCCCAGACCAGGGCTCGAACCCGTGTCCCCTGCATTAGCAGGCAGATTCTCAACCACTGCGCCACCAGGGAAGCCCCCAAAGTATGCACTTTTGAGTAATGGTAATAAATTCATTATTCACACAAATTTGAACCTCTGGTTAGAATCAGAAATCAACAATAGTCAGCTAACTTAACCCATATAGGATTAAATCTGTAATTGTCATCTAGTAATGATGATGATGGTTTATAACTAACATTTTTTGAGTGCTTAGTATGTTCCAGGTACCAAGCTAAGCACGTCATCATTATCACCATTTAATTTCTTGGGAACTTTAGCCTCAGAGGTTATACAAGTAGCCCAAGTTCACATACTTATTGGTACTATGAGGATTCAAACCTACTACTGTCTGGCTACAAAGTACCACATTGCACCTTCATTAAATATTTTATACATTTAGCCACTAAGTAATGCTAGAGTAAATGGAAATGATTTGAGCACTAGTAAAAGTTTAAAATTGTATGCGTATAAAAATATCGGAATACTTACAAATCCGTTTGAAAACGTCAGAGCCAGCAAAGTGCAAAAAATACAAAAATAGTCACACATCAAGCCTATGCGGATGTACAGGATGGAACTTAAGGGATAAAATTAATCTTTTTTTCTGTTACTAGTTCATCATATGTGGCAAAACAAAAATTCAACTGGTAGGTCTAATAGTTGATGCACTGTTAAATTTGCTAACTTTGGGGAATAAAAGAAAATAATTTCTCACTCCTAGGTACTTTTGTTATGCTTGCTAACTTAATCCTTAACTAGTCAGCAATTTCATGAGATAGGTATTAGTACTCCATTTAAAAACAAAAGAAACCAGATTCAGAAAGTTTGAATAACGCTTACACAGCTGATAAGTGACAAAGATGAGATGTGATTTTAGGTCTAAATGACACCAAATTTGCACTAGGCATGGCTAATGTCAATACAGGAAAGCACAATTAGAAAGTTAATGAGCTGTACTTTAAAATAACATTTATGTGTTGATCACTGACTACTACACTTATGTAACTAACTTACAGAGCAAGCTAGCTTTCTGATATGATATGCAAGACCTAGGAATAAAAACATCTGCAAAGGTTTAAAAACATTTGTTTTAAATTCTCTATTTGAAGATTTAAGAAATAATTCCCTGACCCTGGTACAGGTACCCATTTTCCAAGACTAAAAATCTAGTAATAAAAGAGATAAAATCAGATTATTTCAGAATTTTAAAACTGAAAAGATTTTAATGGCTAAAAAGAGAAACAGGATGTCTAAGATAAATGTCAAAATAGACATTTTATTTTTTTTTACTTTTTTGTACCACAATGCTCCAATGCTCCAATAAAGCTTACACTTTCAGGTTGTTAAATCAAAATTCTCTCTCTTAAATACTTCTCTTAAAAAACCAGGAATTTAAAAAACAAAACAAAACAAAACCAGGAATTTAGGGACTTCCCTAGTGGTCCAGAGGTAAAGAATTCACCTTACAATGTAGGGGACGTGGGTTCAATCCCTGGTCAGGGAACTAAGATCTCACATGCCTCGAGGCAACTGAGGCTGCATGCCACAACTACTGAGCTTGCACGCCTCAACTAGAGAGGCTGCCTGCTTCAAACTACAGAGTCCACGTGCCCTGGAACTCACGTTCCACAACTAGAGAGAGAAAACCCGCACGCCACAACTAAAGAGAAGCCCGTGCGCCGCAGTGAAGAGCCTGCATGCCTCAACGAAGATCCCGCGTGCTGCAACTAAGACCCAATGCAGCCAAAAATAAATAAATAAATAAATAAATAAAAATTAAAAAAAAAAATCAGGAATTTAGAAAAGCACCACCCTGAACTATCTTTGAAGGTCCATTGCACCTAAAATCATCATATAAAATCAGAAATAGAAGCATCTTTTTAATGCTACATACTAAATTCTCATCATCCTTTAAGTTTCCTAATTCATAGAATCATAGATTTTAAACATGTTAAGACCAGCTAGTCCAATAACTTCATTTTTATGAAGGAGGAAATTGGGATCCAGGGAAGTTTGACTAATTTCTCCATGATCGTTTTGTGAATTAGTGCCTGAGTGGAGCCTGAACCCTATGCTTCCTGATATTGAGTCCAAAACTTATTACATTATACCACCATACTGCCTCCATTTCTCTCTATTTTGGAAAGTATCAAGCAATAACTATAGCATATTTAAATCCTAGGTCCCCAAGCAAAGGCTTCATAAGTCCCCACTCTTCTACTGGGCAAGTTAGTTAGACATATTCTTAGAGTGGTTGTCTACTTAATATTTAACCTAAATGTATACTGGTCAGATATAAGTTCAGAATAAACAGTATCCTGATGAAAGGGGTGTGGATTACTAGTGACCCTACCTACAATGTAAAGGACTCTCGGGAAGTACTTAAAACAGCGATAACAACATATTTGGATACTGATTTATAATTCACAATGTCATTTCGCATATTATCTTAGCTGAAGACCCTCAAACAAGTTTTTTTCTTTTATTTTACTTTATTGAGATATAACTTAAATACAATAAAAGAAAGCACACTCATTTAAAGCGTATGGTTTGAGTTTTTTGGGTTTTGGCTTAAGAGAACAAAGATTTATTATCAGTGTCTAGGAATTTGGGAGTGTCTTAGTTGGGTGCTTCTGGCTCCAAGTCTCTTATAAGCTGCAATTCAATTGTCAGCCTGGGTCTAGAGTAATGTGAAGGCTTGACTGGGGCCAGGAGATTTGCTTCTAAGATGGCTCACTCACTTGGCTCTTGGCAGAAGGCCTCAGTTACTCACCGGCTGCTGGCAAGAGGCCTTAGTTCCTAACCATGTAGACCTCTCCACTGGGCTGCTGAGTGTCCTCACAAAATGTAGGCTGGAGTCCCCAAGTTTGATGAGTTTTAAAAAAAACATGTGCCACTGAATAACCACTACCACAATGAAGATACAGAACATTCCTATCTATCATCCAAACAATTCCCTCAGGTACCTCCTCTCACTTCTGGCCCCCAGTGTGTGTGTGTGTGTGTGTGTGTGTGTGTGTGTGTGTGTGTGTGTGTGTGTGTGTGTGTGTGTGTGTGTGTGTGTGTGTGTGTGTGTGTGTGTGTGTGTGTGTGTGTGTGTGTGTGTGTGTGTGTGTGTGTGTGTGTGTGTGTGTGTGTGTTTCTTCTTTAGCATTGTTTCCCAAAACCTGTTGCAGTCATATATACAGTTACAGAAACATCAGTGTACCAGGTTACCATTGAAACTTATTTCTTGCTGTGCAGTCCATACTTGAACAACTCTGCATCAGAGGGATGAAAGAACTTCAATATGCATGGAGTAAGAGGGGAGGCAGGATGTAAGATTAATCCTCCCAACAAACGTGCTCTAATGTAAGCTGCTTAGAAATGGTATCATTCCCCAGTTTTTTAAGTTTTCTTCATCAGTCTGTTGACCTGAAATTCTTGCTCCTCTTCAAGATGCTATTCTATTTGGGCTTTCTCATGCTGTGAAAACATCCATTTTTTTGTAAAGCTCATTAGTGGGGAATTATTCTTCCTTCTCATAATTTACACCCAGGGTTTCTTTCTCCTTCCGTAAAGGAGAAACTTGGCTTCCTGTTACTGTTGATTAGTTTGCATTTTCTAGAACTTCATATCAATGGAGTCACACAGTATGTAACTTCTGTGTAGGGCCTCTTTCACTAAGCATAACATTTTTGAGATTCATTCCTGTTGTGTATATCAGTAGATCATTCCTTTTAATTGCTCAATAGTGTTCTGTTATATAAATATACCACAAAAAGTACTCAATTGTTATTATATTTTAAATTTCATCAATAAAAAATGTGTGGACATTTTCCTCTTGTTATGTAAATACCTATAAATATCCTCATTTTGCTTCTTGTCCTACAAAGTCTAAGATATTTACTACCTAGCCCTTAAAAGAAAAAGTTTGGGGCTTCCCTGGTGGCGCAGTGGTTGAGAATTTGCCTGCCAATGCAGGGGACACGGGTTCGAGCCCTGCTCTGGGAAGATCCCACATGCCGTAGAGCAACTGGGCCCGTGTGCCACAATTACTGAGCCTGCGCGTCTGGAGCCTGTGCTCTGCAACAAGAGAGGCCGCGATAGTGAGAGGCCCGCACACCACGATGAAGGGTGGCCCCCGCTTGCAGCAACTGGAGAAAGCCCTCGAACAGAAACGAAGACCCAACACAGCCATAAATAAATAAATAAATAAATAAATAAAATTTCTAAAAGAAAAAAAAAAAAAAGAAAAAGTTTGTTAACTTCAGACAGACTAGCAGAAGAGTTATGAGCTGGGAGCTTGCTAGAAATGCAGAATCTCAAACCCTACCCCAGAACTATAGAATCAGAATCTGGATTTTAACAAGCTCCCAGGTAATTCATAGGCATATCAAAATTTGAGAAGCACTGGTGCTTTCTTCTTCTTTTTTTTTTTTTTATAATTCTAACAAGAAACAACACATATTGTACATGTAAAAGTGTGTGAACCTGTGCACATTTGTACTGACAAGCCTAAAAGTCATATCCATGACTTCCAGAAATTATTACTGGTATCTAAAATAAGCTCATAAAAGAAACAAACAAAATATGGGGACATTTACAGGTTGAAAGTTCTATTTCTTTTGCTTAAAATGTTTTTTCTAGATATAAAATATTAATTATTTTACAATCCTAAGAGTATAAAAGGATTTTAAAAAATTCCTTGTGAAAGCATTTTCCAAAAGAGCAAATGTAGCACAAATAAAAACTGCTCTGTCTTCTGTACAAGGATGTACCAGTGATTAGCAGAGATTAACAGATGATCATCTTCATGCATATGATCAACAAGACCAAAAGGTCACCAGGGTTTTAATTTACCATATGTTGCAAAATTCATGTGGCAAACCTACTTGGCAGGTGCTTCCATTATACACACCTTTTAATTAACAGATTAGAAGGAAGAAAAAAAATCATTCACTTGCATTCCTATTAACATTTGCTCAATAAGTATCTGGAATATGAAGATTTTTCTCTCTTTTATGTTAAAATAGTTATGATAAAGACATTTTCAAAACCAGAGAAAACTAGTTTATATATATGATTATTTTAAATTTACAGTAAGCAGTAACAAATAGCATTTTATTACTAAACTCAGATAGACATTCTGTTTGTAATCATCTCAAATAACTATCAGCTGTAATCTTTTTGGGTTTCTGAGATAATATTTGAAATTAAATTATATTTATTTAGCCACTATTTTAGATAAAGAGTTTCATACTTTCACTGATTTAATTCTAACAATTCTAAGTTACTATTTGAGGCTCTTAATAAAATTCTTCAAAATAAAGAAAACATTTAAATCTCTTTATTTAAATATTTATTTCATCAATGCTAGCCAGAAAACAGCAATTTTTCCTTTTCAAACAATCTTTTCCGGAATTTCTTGATTCACTTTGTATCTTTTTGCACACATGTTAGTTCTAAATATATATCTGAACTCTAAATGACTTCTGTTCATATTAATAGTCCATAACAAGCTATTAAATCTTCCTTACAGCAAGCAACAATATGCCAAAACACTTACTCTGTATTTTGGTACTTTAATGAAAAGAACTTATAAACACTGAAAAAATAATTATAAAACAATCATTGCTTCATTTATACATATTGTGTTCTCTTTTCATATAATAAAATTCAACAATAGTCAGAAACTGTCAAAGGAATTTTTCAACGATCAGGATTAGGGGTTTTATTCCATTTTATATGAAAATTCACATGTATTATGCTTAGAATGAGATTATTTGGTAATCCAAATCTTTGAGTCCTTCAGATATTCACCTAAATGAGTTCCACTTTGGCAAGTGAAAATTGTTTCCATGTTATTATCAAAATCTTAGAAAAAAATGTAACATGAGAGAACATCTTTTTATTATTCTTTGGGGTTCTACTAATATTTATTATTCATTCTTCAGATTAAGTTTAATTTGTGAAATAACAAAATATATATTATACTATATAAGATCTAGCTTAAAAACAAGAAATTTTTAATGGTAGGAAAAATGTAATAAAAAGAAGGGTTACATTTAAAACTGATGTGCTTCTCTGGGAAATACAAAAGGGAAATGAAAAAGATTATATGAAGTCAAATACCAACAGAAATGTAAAAAAGGACATAGTAAAAAGTAAAATAAAATTATAGGTTTAAATATAGGTGATTGGAGAATCTATAATTCATATACAATAAGCCCTGATTTAAAAAAGTCAAAGTTTTTCACTCTGAAAGACACCCTTTCAAATTTGTAAGGTAATAATAGAGAACAATAGAAATCACTAATGATGCATGAGTCAGAACATTAGTTTAGAGTAAAAGCCAATTACAATTATGGAATCTGCATCTGTTCATTACAACTTTGTCAGTTTTCCAGAATATGAAGCTAGGCAGTTTTTACAAATGACGTAAATGGAAATGTGTTTAGAAACGGCTAAACCATGTGTGCAACATGCAAAAAATGCGATGTTACAGCTAAAAAGGAATTCACTCTTCTTCACATTGCTATTTATATAGACTCCTCTTGGTTCTATTTCTATGGACTTTTTTCTTATTCTGTATAATTCTGCCATTAAGAGACTGACTCAAGATTCCTTGAATGTTTAAAATTTCTGCTACTTTGTCTATTAGAATAGGAAACATCTCCACCAAGGTGTATAGAATGGCTTACAAAGAATCTAAATGATTTTGAAAAATTGCATTAAATTTGCCTGATGAGTGTGTGACAAGTGTTTAGAGATGGGTAATCTTCTTAAGGCCATTTCCAATTCATGGGCTCAGCTTTTTGGGAAATCAATGGCCTTCCTAGGATATGTCATATTTATCTGAAAAGAGGCTGTCTGGATGACTGAGAAAGAAAAGTCATTAGCATCATAACAAGTAGACCCAAAATGACAAAATGATACAAAATAATAAAGAAATCAGCTTAAAGAAAGTTAAGCAGAATTTTAAAGATCAGATAAGCATTTCCCAAAGTATGATATCATAGTTCCTTACAAACTGAGAAAAAATGGGTTTTATCATTAAATAAGCTTCAAAAATGCTGAGTATTCTTCCTCTAAGAGATTCACACTGTACATTAACATATAAAAGGCTCTGTGAGCAACGTGCAGGAAAGAAAACCAACCTGCTTTTTGTACATGAAATTCCCAACCCTTTTTGAAAATTTCAACACACATATTTTTCCATAGCAGACAATTTGGTAATGCTTTAATTGATAATTATAGATATTTAGGCAGCAAAATGTTAAATGTAAAAATGGCCCACCCACGAAAAACTATTAAGTTAAAAAAATGACCTAAAGGAATTTAAGATTAAGGAAACAGTAGGGAGTTGAGACCTTTCTCCAGATATTATTCATTAATTCAACAAATATATATTGAATACTAACAGAGCCAAGCATAGTGCTAGGCACTGGATGAAGCTTTGATTTCTAGGAAGTTGCTCCCACCCCCACCCTCACACTCCCCCCACAAAAGACAAGGAATCTTTTTGAGAGATACTTCTGTTACATAAATAAACTGCCAATTTCAACTCTAATGTAGTGATAACCTTGTTTCACAAGCACTGACATTAGTAAAGGTACTTAATAAACAAAAATTCCTAAATGCTAATAACAAAAGCAAAAATAAACAAGTGAGATTACATCAAACCAAAATTCTTCTGCACAGCAAAGGAAACCATCAACTAAATGAAAGACAACCTACTGAATAGGAGAAAATATTTACAAATCATATATCTGATAAGGGGCTAATATCCAAAATATACAATGAACTCATACAACTCAGGATCAAAAAATCTAGTTAAAAAATGTAAGCAACCTAAATGTCCACTGACAGATGAATAGATAAAGATGTGGTATACACACACACACACACACACAATAGAAGATTACTTAGCCGTTAAAAAGAATGAAATAATACCATTTGTAGTAACATGGATGGACCTAGAGATTATCATACTAAGTGAAGTAAGTCAGACAGAGAAAGACAAATGTCATATGATATCACTTATATTTAGAATCTAAAAAAATGATGCAAATTAACTTATTTACAAAACAGAAATAGACTCACAGACAGAAAACAAACTTATGGCTACTAAAGGGGAAAGTAGGAAGGGAAGGATAAATTAGGAGATTGGGACTAACAGATACACACTACTATATATAAAATAGATAAACAACAAGGATCTACTGTATAGCACAGGGAACTATATTCAATATCTTATAATAACCTACAATGTGAAAGAATCTGAAAAAGAATATATATATATATTATATATATATATATATATATATATATATATCTGAACCACTTTCTGTACACTTGAAACTAACACAACATTGTAAATCACCTATACTTCAATAAAAATACATAAATTTTTAAAATAAGAAAAAAATATTAAAATGGGCAGAAGGTCTGAATAGACATTTTCCCAAACAAGACATACAAACAGCTAACAGGTATATGAAAAGATGCTCTATATCATTAATCATCAGGGAAATGCAAATCAAAACCACAATGAGATATTACCTTATGCTTGTTAGAATGTCTATTATCAAAAATACTAGAGACACCCAGTGTTGATAAGGATGTGGAAAAAAGGGAACTGTTGTGCACTGTTGGTGGGAATGTAAATTGGTTCACCCACTATGGAAAACAGTATGATTTTTTCTCAAGAAACTAAAAAGAGAACTACCATCTGATCCAGCAATTTCACTCCTAGGTGGAAGAAACTGAAAACAGTAGCTCAAAAAGATATATGAACCCCCCCAACCCCCACCCCTGGCCATGTTCATTGCAGCATTATTTACAATAGCCAAGATATGAAAACAACCTATGTGCCCATAGATGGATGGATGGATAAAGAAAACTGTGGTATGTGAACGTGTATGTGTGTGTGTATGTGTGTATATACACACACAGACACAGATATATATATATAAAGGAATATTATTCAGCAATAAAAAAGAATGAAATCTTGCCATTTGTGACAACATGGATGGCACTTGAGGGCATTAGGCCAAGTGAAATAAGTCAGACAGAGAAAGGAAAACACCACATGATCTCTCTTAAACTTGGAATCTATCTGTGTGTATATATATATATATATATATATATATATATATATAATTATTTATATATATATAAATAACCTCATAGATACAGAGAAAACATCAGTGGTTGCCAGAAGCAGGGGATAGGAGAAATGGGTGAATTAGTTTTGGTTTTGGTTCTGGTTTTAGTTCAAATAAACTGAATTAGGGGAAAAAAGAAAAAAAAAGAACCCAGGGAATTTCTTTTAAACAAGGGAAGCTGAAGTTGCATCACTTTTGCTCACATTTCATTGGTGAAATCCTTGTCATACAACCATGGCTTTGCTGCAAGGAAGACTGGGAAACGGAGTCCAGGCTAGGCAGCCACATCATAGCTATGGCTCTACTGTTATTGAAGAAGAGAATGGAGTTTAGTGAGTGTGGCTCCTCATGGTCTGTATACCTATAAACAAAAAGACAAGCTATCTGCTTCCTCCATACCCAATGTCCAATGGTGATGTGGGAAAAGAATAACCATAATGAGACTCCTATTGGAAAAAGGAAGAATTAGAAACACTAATAGTCATTGAGCCATAGTGATTGCTAAGCCCACTTAGCAGGTAATGCAAAGACTCCCACCCCTGACAGTAGATTAAATTCCTTGACTAGCCAGACTACCCTGATTTTACTGATAGGGAGAATTCCCATGGGGGCCTGGCTTTGTTGGCTTTGTTCTCTAGGAGTTTCTTTTTTGTCCATTATTCTCCATGATCACGTATGAAAAGGAAGTTGGGAAAATATTCTTCTCGGGAGCTGTATCACTTTCACAACCTCATTCTTGCTGTTGAGGTTTTTTCAAACATTACCATCCTCTGTTTCATGTGAAGGGTTGGTAATGCTGCATTAGTTAACACTCCACTGTTGTGGCTGGGATTTCCCCAGCCATTGCCACCCATTTTGCAAGTTTTGATGCTGGCACTTCTTGATCCTAACAAAAGAATTTGAATCTTCACTAATATCAGATTTATACCTTGTTTCTCTCTGCCTTTTACCAATACAATTATTTTTCATTTCAAAGGCAAACAGTGGTATAATATTTTTGAAAACTTTTAAAATGGCAACTGACCTTAACATATATAATATCAACAGTGCATACAACTCAAGCGAAGTGATGGCAATATGAATTACTATGGCTAAATTCCTGCATGTTTCAACAATTACAAATACATCCGGATACTTGAAAAACAGGGATTGTAATTCAGTATCAGCTGTAAGATAATCCTCTAGAATGTCAAAATGTAAAAAAGGCATGCCTTAGAACTGATGAAGAGATAGCTGCATCCCCATATTTACTGCGGCATTATTTACAATAGCCAAGACACGGAAGCAACCTAAGTGTCCATCAACAGATGAACGGATAAAGAAGATGTGGTATATACATACACAATGGAATACTATTCCACATAAAAAAGTAAATCCTGCTATTTTGACAACATGGATGGCTCTTGAGGGCATTATGCTAAGTGAAACAGGTCAGACAGAGAAAGACAAATACTGCATGATTCCATTTACATATGGAATCCAAGAAACAAAACAAAACAGTCGCCCCCCCCACCTCCACCCCCAAACCCAAAATTGGAAAAAGAGGTCAGATTTGTGGCTATCAGAGGCAGAGAGTGGGGAGGGGTGGGGGTAACTGGATTAAGGTAGTCAAAAGACAGTCTTCCAATTATCAGAAAAATAAGTACTGAGGATATAACGTACAACACGATGACTACAGTTATCACTGCTGTACGGTATATTTGTAAGTTACTAAGGAAATAGATCCTTAAAGTTCTCATCACAAGGAAAAAAATATATGTTTTTCTTTTTCTTCTACCTATATGAGATGGTGGATGTTAACTAAACTTACTGTGGTAATCATTTCACAATGTATATTAAAAGTCAAGTCACTATGCTGTACACATTACAATTATACAGTGCCATATGTCAATTATATCTCAATAAAACTGAAAGAAAAAATTGCTAAAAATAACTGAATGCTGATTATATGAAAGCTCTTTTCAATACTGAAAAGGGAATAAATCAGTGAATGTCCAAGTTAAACAGTAATAAAGCAATGCTAGTGAAAACGTCTTGTTCTAAATAATGGGCATGAGATATGGGATAATCTAGAGATTAGATACAGGTAATCATAAGATGAATAATCTTTGATTTTTAGGAGTATAGGAGTATAGTGATGATTCAGGTATTTTAAATAGCTTTAAGATATTCAGCAGATAAAGAATGCCATAAGCCATATAACTTTTAATTAAATGTTACCAATACTGCGAAACAATCTCATTTTTATCAGGTGACATGTTCAGTCTGAATCTAAACCAGCCTGAAGGGCTCTCACTGGTCAAGTCTTGGATAATTCGAACATCAAATAACTAATAATAGAAATGGATTTTAACCACACAATTAAAGAATCCATAAGTTGATACCAACAGAAGTAAATAAAGAAGGGAAAGTTCTTTCTTAAAACAGAATTCCAAGTAATAAATGTGGTATAAATGACAGAATTAGAAAAAATATCATTTGTCCTGAAATGAAAAGAAAGACTGAGGGATTATCCCAGAGTGGAGGAGACTAACAGAGACATGACAACTAAATGCAAAAAGAGATCCTGGACCAAAGTAAGAACAGTAGGATGTTGAACAAAATTTGAAACAACTTTTTCTTCTGCTACATAGGCTGTTAGTGAAACACCTGACACAATTTGAATGTCTAGAGCATTACTGTCTAATAGAACTTTATGCAATGATGAAAATGTCCAGACCTATGTTCTCCAATACAATAGCCACTAGACTGCTGAGTGCTTGAAACATGACTAGTGTGACTGAGGAACTAAATTTCTAATTAATTTAAGTTTAAATAGCCACCTGTGCTAGTGGCTATCATACTGTAAAGCACAGGTTTATAGTTTAGATAATAGTACTATGTCAATGTTAATTTCCTGATTTTGATAATCGTATTGAGATTGTGCGACTTTCCTCATTTTTAGGGAAAGAACAGTGAAATTTTTAGAGGTTAAAGGACATTATGTGTGCAGCTTCAAGACTTTAAAAAGCTTCAGAGAAAAGAGAGAGAATGCTAAAGCAAAATGCTAATATTTGGAGTGTCTGGGTGAAGGGCATACAAAATTCTGTGTAGTATTTTTGCAATTTTTGGTAAGCCTAACGTTATTTCAAAAAAGTTAAAAGAGAAAAGGATAAAGTAGCTGCACAGAGTCAATGTCATTTTCACTAGAACTTATTTGTAAATATAAAATTAGTGATCAAGTTTTTATTCATGTCTGTATTTTTTCACTTAGTTTTTGAAATGTAAGTGTTCAACTACTAGTTCAATTTTCTTAAAAAAACTCTTCCATCACTCTATAAACAAACTATTCACTCCTTGACCAAAACTGTATAATGTTATTTCAAACTTTTGTAGTTAGCAGAGAAGAAAAGAGGATAGAGCTCAGATTTCAGCCTGAGTATTGAATATGAAAAGCAGCAAAGTTATTTAAAAGTTAAGGTCACTCAGGAGAACACAAATAACATTTTTGGCATCTTTCTGAGGATGGGGGATATATACAGTCATCCCTTCGGAGTAAAATGGAGAGCACTGTGAAGAGTGAGATTTAGTGGGTTCATCCTTGGGAAGATAATCAAGAACAAAATGACTAAAATTCTTCCCATATGTGATCAATCATATGTCAGTGATAATGCAAAAGCTGCTGAACAGAAAACCTGGAAGATAAGGAAGAAAAGGTATCTATATTAATTTCAAATCAGATTTCTCTTTTTCTACATACTCCTTCATCCAGTATAATAAGGTTTCCATCATCACCTCACTGAAACTATTTTCAGGAGGATCATATATGTACTTTTCACTCGATCTAACAAATAATTTTCAGTTCTTAATGTTTGGGTAATGTTTGATAATATATACTATACGTTCTTTCTTGAAACATTCTTTTCTCCTGGCTTCAATGATGTACATTTTCCTGACTTTCCTATGTCTCTACACTCTGCTTCCAGTATTGTTTGCATCCTCCTCTTCCTTTATTCATTTCTTAACTATTGTTATTTCTCGAGATTCTGTCCTATACCATCATCTCTTTTCATTATACATGTCCCTGGATGATTTCATCCCACATTCCTGGCTTCAAAAACCATGTATTGCACATAAGGGAATGAATCCAAAGAACATCCTATCCTAAGCCAGTCCTGAGGTCCATATCCACAAATGGACTCATGGGCATATCTAGCTGGATGTCTTTCAGGAACCTCTAACTCCACCTATCAAAGACTAAGCTTATTGTCTCTGATCCCTATGGCTACAGCCTCTCCATAAACTGCTGTTCCTCTATTTCCTCTCTTAAAAAATGGCACCACCTTCTGCTCAAGGTAGAATCTGGGAGTTACCTTCAATTTTTCCTTCTCCATTATCTCTATTTAAAGGTTCATCAAGTTTTGTACATTCTACCATTTAGAGTAGATTCTTGTTATATAAGTAGTTATACACCACTAAAAATATAAAGTAAATGTTATCGATCTGGGACTTTTCTCCCTTTTTAATGTAGGTATTTACAGCTCCCAGTAGCTTCTTATACTTAAGAGAATGAAAGTCAAGAGCAAGAGCAAACATACTGCTTCAGATGGCCTGTTAGCTGAGGCAGGGAATGGGCAAAGCAGAGAGGCCTGAAATAAAAAGACCAGAGTTTTTAACTATAAAACCTATTTAGGCAGTCTCATCAAGAAAAAAGGGAGAGGATTCAAATCGATAAAATTAGAAATGAAAACGGAGAAATTACAACTGACACCACAGAAATACAAAGGATCATAATAGACTACTACAAGCAGCTATATGCCAATTAAATGGAAGAAATGGACAAATTCTTGGAAAGGTACAACTTTCTAAGACTGAACCAGGTATAACTTTCCAAGACTGAACAAGGAAGAATTAGAAAATATAAACAGACCAATCACAAGATATGAAATGGAAACTATAATAAAAAATCTTCCAGCAAATAAAAGTATGGCTTCACAGGCAAATTCTATCAAATATTTAGAGAAGAGTTAACACCTATCCTTCTGAAACTCTTCCAAAAAACTGCAGAGTAGAGAACACTACGAAGCTCATTCTATGTGGCCACCATCACTCTGATACCAAAACAAGACAAAGATATCACAAAAAAAGAAAATTACAGACCAGTATCACTGATGAACATAGATGCAAAAATCCTCAACAAAATTCTAGCAAACCGAATCCAACAACACATTAAAAGGATCATACACCTGATCAAGTGATATTTATCCCAGGGATGCAAGGATTCTTAAATATATGCAAATCAATCAATGTGATACACCATATTAACAAACTGAAGAATAAAAACCATATGACTATCTCAATAGATTCAGAAAAAGCTCTTGACAAAATTCAACACCCATTTATGATAAAAACTCTCCAGAAAGTGGGCATAGAGGGAACTTACCTCAACATAATAAAGGCCATATATGACAAACCCACAGCCAACATCATTCTCAATGGTAAAAAACTGAAAGCATTTCCTCTAAGATCAGGAACAAGACAAGGGTGTCCACTCTTGCCACTATTATTCAACATAGTTTTGGAAGTTTTAGCCACGGCAATCAGAGAAGAAAAAGAAACATAAGAAATACAAATCAGAAAAGAAGAAGTAAAACTGTCACTGTTTGCAGATGACACGATACTATACATAGAGCATCCTAAAGATGCCACCAGAAAACTACTAGAGCTAATCAATGAATTTGGTAAAGTAGCAGGATACAAACTTAATGCACAGAAATCTCTTGCATTCCTATACACTAACAATGAAAGATCAGAAAGAGAAATTAAGGAAAAAATCCCATTTAGCATTGCAACAAAAAGAATAAAATACCTAGGAATAAACCTACCTAAGGAGGCAAAAGTCCTGTATTCATAAAACTACAAAACACTGATGAAAGAAATCAAAGATGACAGCAACAGATGGAGAGATGTACCATGTTCCTGGACTGGAAGAATCAATATTGTGAAAATGACTCTACTACCCAAAGCAATCTACAGATTCAGTGCAATCCCTATCAAATTACCAAGGGCATTTTTCACAGAACTAGAAAAAAAATTTTATTCTTTGTATGGAAACACAAAAGACCCTGAATAGCAAAAGCAATCTTAAGAAAGAAAAACAGAGCTGGAGGAATCAGGCTCCCTGACTTCAGACTACACTACAAAGCTACAGTAATCAAGACAGTATGGTACTGGCACAAAAACAGAAATATGAATCAGTGGAACAGGATAGAAAGTCCAGAGATAAACCCACGACCTATGGCCACCTAATCTATGATAAAGGAGGCAAGAATATACAATGGAGAAAAGACAGTCTCTTCAATAAGTGGTGCTGGGAAAATTGGACAGCTACATGTAGAAGAATGAAACTAGAACACTCCTTAACACCATACACAAAAATAAGCTCAAAATGGCTTAAAGACCTAAATGTAAGGCTGGATACTATGAAACTCTTAGAGGAAAATATAGGCAGAACACTCTTTGACATAAATCACAGCAAAATCTTTTTTGACCCATCGTCTAGAGTAATGAAAATAAAAACAAAAATAAACAAATGGGACTTAATTAACCTTAAAGGCTTTTGCACAGCAAAGGAAACCATAAACAAAATGAAAAGACAACCCTTGGAATGGGAGAAAATACTTGCAAACAAAGCAACTGACAAGGAATTAATCTCCAAAATATTCAAACAGCTCATGGAGCTCAATATCAAAAAACAAACAACTCAATTAAAAAATGGGCAGAAGACCTAAGTAGACATTTCTCCTAAGAAGATACACAGATGGCCAACAAACACATGAAAAGATGCTCAACATCATTAATTATTAGAGAAATGCAAATCAAAATTACAATGAGGTATCACCTAACACCAGACAGAATGGCCATCATCAAAAAATCTACTAACAACAAATGCTGGAGAGGGTGTGGAGAAAAGGGAACTGTCTTGCACTGTTGGTGGAAATGTAAATTGATACAGCCACTATGGAGAACAGTATGGCCATTCATTAAAAAACGAAAAATAGAACTACCATACAATCCAGTGATCCCACTAGTGGGCATATACCCTGAGCAAACCATAATTCAAAAAACACATGTACCACAATGTTCACTGCAGCACTATTTACAATAGCCAGGGCAAGGAAACAACCTAATTGTCCACTGACAGATGAATGGATAAAGAAGATGTGGTACATATATACAATGGAATATTACTCAGCCATAAAAAGGAACAAAATTGGGTCATTGTAGAGATGTGGATGGACCTAGAGACTGTCATACAGAGTGAAGCAAGTCAGAAAGAGAAAAACAAATATCGTATATTAACGCATATATGTGGAATCTAAAAAAATGGTACAGATGAACCTATCTGCAAGGCAGGAATAGAGACACAGACATAGAGAATGGACATGTGGACATGGGGCCGGGGGAAGGGGACAGTGGGACTAATTGAGAGATTAGGATTGACGTATATGCAATACTGTGTGTAAAACAGATAGCTAGTGGTAACCTGCTGTATACCACAGGGAGCTAGCTTGGTGCTCTGTGATGACCTAGATGGGTGGGATGGGGGGGGTGGGAGCGAGGTCCAAGAGGCAGGGAATATATGTATACATATAGCTAATTCACTTTGTTGTACAGCAGAAACTAACACAACATTGTAAAGCAACTAAAAATAAAGAAGAAATCTTGGAATATCAGGAAAAAAGACTACAGTCAGCAAAAGACATGGTTAAATTCAACACATTTTACTTCTCTTGAGTTTTCTAAATTGTATTTGATGGCTTAAGTAAAAATTATAACATTGTATACTATACCTCTAAATGTATGTAAGGAAATACTTAAGACAATTACATTATAAATGGGAGAAGGTAAAAGAACATCAAGGGAAGTAAGGTTTCTACACTTTACTTGAACTGGTAAAATGACAGTACCAACAGACAACAATAGGGGTGTGTGTGTTATGTGTGTATACATATACAGCAACCTCTAAAAAGTTTATACAAAGAGATACTCGAAAACAATAAAGATAAATCAAAATGGAATTCTAAAAATGTTCAAGTGATCCAGAGGAAATCAGAAAAAATAAACCAGAGAAATGAAAAACAGATTTAAGTCTAATATATCCATAATTATATTAAATGTAAGTGGTCTTACTATATCAATTAAAAGAGATGGGCAGAGAGGATTAAAAAACATGACCCAGGTATATGCTGTGTATAAGAAATTAAACCTCAAATATAATAATATAGTTAGGGTGAAAATAAAAGGACAGAAAAAGATACACTGTGCAAACACAAATCAATAAAAAGCAGGTGTGGCTATATTAATATCAGATAAAGTAGTCTTTAGAAAATTACAGAGAGTGACATTCATTCCATTAAGACAACAAAACAATTTGAAATGTGTATGCACTGAACAACACAGATGTAATATATGTGAGGTAAAAGTTGATAGAACTGAAAGAAGAAATAGACAACCCACAACGATAGTTGGAGACTTCATCATCTCTTTCTCAACAATGATAGAACTAGACAGAAGAGCAGGACGAATATGAGATCTGAACAACACAATCAACCAACAGGATCTAATAAACATTTATGGAATTCTCCACCCCTAACAGCAGAATACACATTCTATTCAAACGCCCACAGAACATATGCCAAGGTAGACCATATCCTGGGCTGTAAACCAAATCTCAACAAATTTAAAAGAACTGAAATATTTTAAAGAACTGAATCTGACTAGAAATCAGTATCAGAAAGATAACAGGAAAATCCTCAAACACAATGGAAACTACAAAACACACTTCTAAATAATAGATCAAAGACAAAAGTCTCAAAAGAAATTTTAAAAAATACATTGAACTGAGTGAAAATAATAAAGCATATCAAAATATGCATGACACAGCTAAAGCAGTGCTGAGAGGGAAATTTATACCATTAAATGTATTCATGTGAAAAGAAGAAAAATCTCTTATCAATAATCTATGTTCTCACCTCAAGATCCTAGAAAAAGATCAAAATAAACCCAAAGTAAGTAGAAGAATGGATATAATAAAGAGCAGAAGTCAATGATATTGAAAGCAGAAAAAAATATAGAAAACTCAAATAATTAGTTGACTCTTCAAAAAGAGTAATAAAATTGACTAACCTCTCACAAAACTGACAAAGAAAAAATAGAGAAGACACCAATTACCAATATCAGGAATGAAATAGTGATATCATTATAGACTCTGTAGATATCAAAAGGATAAAAAGGGAATATTACAAAGGACCCTGTACACATAAATTTGACAACTTAGATAAATAATACAATATCTCAAAAAACACAAACTACCATAACTCACCAAATATGAAACAGATAATTTTCATAGTCCAACATATCCATAATCCCATTGGGTTGAATAGCCCAATGACTGTTAAAGAAATTCAATTCATCATCTTAAAAACTCCCATTGAAAGAAATCTCCAGGTCAGAATTCTACCAAATGTTTAAAAAAGAACTGACACAAATTGTGCACACAATCTCTTCCAGAAAGCAGATGAGGATGGAACACTTTGCAATTCATTTTATGAAGTTAGTAATACCCTGATTCCAAAACAAATACAGTACAAAAAAAACTATAGACCAATATCCCTTGTAAATACAGATGCAAAAATCGTTAACAAAATATATATCAGCAATTAAAATTCAGCAATATATAAAACGATTTAAAAAAATTTTTTTTTATTGAAGTATAGTTGATTTACAATGTTGTGCTAATTTCTCATGTATAGCAAAGTGATTCAGTTATACATATATATATTCTTTTCCATTACGGTTTATCACAGGATACTGAATATAGTTCCCTGTGCTATACAGTAGGACCTTGTTGTTTATCCATTCTACATATACTACTTTGCATCTGTAAAATGATTTTTTCACTATGACCAAGTAGGGTTTATTCCAAGGACCAGGCTGGTTCAATATTTGAAAATCAATGCATTACTCCATATTAACAAGATAAAGAAAAATCACATGATAATACAAATCATGCATAAAACGCAGCTGACAAAATTCAACACCCATTGCATCATTAAAAAGAAAAAAAACTCAGAAAAGTAGGACTAGAGAAAACTTCTTCAACTTGATTGAGTATCTACAAAAGCCTACAGCTGATATTACAATTAATGGTAAAACAACATGTTTTCTTCCTAAGACAGGGAATAAGGAAAGAATCTCTAAATCACTCCTATTTAAAATAGTGCTAGAGGGACTTCCTTGGTGGTGCAGTGGTTAAGAATCCACCTGCCAATGCAGGGCACACGGGTTTGAGCCCTGATCCAGGAAGATCCCACATGCCATGGAGCAACTAATCCCATGCGCCACAACTACTGAGCCTGCACTCTAGAGCCCGTGAGCCACAACTACTGAGCCCACATGCCACAACTACTGAAGCCCACGCGCCTAGAGCCCGTGCTCTGCCAACAAGAGAAGCCACTGTGATGAGAAGCCCATGCACTGCAACGAAGAGTAGCCCCTGCTTGTCACAACTAGAGAAAACCTGCACGCAGCAACGAAGACCCAATGCAGCCAAAAATAAATAAATTAAAATAGTGCTAGAAGTTACAGTCAGGGCAAAAACGTAGGAAAAAGAAACACACAGAGACTGAAAAGAAAGAAAATTGACTCTATTTGCAGACGACATGATTGTCTACATAGAAAATCCCAAGGAATATATAAAAAAATTCCTAGAACTATAAATGAGTTCAGCAAGGCTACAGCATACAAGATAAACATATACAAACCAATTGTATTTCTAGCTACTGATAATGATCACGTAGACACCAAAATGTAAAAATACAATACCCTTAAAAATCATTCAAGAAAAGTGAATTAGTTATAAATCTAACAAGACATAGAATACTTGGGTGCTAAAACTACAAACTGCTGATAAAAGAAATAAAAATTCTAAATAAATGGAGAAACTGTATTAATGAACTGGAAGACTCGATACAGTAAACATTTCAATACTCTTCACATTGATATACAAGCTTAATTCAATTCCTATCAAAATCCCAGCAAGAATTTTTGTAGATATAGATGAGATTTCTAAAATTTATGTGAAGGGTAAAGGAGCTAGAAAATTAAAACAATTTTGAAAAAAATAGAGAAGAATAAAGTGTCCAATTTTAAGACATTATATAGCACAGTAATCAAGATTTTATGATATTGGTGGAGGAATATACACACAGATCAATGGAACACAAAAAGAATCAAGAAACAGCTACACAAATGTGCTCAACTGATTTTTATTTTTACTAAGGTGCAAAAGCAATTCAGTGGAGCAAAGAAAGTTTCAACAAATGGTGCTGGGCTAATTTAGTGTCCATTAGCCCCTTGCTCCCACAAAAATAAAACAAAACAAAAGCCTGGACCTAAGTTTCACATCTTATACAAATATTAATTCAAAATTAGTCATGGACTTAAGCATAAAAATGTAAAAGTACGAAACTTTAGTACTGTGGAAGAAACCACATTTATGTTGTTTTGGAAACAACCCAGATGTCCTTTAATGGGTGAATGGTTACACAAACAGTGGTACATCCATATTATGAAATACTAGTCAGCAATAAAAAAGAACAAGCTACTGATATGTGCAACAACCTGAATGAAATTCCACAGAATCACGATGAGTGAAAAAAAAGTCAATCCCAAAAGGTTACACACTGTATGATTCCATTTACATAACATTCTTGAAATGATAATATTATCAAAATAGAGAACAGATTAGTTGTCGTCAGGGTTAAAGGAAAGATGTGGAAAGGAAGTAGATGTGGCTGTGTAAGCTTTACACGAGGAATCCTTGTGGTGATGGAAATGTTCTGTATCTCGATTATTTTAGCATCAATGTCCTAGCTGGGATATTGTACTACACAGTTCTGCAATATGTTACCACTGAGGGGAAGTGGGTAAAGGGTACATGGGATCTCTCTGTATTACTTCTTAAAATTGCATGTAAATCTATAATTATCTCAAAATAATTCTTCATTTAAAAAAATCTTCAAAATCATAAAGAAAAAACAAAACTACCAAATAATTCTGCCTGATCTCTGTACTATATAAAATAATAATTTTATTGTTTATCTCTTGCGTTCTCTGTGTTAGGTAGTTCGTTTTGATGGAGACACTAATAAAAATAATTTGAATAAAATATTAATGTTGAATAACTATAGGATAGCTGATTAAATTTATCAAAATTGTAAAATCTTTATTCATTTAAGACTCTGGTAACATGAAAAATGATGTTTCATATTATTGCATGCAAAAGATGTGTCTATTCTTCTTTTGATACTTCAGACAATTTGCATGCAACAACATTTTGCCTCTTAAGAACAACCTTATAATGCATTTCTACTATATTAAATTTTTTCCAGCAATACCTCATGACATTGCTGATCCTAGTTAATCTTATAAGCATTCTCATCAGTGTCAAGGGAAACTACAAGTAGCCATCTGTTAGAGATGGAAATCTTAAGGCTCTCTACAAAAATAATTAGCTGGACACTTAGATTTCCGTTTTTTTTTTTTTAAAGAAAAAAATCAAATGCTTACAAACATCATTTGCTAGCTGTGATCTTGATCAATTTATTTACTACCTCTGAGTCTTTGTTTGTTCATATATAAAATGGGATACTTCCCATGAAAAATGACAAAATTAACTGAGTATGTTAAGTAGTTAATAATAATATCTGACAGAGATCAGTCATTCAATGAGTTTCAACAATAACTGATAGCTCAGTTCTAGGTTAAGGTATACATAAAATAATATAACATAGGTAGAAACTACATCATGTTGCTCTTTAAAATCTTTTGAACCAAAGACAGGTTCTTTTTGGGAAGGGAAATAGATTGGTAGAGTTGTCTCCACAAAGTGGCACAATTAGAGTGAAATTATAAAGCAGTATTTGAAAACCTTTCTAGTGTAAACTACGTCACGATACGTGTGTTATGGGACACTCCTGATGATGCTGACAGAGCCCTGACAGTCATCATGTGGTGAGGTACCAAGAATTGGAGCGCTCCATCTTTCCATACATGTTTTGATTGTGTTTTCTTTTTAGGCGAGAGGACTAAATGATATAATTATCACTTGGGGGTGCACATAGGGCTTCAAAAAGTTACCCCTCTGTATAATATTGACATTAGATGCTAAAGGCAGGAAAAATGCAAAGTCGTTAAGAACAAGAGGCTTGAGAGTGAAAATGCCTGGGTTTAAAAGCAATCTCTACCACTTCCCATCTGGAAGACCTTAGTCAATTTACTTCATGTCTCTAAGATTGAATTTCCTCACCCACTAAAAGGGGCAAGAATGTTATAATACATATAAAGTTCTTTGCACAGTACCTTTCAGATATTAAGAGCACAATAAATGTTAGCTATTAGTAATAATAATAATTTTAGCTAATACAAGTTGTTCCTCAAGCTTAAGAATAAAAGTGATAAATACTGAAGTGGTATCTAAAATATATTTTCTGACAAAGTGAGATGTGAGGAATAAAATATAATTAAACTGCAAAAGGGCTACTAGAATTGAAATAACTTGCAGGGTGTTTTGCCTGAATATATTCACTATTCTAAGAAAGTATTATGTACTCTGCTTCATAAATATTTGATAAAAGAACCATTATTTCCTCTTTAACTCATTGGTGGCAGTTTTCAAGCATAAAATTAAACAAAATTTGTCATATTTAAAAATTACCTTCATACTCATAAACAATTTAGTTTTAAAAATACTTAAAATTGTTTATCCTGCCTAGAATATTAGTCAATTAGCAAAAAAAAATAAGAACTTTATGAGCGTATTAATTTGTCTCCATAACAGTCAAATAACTTATCTTTAGAAATCAAATTGTAATAAAATACATTAGAAATTAGATCTCTAAATATTAAAACATTTGGGCATGGGAAGGAGAAATTAACTAAGAAATTCTATAATTGTAAGTAACAGCTGCACAGTCAATATTTAATCACTATATTGTGAGACAGTTCAGTAGTGGAAGACAGGATTAACATATTGCTTTAAAACATTCCATTACTTTCTCCATCTGTTTACTGATAATAAAAGACACAGCTGTTCTAAACGAAACGCACTAACAGGTGTAAAGTGCCAATTTGGCATTTTACATAAAACTTACTCATTATTTCCTTTTGGAATACTCTAAAATTATACTCTAAGCATAGCTACCAATAACTTAAAGAATTTTTTTTATACTAACTTGGATTATTCTAGTCATTGAGGAAAAGATACGCTTCTTTCTCCATGAATTCAAGATTATTTTTAAACAGTACACATCCTGAACTAATTATAATTACCCCAGATGTTTTCCATAAAAATGGTCACACATCTGAACTGGGTTTCGTTAGCAACTGTTCTATATCAAATTTACTGCAAAGAGCATCAAAATTATGAAGGAACGCTGTATCAGATTCACTATGTTTAAGCTACAAATGATAATGAAGCTTGAGCTTATAATTTATTTTGACAAGTACTCTAGCTAATCTGTAGCCATATGTAATCCAAGGCCACCATGAGGAAATTCAGTATTATTTATAATAAATTCTCTACAATCACTAACTTAAAACATGTGAAAGTTAACAAAATTTGTAAATACTATAAATATAACTATAGTTTTGGGATTTTGTTTGTTTTTAAAACATAATATACACCACAAACCACTAAAAATGTCCTGAGTAAAAGAGCTGACCCCATTCTAGTAATTTAAATATCTTTGATAACTAATTTTTAAATTTTATAACAGTGAAATTTTAAGACAATTACAAAATCAATGTTAATGATTAATGTATTGGTGATAAGAAAGAACACTGTGAAATATTTTCATTTGGCCATTATATTTACTTTAATATATAAAACTTGAAAAGTTAAGGGAGAATGTCAAAGGGGTCCAAAGCGTTCCAGTCGCTTTGATTTCTTTTCCTAAAATAAAAACATTTGTCAAATTAGCTTTAGAAAAAGAGGTTCACTAACATGTACATTTAAGAGTCCTTGAGACTATGTCTGTATTTTGAGATATACACCTGAGGAAAAACATATAAAATATATACATTTTGCTTAAGATTTTACAAATCATTAAGTTCTTCCTCCAATTGTTCCTTTTCTTTGTTGGCTCAGGTTTACATGATTTTAAATTCAAATAAAATACCCTACAGCTTTGCAGTAGGGTATCCTCAGCCAGGTCACTTGGTGACAACAGTTTTTCTGGCCCTTCTGGAAACAAATTATGATCAATACAAATTCTATCAGTTTGCTGCTTAACTTTTAAAAAGAAACATAGGAAGAATTTTTTCAACATCAAAAGAATGAAGAAAAACATTAATTTTATTGTGCAATCTAATAAAGCTTAACTCTGCCTATTATATGGTAAAATGATGACATGTTACCTTAGAAACACACCATCAGATTTTCTGATTTGTAAAATAAATCAGAGTATATAATCCAAATAATCAATAATCCAAATCAGATGATTCAGAAATTCGTGAGTTGTTTATACAGACTTCATAAGGCTCTTAGTCTTCATAACGAAAAGACAACCCACAGAATGGGAGAAAATATTTGCAAACGAAGCAACCAACAAGGGATTAATCTCCAAAATGTTCAAACAGCTCATGCAGCTCAATAGCAAAAAAACAAGCAGCCCAATCAAAAAATGGGTGGAAGATCTAAATAGACATTTCTCCAAAGAAGACATACAGTTGGCTAAAAAGCACATGAAAAGATGCTCAGCACCACTAATTATTAGAGAAATTCAAATCAAGACTATAATGAGGTATCACCTCACACTGGTCAGAATGGCCATCATCAAAAAATCTACAAACAATAGATTTGTAGCTATTGTGGCTGGAGAGGGTATGGAGAAAAGGGAACCCTCATACACTGTTGGTGGGAATATGAACTGGTACAGACACTACGGAGAACAGAATGGAGGTTCCTTAAAAAACTAAAAATAGAGCTAACATATGATCCAGCAATCCCAATCCTGGGCATATACCTGGAGAAAACCATAATTCGAAAAGATACATGCACCCCAATGTTCACTGCAGCACTATTTACAATAGCCAGGACACAGAAGCAACCTAAATGTCCATCAACAGAGGAATGGATAAAGACGTGCTATATATATACAATGGAATATTACTCAGCCATAAAAACGAAAGAAATAATGCCATTTGCAGCAACATGGATGGACCTAGAGATTGTCATACTGAGTGAAGTCAGACAAATATCATTTGATATCGCTTATATGTGGAATCTTAAAAAACGGTACAAATGAACTTATTTACAAAACAGAAATAGTCACAGATGTAGAAAACAATCTTATGGTTACTAGGGGGGAAGGGGGAGAGGGATAAACTGGGAGATTGGGACTGACATATACACACTACTATATATAAAATAGATAACTAATAAGGACCTACTGTATAGCACAGTGAACTCAATACTGTGTAATGACCTATATAGGAAAAGAATCTAAAAAAGAGTGGATATATGTATATGTATAACTGATTCGCTTTGCTGCACAGCAGAAACTAACACAATATTGTAAATCAACTATACACCAATAAAAATTTTAAAAAATAAAGCAAATAAAGAGAATATGAGTGAGCTGTGGAATAACTTCAAGTGGCAGAAAATACATGTAATTGGATTCTTTGAAAGAGGTGGAGAAATGCACAAAAAATTTTTGAAAAAATAATAACTAAACTTTTTACAAATTCGATAAAAATTTTAAATCAACAGGTACAAGTTCAATAAACCCCAAGTGCAAACAATATGAAGAAAACAAAACAAAAAACAAACAAACCAACAAAAAACACCCAATGCTCTAAAGCAATTAATTTAATTCAGGGAAAAATAAGACAAAATGGCAACTAAGAGGGACAAAATGACTTGTCAGTTGATTAAACATAGCAGGAATGACGACAGTTTAATGCCTTTAATGAACCAGTCTTTAAAGAAATTAGAGAATGGCTATTTCTAATAACTAAAAAACTGAACTTTAAAAAACCACATTTTATAAATAGTCAAATTTCTAGATTAAACTAAATTTAGTCAAACTTCTGTATATTTCTACTCTTGACTCTTTTTCTAGTACATATGAGTATGGTCAGAATCATGAGACATTTGCATAGGGTTTTACTTAAGTAACCACTGCAGTCCATCTAACAATCAAGAAACGCGTTACAGCTGTGGCTTGATGTTAAGAGATGAATAAATTCTCTAAATCTCTTTCATAATTTAATAATCTTATTGCAGGTATCTCCTACTTCAATCTCAAAAACAGATATATTTCCTCCAAAATTAGTAACAATACATAATTATAACCGTATGTTCAAATGGGTTTTAATAAAATGGTATATTAAGACTAACAAAGCTCAGTTGTCCTGTAAAACTTCAAAAATCGCGAAGTATTGATTGTAATTCCTACAAGCACAATGTGGTTGTCCATCAGGTAAATTCTGAGGGCCTTAATTTAAAAGTCTAAGTGGTGTGCTTTCCTTCCACCTTATACAATATTTTTTCAGATTTCTTCTTCCTGTTATTTTCTAGTTTTCAAAGCTTCAAATAAAAGGTTTCATCAATACGTAAATCCATACAGAGTAATACACAGGGAATTTTATTTAGAAAAGGTATATTAGAAGCTTAACTTAAATCCATGGAATGAATTCTGTCTCTCCTTTACTTGAGATGTTAACAGTGCTTAAAAAGGAAATAGGTATGGAGGAATGACATATCAGATAACATCCAATTTATAGTGAAAGGAATAAATTACAAAATAGTGCTTATAAATATTTTTTAAAAAGTTACATATGCTATGTATCACCTTGTCTTACACCCAAAAATAAAAGTTGTGTCCTTGTTTTCACTGAGAAATAAAGAACTTTTATTGCCACCATATTTGCAATTTAATTTCTGATTCCAATTTTAAATAATGATTAACAGTAAAGAAAATCTGGTTATGCTTCAATTTTTACAATTAAATAAAACAAGACAATCATCAATACAATAATAGATTACTAATGCATATTAATCCAAAGAAACCTCTATTTTATGTAGTAAATAAGAGAATTTTAAAGAATTAGAATTTTATTGTTAGGTATCTAGTCTCAGAATAGGTCAAAATATTACCTATTAAAAATCAAAAGGAGTTTTCAAATTGTTCTATGACTGTGTGGTTTGAATTTACCCAGGTTTAAAAAAAAAAAGAAAAATTTAAAACTCAAATGTCATATATGACACAGAGTAGAAGATCATCAATGCATTATTTGGTGTGTTAAAGAGGGGTTAGAGAGAGAAAGATGAGAGTGGAGGTCAAGAGACTGAAAGAGAACAGATACAGACCTTGGAATATGTTTTCTTTTTTTGTTTGATCATCTTTGCAAACATTCCAAATTCTTATGACAGTACAGTTGAATAGAAAAGTATAGTTTGGCATGAAGTTGTTGGTCTAAATTCAGATTGGTCTGCCCAGGTCCACTTTCAGGAGAATATTCAAGTGAGTGTAAACAATACTGTGAATCAAGACTTTTGTCACACTATAAAGCCAAAATTTTAAAAACTATAAGAAATACACTGCATCCAATGCTGATTAAGGCTGCAAGTGTTACCTTAACCTTGCTAAATTAGTTCCTAAAAACATGCTCTTATTTTCAGAGATTTCCTATATAAAAAGTAGATGTTATTAATTAACATGGCTTTTATGCAGAGTGGTCTTCATGTTTTTCTAAAGTAACTGGAATATCTTTCATTTGCATATTTATTTAACAAAGTTTCATAATTCAAATGTAAGTGTCTGCCCTATCCATTTCAAATGATAAATTCTTAAATGAATAAAATTTGGACCATAAGGCTAAATTCAGAATATGTCCAATTTCAGAATAATATATACATAGGAAGCTAATCCAAGCATAGAACTAAAGCAAAACATATACTCTAGATATTTGACCTGTGGTACAGAAACCATTTTTATAACTGAAAAATACCTTAACAAATTCTAAATGTAAAATTATTATAATTATCACTATTGAAATCAGTACTTACTCATAAAGGGTTTGAGGTACATGGAAAACATAGTAATTAACCATTAATAAAATATCAATTCAAATTTTTTGTACATAAATATTACAGCTTACCATGTCGGTGATGACTTCTTTGCCTAAGAATAAAAGATAATTCAGAAATCAAATGATATTAAAATACTGTCAAAAAATGGGTTCAGTTTTAAAAAGGCCTGGGAGAAAAAAACAGTATTTACACACGCAACCTAAGCTGTTCCTTGATACCTACCATTATTGAGCATGTACTATGTGTGAAATACCATCTATAACTCTTTACGTGGATTATTTGTAACACTTAAGTCATCCCTACAAGACTGGAATTTTCCAAATTTTATAAATAAGGTGACCATTTGGTTTACTAACAAAATTGGTACATTTCTGAGAATAAAGGCAGTGGGCATAATTAACAATTATGCTAGGAGGACAGGTGTAAATCATGACTGTTGTAGAAAAAGTATGATACATGATCACTATACAAATGAAGAAATTGCCTCAGAGAGGCTTATTTTGAAACTCACTCTGAAACACAGTATGAGATACGGTTCTAAGTCTTTTTGTACAAATTGATAATGTAATGCATGAATATGCTTCTGAATAATCCATTACACTTCTCCAATGAATTATAGCACTTGCTTTTTACATTCTCACAGGTTGAATTTGAGTCACCTATTTAATTACATTGATACCTGCTTAATCTCATGTTATTAATACACTGTCTCATTTACTGAAACTATATAATTATTACCTGGCCCCACCACTCCTTCTATAGTTGCTATTGTTGCTTATTTGTTTTTCCAGATTAAAGTTTGAATCTAGATAATCAAATTCCAAGAAAAAAAAAAACAAGATTGAGAAAATAAAAATTCAGAGAAAAAATGAAAGTTGTTAGAAACAATGGTAAACAGAAACTGATAAAATGTTGGTTAATTTAACAACTGACATGACATTAAGTTTTGGGTTAAAATATTGAAATAAATTCTAGGTAATTATAATAGGAAATTGCCTTGGAGGTTCTGTGGGTTAAGTTAAATTTGTCTTATTCCAGGGCAAGAGAGACGATAAATAATTTCGCTACAAAAAAATTTATGGTCAAGAATTTATTTTAAATATTTAAGGGTAACCATTAAAACAAACAACCACCACCACCACCAAACAAAAATCAGAAATATAAACCACTACTTCCAAACCAGGGGAGATTGAAACAGGAAATTAATTTTATTATTTCCAACAGAAAGCATTAATAGGAGAAAAGAAAGACACAGACATGGACACATACAGACACACACACAGACACACACATACACAGGCTTGATAAACAAAAAGCACAAAATAAGATGATGGCAATATGTCCTAATAGATCAGTAACCACAATAAATGTATTTAAATTCATCCACTAGCCAACAATATCACACTGTCAAGGAGATGAATAAAGCTATATACCCAATACTGCTAAAGGGCTGGAGGTAGAGAAAAGCCATGCTGCCATCTGGTTTCAATCTTCTACATAAAAAAGGATGACGATCTAGTATAAGGTGGTATGGACTCTCTTTTAAATATTATTCTATTCCCACTCCCCCCACCAAAATACTATCATCCATACTGAACAATAAGATCTCCCAGCCTTACTGGGTTTCCAAAATGCTAGTAACCAGTCTTACCCATTAGGAAGAAGATTAAAATATTCTTCCCTTGGGAACATGACCAGCCCAAAGAAAAGGCCTTAAGATACTTGTATCCTGGACTCCCCGAAGAAACAGACAGATAACCTTCTAATGAAGCCTTCAATAAACAAGCCCCACCCAACCAGCTATTTAATACCTCTTATTCTTAGTATAAGCAGGCAGCCAAGGATCAGAAGACATCCGAGAAAAGCCATTAACAAAAGACTGAAGGGAAAAACTGAAAGAACAACTTGTAGGGAACAAAGGGATATGAAACCTTCAAAAGAACCAACACTGCCTATGGAGAAAAAGGCAGGCTCAATGATACAATCCCTATGGATGAGAATTTGGGTATATCTAACAAAATTTTAAGTGTATATTCCCTTTGACCTAGAGGTCTTACGTCCAGAATCCATCCTGAATATACATCTCCACCAGTTAAAAAAAAAACAAAAAAAACCCAAAAACATATACACAAGGTTATTCATTGGGTCATTACTGTAATACAGACCAGAACAACAGAAATGACCATATCAGGGTACTAGTTGAAGAAATTGTAAAATATCCATATAATATGACATAGCTACAAAAAAAGAGTGAGGAAGCTCTCTATGTACTGATTTGGGACAATCTCCAAGATACATTGTAAAATGAAAAAAAGCAAGGTACAGAACAGTGAATAAAATGCTGAACTTTTGACTAAGAAAGTAGGGAGAAATTATATATGTATGTATATATGCAAGTACGTCTCTGGATATTTTTGCAAAAGGAAGCAATGGAAAAACACAAACTAAGGAAAATAAGTAATGTCTATAAGAAATAGGAACAGAATGGGATGGTGGAGGAGAGAGATGAAAGCAAGACTTCTCTAAATATCTTTTTATTTAGGTTTTGACTTTGAACATTATACAAATGTTTTACATAGCTTAAAATGAAATTCAATGCAAGTAAACTCTGAAACTGAGAACTGAAGCAAAAACAAACAAACAAAAACCCCAAACTGTATAACAAACCATTAGTAAAATGAGATGAAAACCTTATTAAATATTCTCAGAATGCTAACTTTCAGACATATTTAAAGACAAACAAAACAAGCAAAGAAATCTTAAATTTCATTCAGTACTTCTATAGTTAGTAATAACCTTGGTATTAACTTTTAAAAACTATTGTACATATATTATAAAATAAAACAAAGTAACATGTTAATGTTAGAAGAACCAAGATTTTTAGGATAAGAAAATTTTAAAAATATAAAAACAAAGCAGTAAGGGAAAACCCTGAAATATTTAACTTGAGTTGGGAGTATATATTTGAACTCATGGTTTTCTTTAAAAATTACGTATATATGTATGTAGAAGGGTGTGAAAATGTGTGTATATATATATATATACATCCACCCTAGCTATAGTCATTGAAAAAGCTCAGAATTATTAATATCATCCCAGTAAACAATGAGTACACTTAAAACACCTGGCATTAGTATCTATATGCCATCCTGACAAAAAGGAAACAGGAAAAACAGCTAATTGCCAGGGTCAGAAAAAATACAAGATGAACCTGGGACATCATGTATGTGAAAAAACTAATGTGCTCAAAGACTATAAAAGGGTATGTCAAAAGGACACCAAAGCAGCCTGAAGGAACTCTTAATGGTCAGATCTGAAACTATTTTAGGGTTAAAAAGTGTAATCGATTGTAAGATACTGAATTAATAAGTACTCAAGAATCCACAGTGCCAGTCAAAGGGAAAAGAAAAAAAACCTCACTTGCCACCAAAGGAGATGACTCTCACATCACTTTTAGAGTGAAAAATGGTAAATATTCAAGAATTAGGCATTTACCCTACCTTTTTCACCCTAGTTGATGAGGGGGAGCTCTACTTCACAGGAAAAAAAGTCAGCTAATAAATATCAAAGGAACAATAGAATTAGAAAATTAGCATTTTGTAACCTCCAATGTAATAACTGATTTAGGAACACTTCCATGATGTCAAAGTATCTTCCCACAGGTTACTTGCTAATTGCAAAGGGAAAGCATATCTTTATAATGCAGAGATCAAGTAGTCCCCACCTCCACCAAATAATCCAACTTGGCATCATCAATATTGGAACAACCTGATATTATATCCTTCAATTACATACGATGAAATACCCAGTATCACCTACAAAGTATTCTTAACAAAAAGGTTTAAACTGAGCCTAATCGAAATGCTAGTTCACAAATACAGAGTATAGAACAAGTAAAAGAAAACCAAGAGAAAACAATCAGACCAATCCAGAATATGATTCCTTCCTCAAGACAACTTTCTTGGTCTCTTTAAAATGGCAATGCCATTAAAAAAAAGGTGAGAGGGTAGTGGTCAAGATGAGGGAGTAGGAAGACTCTGAGCTCACCTCCTGCCACAGGCACACCAAAATTACAACTATTACAACTATTTACAGAGCAACTACTAATGAGAAAACATGAAGATTAGCAAAAAAGGTTTTCTACAATGAAAGATATAAAGAAGGAACCACAACAAGATGGGTAGTAGAGGCAAAGACACAGTATAGTCAAGACCCATAACCTGGGTGGGTGACCCACAATCAGGAGGATAATTACAATCACAGAGCTTCTCCTCAAGGGTCTGAGCCCCACACTGGGCTCCCCAGCCTGGGGGTCCTGCACCAGGAAGATGAGCCCCCAGGACGTTTAGCTTTGAAGGCAAGTGGGGCTTATTTTGGGAGAGTCAGAGGGCTGAAGGAAATAGACACTCTACTCTTAGGGGAACACACAAAATCTCACACACTCCGAGACCCAGGACAGAAGCAATAATCTGAAAGAAGCTTGGGTCACACCCACTGCTGATCTTGGAGAGCCTCCCAGAGAGGCAGGAGGCAACTGGAACTCACCTTGCGGACAAAGATGCTGGCAGCAGCCATTTGGGAGAGCTCATTCTACCATGTGGACACCAATGCTGGTAAGCACCATTTTGGAATCCTCCCTCTAGCTTATTAGGCTTGGGACCCAGTCCTGCCCCCAGCCACCAGCCTGTCAGCACTTGTATTGGAACGCCTCAGGCCAAGCAGCTAGCCGGTGAGGGACACAGCACCACATATCAGCAGGCCAGCGTACATAGAAGCCCCTGAGCCCACAGCCACCCCAGGATGCTGCCCCACCCACCAGAGAACCCAGGACCCGTCCTGCCCACCAGTGCATCAGCACTAGCCCTGGGACCCCTGGGGCCCTGCAGCCAGCCATCGGGATGGGTCCCTGTACCAGCAGGCTAACACCAGCTCCAGGACCCCAGGACCTGCAGCCAGAGACCTCAGGACCTGGCTCTGCCCACCAGGGGCAGATAGCAGACCCAGGACACCCTAGACTCAGCCCTGTCCACCAGCAGGCTGACACCAGCTCCAGAAACCTTGGGCCCTGTAGCCAGAGACCCCAAGATGTGGCTCTGTCCACAAGTGTGCCAGCACTAGCCGCAGGACCCAGCATCAGCCACCAGCAAGCCAACACTAACTCTGAAACACTTTGAGACCCTCAGCCAGCTACCCTAGGATCCAGCCCCACAGTGGGTCAACACCAGCTTGGGGGTACCCCAATCATGCAGACAGCTGTGTCAGGAACTGGCCCTGGCAACCAGCAAGCAGACACTAGATCTGGAACCCCCAGCCCACAGTCAGCCAGGCTGAGACCCAGCCAGTGGGCCAGGACTAGCCTTGGGACCGCCCCCCCCAACACACACACCCGGGACTCTGTAGCCAGTCTCCTTGTGACCTGGTCCCACCCACCAGCAGCTAGCACTCTCTGCACAAGGCAGGGCATGGCAACCAACCAGTATCGGGGCCAGCCACACCTACCAGCACACCCACAGTAGTCAGCCCACCACAACAGAAAGACGTACACAACCCACATAGAGCATACTGCTAAGGCATATAGCACAGGTGACCAGAGCAGGTGTGCTACTGGGCCCATAGGACATCTCTTACAAAAGGCCACTTCTCCAAGATGGGGAAATGGAATAAACCTACCAAATACAGAGAAATAAAAACAGTAAATTAGGCAAAATGAGGCAACAGAGAAATATGTTCCAAATGAGGGAACAAGATAAAACCCCAGAAGAACTAAGTAAGGTGGAAATAAGCAATCTACCCAATAAAGAGTTCAAGGTAATGATCATAAAGATGCTCAAAGATCTCAGGAGAAGAATGAATGAAAACAGTGAGAAGTTTAACAAGGAGTTAGAAAATATAAAGAAGAACCAGAGATGAAGAATACCTGAAATGAAAAATATACTAGAAGGAATCAATAGTAGATTAGGTGATACAGAGGAACAGATCAGAGAGCTAGAAGACAGAGTAGTAGAAATCACTGAAGCTGGACAGAAAAAAGAAAAAAGAATAAAAAGAAACAAGGACAGTTTAAGAGACCTCTGGGACAACGCAGAGCATACTAACATTCTCATTACAGGGGTCTCAGAAGGAAAAGAGAGAGAGAAAGGGGCAGAGAACATATCTGAAGACATACTAGCTGAAAACTTCCTTAACCTAGGAAAGGAAACAGATATCCAGGTCCAGGAAGCACAGAGAGTCCCAAACATGATCAACCCAAAGAGGACCACACCAAGACACACTGTAATTAAATGGCAAAAATTAAAGATAGAGAATATTAAAATCAGCAAGGGAAAAGCAACAAGTTACATACAAGGGAACTCCCATAAGGCTATCAGCTGACTTTTCAGCAGAAACTATGAAGATCAGAAAGGTGTGGCATGATATATTTCAAGAGATGAAAGGCAAAAACCTACAACCAAAACTACTCTACCAGGCAAGTCTTTTGTTCAGATTTGAAGGAGAGATCAAAAGTTTTACAGACAAAAGCTAAAAGAGTTCATTAACCAAAACCAGTTTAATAAGAAATGTTAAAGACAACAAATAACAAGTGTTGGTGTGGATTGGAAAAAAGGGAACACTTGTGCACTGTTGGTGAGAATGTAAATTGGTGTAGCCAATATGAAAAACAGTATGGAGATTCCTCAAAAAATTAAAACTAAACCTAACATATAATCCAGCAATTCCACTTCTGGGTATTTATCTGAAGAAAACAGAAACACTAATTTGAAAAGATATGTGAACTCCTACTTCATGGCAGCACTATTTATAATAGCCAAGATATGAAAGCAACCTAAGTGCTCATCAATTGATGAATGGATAAAGAAGATGTGGTGTACATATACAGTGGAATATTACTCAGCTGTAAAAAAGAATGAAATCTTGCCATATGTGATAACACGGATGGACCTAGAGGGTATTATGCTAAGTGTAGTAAGTCAGAGAAAGACAAATAGTGTATGATTTTACTTATATGTGGAATCTAAAAAACAAATGAACAAATATACAGAGAACAAACGTGTGATTGCCAGTGGGGAGATGGGCGGGGAAGGAGAGAAACAGGTAAGGGAGATTAAGAGGTAGAAACTTTCAGTCACAAAATAAATGAATTACAGGTATGAAATGTACAGGTGGAGAATACAGTAAGTATGTGATATCTTTGTATGGTGATCAATGACAACTACACTTATCATGGTGATCATTTTGAAATGTATAGAAATATCAAAACATTATGTTTTGTACCAGGAACTAACATAGTATTGCAGGTCAATTATACTTCAAAAACAAATAAATAAACAAACTCATAGAAGAAGAGATAAGATTTATGGTATGGGGGGTTGAGTGGGCTGGGGGCAAGGGGATGTAATATACAACATGATAAAGATAACTAACACTGCTGTATGTTATAGATGAAAGTTGTTAAGAGAGGAAATCCTGAGAGTTCTCACTGCAGGGAAAAATGTTTCTTCTATTTCGTTCTTTTTTTTTGGCCACACCACGCGGCCTGTGGGATCTTAGTTCCCTGACCAGGATTGAACCCAGGCCCTCTGCAGTGAAAGCGTGGAGTCCTAACCACTGGACCGCCAGGGAATTCCCGTCTATTTCTTTAATGTTGTATCCATATGAGATGATGGCTGCTCACTAAACCTATTGTGGCAATCATTTCATGATGTATGTAAGTCAAGTCATCATGTTGTATACCTTAAATTCATGTTGTGCGTATGTCAATTATGTTTCAGTAAAACTGGAAAAAATACCATTTTTTTCAAAGAAAGAAATAAGAGAACTCATATGAAATGAGACTAATGAGCCAAAAGTAATGCATCAATCTGACTGGATTCTGATTTTTAAAAAACAGCTCTAGAAGGCATTTTTGGATTGGGAATATCTGAATATGGATGAATACTAGATGATTTAAGGGATTAATACTTATTTTCTTACATGTGATGGTAGTTTTATTTTTGAAGAAAAATATTATTTTTAGGAAACACATTCTTTTGGGAAACATATCCTGAAGTATTGAGAGATCAAGTGTCATGATGATTACATCTGTCAAATGGTTCAGAAAAAAAACACAAAAACATGGATTACTCTGGCAAATGTTAACATATGTATATCTAGAGGGTGAGTATATGGGTAATTATAGTACTGTTCTTTCAGTTCTTCAATATATTTTAAAATGTTCATAATAAATTATTTGAAAAAATACATTAACATCCCCACAAAGAAAAGAAAATATACTACATCCATGAATACAATATGAGCACTTGGTATTAATACCAGATTAGCAAAAAGTTTTTTTTACAGTTGGAAAGTAAATTTGAGGAAATCTAGAAAGTAAAGCATACAGGAAAAGAGATAGATAATTATCATTTATATATATATGTATATGTGTATTTGTATATATGTGTGCTTCTGTATATGTGTATGTATGTATATATGTATATACATATATACACACACACACGTATATCTCCAACAGGAGTTTCATAAAACAAATCAGAGAAAACCCCCAGAAAGCAACCAGCTAAAAATAACTCAAGAAAATATCTCAGAACCAAAGAACATGAATTTAAAATTGAAAAGGCTGACCGAGTGCTCAGCACAATGATAAAATCAAATCCTCACCAAGACACATAACCATGAAATTCCAGAATATTAAGGATAAAGAAAAGATCCTATAAGTTTCCAAAGCGAATAAACAAGTCAGATAGTAAAAGACCAAGATTTAAATGGTTTCAGATAACACTACTTCTGGAAGCCAAGACAAAAAAAGAGTAAAGTCTTTAAAGTTCTGTGAGAAATTTTTTTCCATACTAGAGTTCTCTATCCTGCTGAGTATAAGCAGTCAAATGTAAGTGATTTCAGATATGCCAAGTCTCAAAAAATTTAATGCTCATGCACTTATTTTCCAAAAAACTACTGGAGGATGTACCTCCCTAAAATAAGGTAGTAAAATAAGAAAGAGCAAGACATGGTATCCAGGAAATGGAAATCAACTCAAGACAGATGTAAAATGAATCCCCCAGATGATAGTATTATAGATCCCTGGATATAAGCTGTGTATGAGGCACTGATGTCAATCAACTGGTTAGCTGACTTTAAGAAAATAAACACAATAGGCTACAAGATGTATGTAAACATATTGAGAAGCAATTTAGACAACTGGGCAGATTTGGGGGATGAATGAAAGACAGATGTAAATATCTCAAACAAAAAATGCATAGCAAATATGTTATTATTTACTCTTAGAATTTAAAAAAAGCCTCTTTAAAAAACTGCTATTTATTAAAGCTGTTACACTGTGCAAGTAATAGTATTTGCCCAACATAGCAAAAAATGTTAGAAAGTATAGAAAAGTATTTGGGAGATAATGAAAACCACTTAAAATTCTACTACTCAGAGAAAACATTCATTCATTCAATAAATAATTATTGAATGCCCTTTACATGCCCTGCTCTGTTTTAGAGTCTATGTTTCAGCAATGACTAAAATCTGTTTTCATGAAGTTTAGATTCGAGTGAGTAGTGACAAATGATTAAACATAGACTAGGTCACTGGTAGAAAGAAAAAGTAGGATAAGTAGCACAGAGTGATGGAAAGAGAGCAATGCTATTTTCTATAGAGTGACTAGGGAAGTCTGATAAAATGACATTCAAACAGAAACTTCAAGGAAGTCAGTCAACAAACAGTGCAGGTATCTACAGGGTTTTGGAATGAAAAGCAACTGGAAAGAACCTGAGAAAGGAACATGTTTGACACTTTGAAGGAACATCCAAGGGGCCAGTGTGGCTAGAGGAATGCAACAGGGAATCAGAGGTAGAATATTAGAATCAGAGAAAATGGAAGTTGCAGATGGGAGGCATAAAAAATGTAAGACTTCGCAGGCCACAGTTAGGACTCTAGATTTTACTCTGACAAAGTCACTGGAAGTTCTGTGCAGAGAAATAATTTTAAATGATTTCTGTAGCTAAAGCAGCTCTGGCTGCAATGTGGAGAACAGATGATAAGGAAGAAGAATGAAATTAAAAGGTCAATTAGGAAGTTGTTTTAATAATCCAGGTGAGAGATGATAGCAGCTTGTTAAGACTTTAGTGTAATTCCCTCTAGTCTTTTCCTGTGTATGTATAATTAACATAATTGGGATTAAAAGATATGCATAGTTAAGTGCCATACGTACATGAGAAATTAAAATTTTCATATAATTTAAAATTCTCATACAAAGTAGCAATTATGTATCCAACAAATATTTTTCTTGGTTTCTTGTTTGTTTGCAAATTTAAGCATTAAATGATGTCCAGAAAGTTTAAATTAAAAAGTTCGGGAAATTATAACCTAAATATTAAGAAATAAAGGAATGTTTTAAAAAATGATAGTATATCTGTATGCTAGAATACTACACAGCTATTAAAAATAACACTTAAAATTATTTTTAAAACATAGAATAATGTTTGTATAATAGAAAGTACAGAAAAGCAGAATAAGACTCTATATACCAAATGTTCTTAACTATGTAAAATATATATATCAAAAATACTGGAAGTAAACATATATTTTTTTATGCGGTAAGATTATGGATATTTTATTTCCTTTTCTATCTGTAGTCTTCAAATTTTCTACAGTGAACTGGAATTAATTTTAAAATTAAAAAATACTTCCATATTTTCAAAAATTAAGTGAAGGGGAGCAGAATCTGTGACCCCCAAAATATGCCACTTTGGCATGAGGATTAATTTGCGCTAAAGGCAATCAAAACTCCAGCAGATTTAAGAAAAGTTCTTTTCCTGCCCCTAAACTGATTAAATTTACACTGGAAAGGGGGGCCTGTACCAGGAAGGGAGCTATTACCAGAGACACTTTTTACCTAAGAAACTTATCTGCATAACAGCACAGCTTTTGTTTTCTAAACATCTCCTCTGCTTCCTATGAAGGGGCCTTCCTCCCCTTTGTATCCCCAGATCCCTACCCCTTTCCTTCTCTCAGGATGTTTGGCTGCCTTTTGTGTCTTTACATTTTTATGCGGAACCTGTACATATGCAATTTTGTTTGTTTTTCTCTTGTTAATGTCTTTTGTCAATCTGATTATTAGACCAGCCAAAGAACCTAGAAAGGTGGAAGGAAAAATTTTCTGGCCCTTCATAGAAACACATAGAATTGAAAGACATAGGTTAGGTTCAAATGCCTGATATGGCACTAATCAGCTATTTCTTGGACTAATTTCTCCCTTAAACATCCATTTCCTCACTTTTAAAATGACGACAATATCATACTCAAAGAATTACTCTGACGATTACACATATGAGTGTACTCAACTCAGTATAGTTCTTAACATATTAAATGCTTGATAAATATGTTGAAACAAAAATGAAAATTTGACAGTCTGAGAATTCATATTTCAAGTAAAATGCAAAATCTCACTGTTAGGGAACCACTGACTGAGACTGCCCATCCTTGCCAGGCAGGATAATAACTGCTTGCATGAATTATCTCACAACAGGAGGTCCCGATAAGGAACACAGAATTGATAAGCTACTTACCACCAGCCGGAAGAATTCTGGAGGGGCCAAAAGGAGGGAGGAGATGCCAGCCCATAATATGTCCTGCCAACTTCCCAGAAACCCTCATGCTGTAAACCATCCTGACTAAGAGATGCACACACTGCCAGGAAGGGCCTTGAATCGGACCAAATATGGGCACAAAAGAGGTGATTGGCCAGAGACAACCCAGAAAGCTAAGCCCATTACCATAAAACCTGAGACTGTGAGCCACATGGCAGAGCAGTTCTTACCCCGCTGCTCGCTGCTCTCCGTCTGGGCGCCCCTTCCCAATAAAGTCTTTTGCTTTGTCAGTACGTGTGTCTCCTCAGACAATTCATTTCCGAGTCTTAGACAAGAGCCCACTCTCACACCCTGGAAGGGGTCCCCTTCCAGTAATATCATCATGAAGACCTGGTTTAAAATGAGTGAAAAATGTTATTTGCTCTTTTACTCTGCTCACTCTTGTCTGTAAACCAGTTCAAACTGGAGAAAAATATATCACTCTAAAATTAATGTAAAAGGTAAACCAAATTGTCACCTTCCTTCCTTGAGACATCTGCTTGCCTAAAGTCCTCCCCAATACTGGAAAGAAATTTTCAACTTTTGCTGTAAAAATCTATATTCCTAAAGCTGAATGTAAATGCCAGAGAGGAATTCTCAAGTCCCCTCTTGTTCAAACACATGCTAAATGAGTGATTAAAGCACAGCTTCCCACTGCTGATGAGAACTTAGAAATCCATATGTTGTTCTGACTCAATTTAATAGATGATTATCAACTGACTACAGACTGGGGATAGGAAGCACTTTTTAACACAATAAATATCCAAAATCTCAATACTGGCCAAAGATTCAAGGTAATCCTGTAGACTATAAACCTTGAAGACAAAGGATAAAAATTTCCTTTCACTAGAGGAATCTAAAACTACCTTACCTGCTACGGATTTTTTTCCCAAATGGATGAGGTTAGACTTTGATGAGTGTGGCAGGTAGGGGGATTGTGAATATCAGTCTTGTCCTAGGTACCTACGTCTAGCGATATCCTTTATTCTGTCAGCCCTGGACTGAGGTAAACGTCCTCATTTTCACATTTTTAAAATAAAATAATAAACAATATTTAAAGTTCAAATTATTTCTCTAAGCAGCTTCATATGAATGGAAACATGGTATACTGTGTTTGGCAACTAAAGTATCAACTTCTTAGGAAATAAAACTGTTGTCCCTACTTTCAAAAGACTAAAAATCTAGATTTTGAGAACAAATAAATTACGAAATAGTTGTAGTACACAATGTATCTTACTCTTATCAAAGACTATATCAAGTTTTCTTTTAGGTGGAAACTTCAGTCCTGAATTAAGTATTTATTTGTAAATCTTACTTATTGGTGATAGAGTTTTAGAATCAGAGAGGCCTATTTAACCCCGTCCTTCTCTTTTGGATAGAAAAGTGACAGAGATACATAAATATATACTCTATTAGTAGCAATAAATTAAAATAACTATATAGTGCTTTGATATATATGATCTTGTTCCATCGAATAATCCCGTCAGATGATAACAGTATTCTTTTCCCCATTTTTCAAGTGAGAAACTAAGGATCAAAGGGGATAAATGATTTTTCTACAGTCACTGAACTAGTAAGTACCAGAACCATTGTTTGAACACAGGCCTTATCACTCTAGATCCAGTGTTCTTTGTAGTACACAAAATCATCCTTTTTTGCCATATTTTCTCTTAATGTAGGTTCTCTTAAGGTAAATGTGAGGATTAAGGACTGAAATTCACTACACTCAGTTATGGCACAAAGATTTAGAAAACCATTCCTTCTTTTCAAATATCTTATCCCAAAAGTGACTTTAAAGAACAGGTACTGTCTTCAACATGGCCAAAATGACTCACCAGGAAACTGTGTTTACATTTCACATTAAGGAATCCAGTTAGGTAATCTTTTCCCATGCTGTGTTAACAACTTTAATACATTCAGAGTTGACTAAAAGAAACAAATAATTTGTCTTTATAACAAAGTACAAATGGGACCATAATTCTGTAAGCAACTCTGTAGAAGAAGGGAAGTGAACCAAGAGTACAGAGATTTGCAGGGACAAACCTTGGGTTAGTCATTTAAACATTTTGTGCTTCATCTGAAAAACAGAGTAATACAATATTCCTGCAAGGATTACATAAAAATGTATGTGATGGCAATTTGTAAGCCATCAAGCATTATCCATAAATGTGAGGCAACGGAGTTACTGATTTGCTCATTGTATTTCCTAATGTAAATACTAATCACAATTCAATCAACATGAATAGTTAAAACTTATTGTAAGCTATAGAAGCTTTACTGAAAGTTGTACATAAATCAAAGAAAACAAGTTTTGAATAATCTTCTAAATAATCACTCTCACTCAATACTTGTAAAAGTTTTACATAAAGAATGACTATAAAATACAAAGTTTACTTTCCAAAAGTCATATACACATTCAGTCTTGCTGCCTTATCATCTGAAGTATCTTTACAGGCAATGTATCATCTCCCTTTCCAATACAGAATGCGCTAACAATTTAACTTAATGTTTACATATAAAAGACATTCAAATATTTACTGATTCTAACAGTGATGATAATGTTGGCTATCGATTTTTAAAGAACTAAAATACAATGAATAAGATATACTTAACACAAACTACAATGAAAAAAATTTAATCTTCCTTAAATGATTAAAAAATCGCTTCAAGATCTTGTCTTGCTCTAAGAATCCTCATTATGAATGTAAATTATTGTGTAGTATTTTAGCAATAATCCAGCTATCTAAGCATAGTGGTAAGGAATTTATTTTAAAATTGTTTAGCATAACTTAAATACATGCAATCATATTATTTTCCATATTGTTCATACTATTCTGGATTAATTTTATCAACCTATAATCTCCTACCATAATTAAAATTAAACCTAATAACATATTCAGTATTTAAAGTTTTTATATCTTTCAAGGAAAAGTATTAAGTTAAATATATAGTTATATAAGTTTTAGCTATCTTGTTCAATTTTTACTCCATGATCTTCCATTTATAAATGCTTCCTCTATAGTTCATGTTTCTAATTTTTCTTATACTAAGATCCTCAAGAAACCTATTTTAAAATATCTTCTACTATCTATCCTGTTAAATCCATAGTATTTCCTTCCTTCCTCATCTCCCAATGGTTGGTTTCTATCTCTTTAGTTTACCTCATTAGCTCCTTAAGAGATCATTAATAATCATTTTTATTTGATGCATTTGAACAATGAAAGGGAAAGAAAATATATGCTGCCAAGTTGTGCAGTAAAAATTGATAACCTTCCTAATACTAATCTATATTGGTTAAACTCAAACAAAAATTTTTGATTTATGAAAAAAATAAAAAGAAAGCAAAAGTTGAACACTGAAGTATGGATTTTTTATGGCTGACCAAAAAAGGATAATTCTGAGACTTATTACTTATAGTGTTTATGTCCTACACAAGTTTATTTTAACAGCATATTTATAAGCACTCATACAATCCTTTTAATAGTGACAGTACATACCAGTTGACATATTGAATCCAAAGCTTTAAAGAAAAAATAAAGAAAAGCTCTATGAGAAATTTCTAATTATGCAATTAGTGTAGAAAATATTTTACATTTTGCATTAAAAAAAAGACTTTAAATTAGAAAAGCAGAAATTACCAAGAATTTCGTGGTGATTTTCTGAATTCTTCATTTGTAATTGTACCAAACTTCTTAATTCTCATATTAAGCCTCTGAAAGTATATGAATAAAATATTTTATAAATTTAAGAAACTGTAGCATTGGAAATAAAAGATAACTAAAGAAGACAACATATCTAGTAATTTTTCTAGGAAAAATAAGATATCTAATAATTTTTCTCAGGAAAAAACAAAAAATAAGATAATTAAGAACAATATTTAGAGCATCTGGTATCTATATAACTTGTACAGAATAAACAGTTAATAAAGATAGATGAAATTTTAACATATGAAGATGAATACAATCTCCTAGGTTTCAAAAAATCATAAAGTTGGAAATTTTGCCCTACCAGATATTAAAATTTATATGGCAATAATTATAAAAGTATGGTTCTGATAACAAAATAACTCATCAATATTAATAACAAAAATAAATAACAATAATAACTCATTTATTGGGCATATACTGTGGGTCAATCATTGTGTTAAATGATACATGTTTAATTCATATTTGTATTTCATTTTAGGACTTATATTTAGTTCTTACAATAAATTTATAAGTATTACCTGCATTTTACAGATGAGAAAAGTGCAGAGGTTAAGCAACTGTCAAGCACACAGAGCTAATATACTTGAGTGTGTATATAATTGTATATAATAATTTAGCATATGATAAAGGCAGCATTTCAGTTAAATGATGATTTACATGATTTATTTATTAAGTTAACTGGCTAATATTTTAGAAAAAAAAGGTAGATACCCATGTCACTTCTTATACCAAATTAATTTTCATATAAATTAAAGATTTTTATTAAATTTAAAAAGTACCAGAAGAAAATATAAGTATATATTTATATAATTTTGAACTGTGATTATTTTCTCTGAGAATACTGAGAATAAAAACCTAAGAGAAACTTCTAATATATTTGGTTACATAAAAACCAAAAACATCTACATGGCAAAATATGCCATCACCAAGTTAAATACACATAATGAACCAGCAATACTGTTTTTAATATATAGAACAAAGTCTATTCTCTCCAATATAGGTGTTCTTACAAATAATTAAACTACTGGCACTCTCAATAGAAAAAAAATGGTAAAGAACTGAACAGGGCATTACAAGAGAAGAAACAGAATGACCAATTAACATGTGAAAATATTTTTATATTCAGTAGTAATCAATGAAATGCACATTAAAATAATAGGGAGGTATTTTACTTGCCTGATGAGCAAAGATGGCTGGTGTTGGCAAAAGTATGGTAAAATCTCCACTCACAATTATTGCTGATGTGAGAGTTAACTGATACCATCTTTTAGGGGGATAAATGTGTGATGCATAAAATATCTTTTTAAAAGTCATATTCTTAGATCTAATATCTCACATCTTATGAGTTTAGCCTAAGCAAATAAACAAATAGGCATACATTTTTGTAAAAATATGTCTGTGGGTTGAATTATTTAAAATGGGGAGAAATAACTGGAAGCAAACTAAACTGCAACGATTCAATACTGTTTAAATAAGTTCTAGCAAATCTGTATGTATAAGAATGTACTATGCTATGAATAAAACAGTGATTCAAATCTCTATATACTGACATAAAAATGGGTTCAAGATCACTGATAAGAAAAGCAAGATATAGACCAACATGTTTAATACTATCCTAATTTCATGAATACTGTACATGTTCACAGAAAAAAACCTAAAAGGATAGAAATTGAGTCTGGGTGGGAATTTAGAATTTTTTCCTTTTTTTAACAAAATTTCCTACCTTTTCTAAAATAAATGATAGCAGTGACACAATTCATAAAGTAATCTAAAAAAGTCAACAGGAAGTAAAAAGAGAAAGAATATAGACAATTTTTTAGGATAGCAAGTTATAAAGAAGAAGAGAGAAGGAAGGTAATAACTAAAGGTTTAATATACAAAGAAAACAGAGAGACAGCAGACTCACAGATAACAGGGATGAGAAAGGACAACAGCCAAACAAAGGAAAAGACACATAGTTTGGATTGTAGAAGTAAGATTTCAAAATTATTATAGAAACAGGTTTGAATCTATGGTCAAAGATCTTGACTATGGATCAAAAAAGAGTGGAGGCTGAAAAACATTTTTATCCCATTTCTAAGAATACAGTCACCAATTATCTCAATGAAAATAATAATGTGGTGACTTAGGAAACATGAGTTAATATATTTTCCGAGAGTCTATACAAAGAACAGAAAACAAAATGATTAAGCTGACAATACATGAACATACTTTGTATACAACTGCTCATATTTACAGCAATGACATTACTAACCCACAAAAACTGAGTCCTTGAAGTTAGTTAGTCCAGAATGAGAACTGCTTATGAAAAATACTTGAGGCAATATAAGAAACTTTTTAGATATGCTTAGAATAAGAAGGTGAACAAAAAAGGCCTATTTGTTTCTAATGATACATAACTCTCAGGAAGTTGACAGAGACAAAATACCACAGATCAGCTTCTGCTTTGCTTCTCTTTTCTTGTTATATAAAAAAATTCAAATTGGTAAAGGTAGAACAAATATGCAAAGCTGACACTGCAGATAGTATGTAGATACATTACAGAATTCTTTAAATTCTTAGAATTAACAGTTGCCAAGTAAAGCCCAATCACCCTGACATGAAATATAAGTGATATTGAAACAATGGCAGCTCAGCCTGATTCTTACACCTCCAGAAGCAGGGTTTTATACATGATAAGCCCAGTTCTCTACAAAGAAAAATGAATAAATGGTATCATCTAGAACCACTGTAGGTTTCATGTTCATAGGTACTTGGGCACAATGCACGGCCTAATTGAGAAGAATAATTAAATCTCTTGGGACCCTACATGACTGAGGTCTAAAGAGAAATCTCCATTTCTCACAGCTAGGGCTAGTTAAAAGTACTGGAAAGAAGCTGGACAGTCATGAAGAAAAATGAGAAAAAAAAATGCTAAAATCTGTTCTTCCTCTGCTAGTAGTTAAAATGTTTTCCCCAAGTAAAGGCACTACATGACATACAGCACTCCACAATTAAACATAGCTAGGGTATGTACCTGACCTTGGATAGAAAGTGGTCCTCAATACTCCATTCCTGTAATCACTTCCTATTTTATCTCCTCCTACCCTGTTGAATCCCATCTCTATCTTAGTCTATTAATGATTCTCTCTTGTAGACAGTATAGATACAGGTCTTGCTTTTGTATCCATTCAGCTCATCTGTGTCTTTTGGTTGGAGCATTTAATCCATTTACATTTAAGGTAATTATTATTTTTTAAGATTTTATTTTATTTGGTTGCACTAGTCTTAGTTGCAGCAGCCTGGCTCCTTAGTTGCAGCAGGTGGGCTCCTTAGTTGTGGCATGCAAACTCTTAGTTATGGCATGCATGTGGGATCTAGTTTGAACAGGGATCGAACCCGGCCCCCTGCGTTGGGAGCGTGGAGTCTTAACTGCTGCACCATCAGGGAAGTCCCTAAGATAATCATTGATATGTATGTTCCTATTGTCATTTTCTTAATTGCTTTGGGTTTGTTTACGTAGGTCTTTTTCTCCTCTTATGTTTCCCGCCTAGAGAAGTCCCTTTAGCATTTCTTGTAAAGCTGGTTTGGTGGTGCTGAATTCTCTTAGCTTTTGTTTGTCTGTAAAACTTTTGACTTCTCTGTCAAATCTGAATGAGATCCTTGCTGGGTAATCTTGGTTGCAGGTTTTTCCCTTTCATCACTTTAAATATATCCTGCCACTCCCTTCTGGCCTGCAGAATTTCTGCTGAAAAATCAGCTGATAACCTTATGGGAATTCTCTTGTATGTTACTTGTTGTTTTTCCCTTGCTGGCATACGGGAGGTGCTATTGAGTGAACAGGCAAGAAGTTACTGACTGGAGGAGGGAGAGGAGGTGGGAGATGGTAGAGCTGAAGGATCATCAGCAACAGGAGATGGAAGGCAAGCTGTAATTTCTCTCATGCCTGACATTGATGGAACACACATCTGCATCTTTGAAAGTTCGCAACTTGAAGGTTCGTATGAAGGGGACTTACTATACAGGAAAAAAACAGTAAAAAACAAACACGTGGAGGCTAAACAATATGTTACTAAACAATCAATGGATCACTGAAGAAATCAAAAAATACCTAGAAACAAATGACAACAAAAACACAACAATCCAAAAACCTATGGGATGCAGCAAAAGCAGTTCTAAGAGGGAAGTTTACAGCAATACAATCCTACCTCAAGAAACAAGAAAAATCTCAAATAAACAACCTATCCTTACACTTAAAGCAACTAGAGAAAGAAGCACAAACAAAACCCAAAGTTAGTAGGAGGGAAGAAATAATAAAGATCAGAGCAGAAATAAATGAAATAGAAACGAAGAAAACAATAGCAAAGATCAATGAAACTGAAAGCTGTTTCTTTGAGAAGATAAACAAAATTGATAAACCTTCAGCCAGACTCATCAAGAGAAAATGGGAGAGGACTCAAATCAATAAAATCAGAAATGAAAAAAGGGAAGTTACAACAGACACCACAGAAATACAAAGGATGATAAGAGATCAAGCAACTATACGTCAATAAAATGGACAACCTATGGGCTTCCCTGGTGGTGCAGTGGTTAACAATCCGCCTGCCAATGCAGGGGACACGGTTCATGCCCTGGTCCAGGAAGATCCCACATGCTGTGGAGCAAGAAAGCCCGTGTGCCACAACTACTGAGCCTGCGCTCTAGAGCCCATGAGCCGCAACTACTGAGCCCACGTGCCACAACTACTGAAGTCCGTGCGCCTAGAGCCTGTGCTGTGCAACATGAGAAGCCACTGCAATGAGAAGCCCACACATTGCAACAAAGAGCAGCCCCCACTCACCACAACTAGAGAAAGCCCGCATACAGCAATGAAGACCCAACGCAGCCAAAAATTTTTAAAAATTTTAAAAAAAAAGGACAACCTAGAAGAAATAGACAAATTCTTGGAAAGATACAGCCTTCCAAGACTGAACCAGGAAGAAACAGAAAGTATGAACAGAACAATCACACGTATGGAAATTGAAACTGTGATTAAAAATCTTCCAACAATGTGCATAAGAGATGTCTTCACCCCTGGGTAATAGGACACATGTTCAGAGCAGCACTGCTATGGACTGAATGTCTGTGTCCCCCTAAATTAGGTTAAATTAGGTTAGGTTGAATCCTAACCCCCAATCTGATGGTGTTAGGCAGTGAGGCCTCTGGGAGGTGATCAGGTCATGAGGGTGGAGCCCTCATGAATGGGATTAGTGTCCTAATAAAAGGGACCCCAAAGAACTTCCTCACCTCACACCATGTGAGGACACAGCAAGAAGACAGCCGTCAATGAACCAGGAAGCAGGCTCTCCCCAGACACCAAATCTGCTAGTGCATTGTGTTAAGCCCTAGTGTTATTGGACTTCCAGCTTCCAGAACTATCAGCAATAAATTTCTCTATGCCACCCAGTCTGTGGTAGTCTGTGATAGGCAGCCCGAGTGGACTAAAAAACCAGTGCCATTCACCAGAGCACACCCCTGACAGCAACCCAATGCCAACATAGGAACCCGGGTGAATAAACTGTAGAATGTACTCTACAGTTCCATCATACTCCATGGAATACGATGATGCAACCAAGAGATGAGCAAATGCAAAATATGGATGGGTCTTCACAGTAGAATATGCAGTTTAAAAAGGTACCAGAAATAATATTAAGTAAAAAAATAAAAAGTAAGTCCCCAAACACTGTATACAGTATGATACCCTTTGAATACAGTTAAATGCAAATAAAATAAAGATACATTATGGGAATTTGAATAGATACAATAAAACTATACAACATGGAAAGCAAGGTAATATTGAGTATAAGCTTGGAGATGCTATGGTGGGAACGACTATAACAAATGGTAATTACTGTTAAGGACTTAGCTGTGTTGTGAGTGGTGATTGACAGGTACTTATTTTGTTGTTAAAAATAACGAATTGAACCAAGTAAATAAAAGCATGCTAAAGCTGGAAAAAAAACGTCTTCCAACAAACAAAAGTCCAGGGCCAGATGGCTGCACAGGCTAATTCTATAAAACATTTAGAGAAGAGTTAACACCTACCCTTCTGAAACTCTTCCAAAAAACTGCAGAGGAAGGAACACTCCCAAGCTCATTCTACAAGGCCTCTATCACCCTGATACCCAAACCAGACAAAGATATCACAGAAAAAGAAAATTACAGGCCAATATCACTGATGAACATAGATGCAAAAATCCTCAACAAAATTCCAGCAAACCAAATCCAACAACACATTAAAAGGATCACAGGCCCTGATCAAGTGGGATTTATCCCAGGGTTGGAAATACTCTTCAACACACGCAAATCAATCAATGTGATATACCACATTAACAGACTGAAGAATAAAAACCATATAATCATCTCAGTAGACGCAGAAAAAATTTTTGACAAAGTTCAACACCCATTTATGATTAAAAAAACTCTCCAGAAAGTGGGCATAGAGGGAACCTACCTCAACATTTTAAAGGCCATTTATGACAAACCTACAGCTAACATCATACTCAATGGCAAAAAGCTGAAAGCATTTCCTCTAAGATCAGGAACAGGACAAGGATGTCCACTCTTGCCACTTTTATTCAACAGAGTTTTGGAAGTCTTAGCCACAACTATCAGAGAAGAAAAAGAAATAAAAGGAATCCAAATTGGAAAAGAAGAAGTAAAACTGTCACTGTTTGCACATGACATGATACTATACATAGAGAATCTTAAAGATGCCACCAGAAAACTACTAGAGCTAATCAATGAATTTGGTAAAGTTGCAGGATACAAAATTAATGCACAGAAATCTCTCGCATTCCTATACACTAACAATGAAAGATCAGAAAGAGAAATTAAAGAAAAAATCACATTTACCATAGCAACAAAAAGAATAAAATACCTAGGAATAAACCTACCTAAGGAGGCAAAAGACCTGCATTCAGAAAACTATAACACACTGATGAAAGAAATCAAAGATGACACAAACAGATGGAGAGATGTACCATGTTCCTGGACTGGAAGAATCAATATTGTGAAAATGACTGTACTACCCAAAGCAATCTACAGATTCAGTGAAATCCCTATCAAATTACCAAGGGCATTTTTCACAGAACTAGAACAAAAAATTTTATTCTTTGTATGGAAACATAAAAGACCCTGAATAGCAAAAGCAATCTTGAGAAAGAAGAATGGAGCTGGAAGAATCAGGCTCCCTGACTTCAGACTACACTACAAAGCTACAGTAATCAAGACAGTATGGTACTGGCACAAAAACAGAAATATGAATCAGTGGAACAGGATAGAAAGTCCAGAGATAAACCCACGACCTATGGCCACCTAATCTATGATAAAGGAGGCAAGAATATACAATGGAGAAAAGACAGTCTCTTCAATAACTGGTGCTGGGAAAATTGGACAGCTACATGTAAAAGAATGAAACTAGAACACTCCCTAACACCATACACAAAAATAAAACTGAAAATGGCTTAAAGACCTAAATGTAAGGCTGGATACTATAAAACTCTTAGAGGAAAATATAGGCAGAACACTCTTTGACATAAATCACAGTAAAATCTTTTTTGACCCATCGTCTAGAGTAATGAAAATAAAAACAAAAATAAACAAATGGAACTTAATTAAACTTAAAAGCTTTTGCACAGCAAAGGAAACCATAAACAAAATGAAAAGACAACCCTTGGAATGGGAGAAAATACTTGCAAACAAAGCAACTGACAAGGAATCAATCTCCAAAATATTCAAACAGCTCATGGAGCTCAATATCAAAAAACAAACAGCCCAATCAAAAAATGGGCAGAAGACCTACGTAGACATTTCTCCTAAGAAGATACACAGATGGCCAACAAACACATGAAAAGATTCTCAACATCATTAATTATTAGAGAAATGCAAATCAAAACTACAATGAGGTATCACCTCACACCAGTCAGAATGACCATCATTAAAATATCTACAAACAATAAATGCTGGAGAGGGTGTGGAGAAAAGGGAAATCTCCTCCATTGTTGGTGGGAACGTAAATTGGTACAGCCACCATGGAGAACAGTATGGAGGTTCCTTAAAAAACTAAAAATAGAGCTACCATATGACCCAGCAATCCCATTCCTAGGCATATATCTGAAGAAAACCATAATTTGAAAGGATGCATGCACCCTGATGTTCACTGCAGCACTATTTACAAAAGCCCAGACATGGAAGCAACCTAAATGCCCACTGACAGAGGAATGGATAAAGAAGATGTGGGACATACATACAATGGAATATTACTCAGCCATTAAAAAAGGAATGAAATTGTGCCATTTGCAGAGACGTGGATGGACCTAGAGACTGTCATACAGAGTGAAGTAAGTCAGAAAGAGAAAAACAAATATTGTATAATATCACTTATATGTGGAATCTAGAAAAATGGTAGAGAAGAACTTATTTGCAAAGCAGAAATAGAGTCACAAATATAGAGAACAAACTTACAGTTACCAAGGTGGGGAAGGGCAGGGTGGGATGAACTGGGAGACTGGGACTGACATATATACACTACTATGTATAAAATAGATAACTAATGGGAACCTACTGTATAGCACAGGTAACTCTACTCAGTGCTCTGTGGTGACGTAAATGGGAAGGAAAGCTAAAAAAGAGTAGATATATGTATATGTATGACTGATTCACTCTACTGTACAGAAAGAATCTAACCTAAGATTGTAAAGCAACTATACTCTAATAAAAATTAATTAAAAAAAAAACAAAAACAAAGAAAAAAATGATTCTCTCTCTTCTGCACCTTTACCCATTCTTCTCTATGACTCTTTCCTAATATATAAATATGTTTAAAGTTTTTTTTCACATGTTAAAAACAAAAATTCTCACTTGGCTTCATATCCCACTTTAGCTAACATACTTTATCTGCATCATGTAATACTTCATGTGTACACTCTTCTTTCTTTTCTCATAAACTTGCCAGCTCACTATAATAGATATGTTTTTCCTACTCTACTGAAAGTGCTCCTGCTAAGATCACCAACAATCTAAACTGCTGAAACTAAAGGATATTTTGCAATCCTTATGTTATTCGACCTCTCTTAAGCATTTAATACTGACTTCTCCCTCCTTCCTGAAATTATCATTTCCCTTGGCTTCTGAGACCACTGTAGTCTCCCCTGACTCTGCAACATCTCTTTGGCTGCCTCTTCTCAATAATCTTTATGGTTTCATTCTATTCCTTAAAATATTAGTGTTGGCTAGGGTTCCATTCTTATTTTCTAAATAAATTTAATTCCAAATTTTCTCCCTCTCAGTATAATCTTTGAATAAATTATCTACACCCAAGGTTTCACTTATACAACTATTACTTCAAGTATGAATTTTCAGCTCTATCCTCTATTCTAAGCCATATGGCTTACTGTATATCTAAATGTAGATTTTCCAGAGGTACTTTAGGCAGGAAAACAAAAATAGAAACAATATAACTTTCAAATTAGTACAGGAGGAAAACAAATGAATAAAAACCTCCCACTGGAACAAGGAAAAGAAACAAAGAACTTCAATTAATCTATAGAAGTTACAGTGAGAGGGAGAGAGAAACAGAAAAAAGCAGGACAAATAGAAAGCACAAAAATAAGATGGGAAAAATAATATAATACCATATATGCTAAATATATCAATAATTACTACCACTGTTAATGGACAAAGTTTTCTAGTTAAAAGAAGATTTTCAGACTTAACAACAACAAAAGTCCAGATAAAAGGATTTTTTAAAGGACACAGAAACGGTCAAAAAAGACGGAAAATGCCCACAAATATTAACAAAATGAAACAAAAAGTTGGCATAGTTATACTAATAACAAATGAAATAAATTTAAAGGCAAAATTTGTTTCTAGCTATAAAGAGTATTATGTAAGACATTAGTCAGCAACATAAAACATTTCTAAACTTGTATGCATCTAATAACATAGCCTCACAATACATACAGTACAAATGGACAGAACCAGAAGGAAAAACATCCACAATCACAGTGCAAGATTTTAACAGCCTCCTTCAGTACTCAGTAACTAACAGAATAAACAAACAAACAAAAATTCATGTATGTTTGTGTCAACAACACAATTTAACAAGACTGATCTAATGAAGGGGTGTATGTGTGTGTGTGTGTATAACTCTGCACCCAACAACTGGATACTCCTTTCAAAAACATTTAGAACAGATTTACTTTATAAAGCTATAACAACTAAAAACTATTTACTAACTCTGAGACAAACAGACTAATGAAACAGAATAGGAAATTCAGAAATCAGTGGAGAAAGGATGGACCTCTGTAATAATAAATATCATTAGGATAAATGAAAAATGACAATCCATATGATAACAAGAGAAATATTTGAATATACACAAAATAAATTCTAGATGAATTCAATTCTTAAGTGTTACAATGTTGAACTTTATCTGAGCCTTGTGTTCCCTAAAAGGAGTGATAGCTGAGAAATCCCTTTACCGTTTTGTGTTTCCAGAACTGACTAACTACAGAAGGCCACACTGCCCTCACATATTCTTGGTATGACCCACCTCCACCCTCCCTCAATGATTATCACTTCCTTGCTTACCCGTCTTTATAAAACCCCAAGCCCCCTTCATTTACTTTGAGATGTTCCTCACTAATGAACATTGTTCCTACTGTAAAAGTTTGAATAAAATCATCTTCTTAATTGTCTGGTGCCTCTGACAAATATGAAAAGCAAAGTGGTAAAACTTTTAAAAGAAAACATGAAAGAAAATCTTGATAACACTGGGGCAGATAAGAATTTCCTAAGTAGCAAAACATGGATAAACCTCAAAAATACTGTTCAGTGAAAAAAGTTGCAGAAAAAATCTATGTTTATATATTTTCATAAAGTTTAAAAACAGTGTGTGTGCTCATGTATTAAATATAATTAGGGATACAAACCTATGTGACAAAAATATAAAAATATGGACAGGAAGAATACATATCACCTTTAGGATAGCTATTACCTTTTGTGAGAGAGGGAGGGGAATAGGGTGGGAAAGGAGGAGTTTAGCTGGAAATATATCTTTCTTTTTAAAAAGATTTACAGCAAAGTTTCAAATAACTTGGGAATTTTGTTAAAATGCAGATTCTGATTCAATAGGATTGAGGATAGGGGTGGTACTGAGATTTTGCATTTCTAATAAGCTACCAGGTAGGTAATGCTAAAGAAAATATGGCTAACTTTATTAAACCTGCGTGGTGAGCACAAAAGAGTCTATTATTTTTTACATGTTAGAAATAATTAATTAACAAATATAAAGTTCAGGAGAATTTCTAGCAACCTCCATAAGGTGCCACCAAGCAGTAGTAAATAATCCCTCTCTTAACTGTACATACAGTTTAAGGCTGCTCTCCTTTTGTGAAACATAAATAATATTTAGAAATATACAAACACATAAAAATAAGGAAAGCATTTGGGATTCTAAGGAAAAAGTCAGAAGAGTAGCTTAAATTCTTATAAAACTATTTTATAGTGAACTATTAATAAAAATTGTACTCTTCTGTCATTTAGTCCCTGAAAGTTGACAAATTTCTCAGTTAATTTAATCCTAACCTCTTCATCTGTCATTGATGAGATACTCCTGAGGGAGACTTTTTGAGGTATTCTTACACTATTAAAAAAAGAAAAAAAGAATATAATAGCATTAATTCAGATTAACATTTAGAATATAATAATTCAGATTAATATTTAGAGGAACATAAATAAACGACCTCACACACAAAAAGAGCAAACTCTGCTTCATGAATGGATATTAGCAAGTTTACATTAATTATACAATCGTTAAGCACAGAATATAATAAGGTCTATGAAGGCCAGGACTTTGGTGTGCTTTGTTCTCTGCTATTGTGTCAGCATCTAGAATGCTCCTGGTATATAAAAGCCCTCAACAAATACCTGTCAAATGAATAAGTAAAATTTCATTTAGTGACTTCAATATACCAGGATGTTATAAGACATATAAAGATAAAAACAAAAGATGGCCTTACCCTCCAGGGTGTCAAAATCTAACAAGGAACATAGACACATAGACTTAATATATTATACATTACAATATTATATGTGTAATATATAATATTACATAGAAATCTATTTATATAGTTTTATATAGTAGAAAAAAGTATGGTCATGGGAAAATGAAGGAAAGATAGTATTCAGAGAGAGGATCTATATATAAAAAAGTATATAATGTGAAAAATAAATGAGATAGCATGGATGGTAAAAGTATATACAGTTGCTATTAAAACACATCAAGGAGTGAGTGTTCAATTTGCTCAGGGAGACCAAAAATTAATTCTCAAGAATTAACATCAATTCTGAGTCTTGAAGGATAAGAATAAGTAAAAGTTTGATGGGTGGCCTTGGATTGACGTGTGGTAGAGCAGGAATTAGGTAGCAGGAAATTGGAGACGTATTCCAAACAGAGGAATATATAGAGAAGCAGGAAAAACAGGTTTATTCTGGAAAGCTTCAAGTAATTTAGCACTTCAAAGTTCAGGGTATTAGAGAAAAAATGATTGGAAATGAGGCTGAAAAGAGATACAGAGGCCAGACTATGAAGTATTTGATATATCATGCTAAGAAATTTGAATTGTAACTGATTATAATCAAGCGAGTGATTTGATTAGATTTCTATTTGAGAAAGATTCTTTGGTAGCAACATGAAACATGGACAAGAAGTGGCTAGGACTAGAGGAAAAGAGACTAGAAGTTTTTAAAAATGGTTGAGGCCAAAAGTGATTAGAGCTTGAACTAGGGCGGTGGCCTTGGAGGCTGAGAAGACAAAAGAGACTCAGGAGATTTTAGGAAGTAGAACTGACGAGATCATCAGGGAGGTGTTAAAATGGCTCTCATAACCCTGACTTGGGAGATTGCGTGGAATGTGTAATAGTGATTACATGTATATAGATGCACATGTTTGTGGAGATGCCTTTTTTTAAAGCAGTCCTCATTTTAATTTCAAGTCACCTATAAGCTGTACTTACAATTCAGGCAACACCTAGTTCTCTGAGTTAATTTATATGTGTGTGTGTGTGTGTGTATATTTATATATAGATAGATAGATAGGTAGGTAGATAAATACACACATATATATGGTTTAGAATAGAATCTAGCAAATAGTAAGTTTTAAATGAATATTAGCTATTTTATTATTACCCTGAACCATCGAAGAGCTTTAGTCCCTATTCTAACTTTTCTATTTCATTCCATTCTGAGTTCTAAAGAGGATATGGTAAAATCTCTGGGAAACATATAACTTTCAAATTCTTCAACACTGTCAGCCACTTAAAGCTTTTGTTGAAATAAAGATGATCTGTTTATTCAAAACAAGGAGAAGCTGGAATAGGAGCTTTCATTAATTACTTATATGCCCCAGGAAATATATAAAACTTACCCACCCCAAGTAGGTCTTACAATAACAAGAGTTTGGGATCTACCTTAGAAAGATACTTTGTGTCATTGACAGTTGATGTAACCTGTTTCTAAAATGGAGTTGTGAGTGAGAGAAGAATTTGAGAAGAAAAGGAGAAAGAAATTTAATAAATTTCCAGAGTTGCTTGGGTTGGACCTTCAAAATGTTCTCACTATTTTCTTTGAAGAACTATAAATAATCAGACCAAAAATATCCGTATTCTAAAACAAACTTCAAAGAAAATATAAATTATTTTTAACTATGCAGGGGCTCTCTTTTATTAGCTTAATAAAAAGTTAACTATAAATTCATAGTATTATTGTCAGTATCTAATCATTAAGATGGCATCTGAATAGATACTGTTATGATGAGTAACTTACCAAAAATGATATACATTTGTTATACTTAGGTGCACAGACCGAGCATTTTTAAAATGCTATATTTTTTTTTTTTAATGTAAAATTTCCTTCAGAAATAGATGAAAAGATATAAGGGATGGGCACTAATAATTGCTGAGTATCTACTATGTGGTAGGCATTGTACTAGATGCTTTACATTTCCTCTCACTTAATCTTTACAAATCTCTGCAAAGTAAATATTACCTCTATACAACACAGAGGAAGCACATAGAAGTTAAACAGTCTATAGTAACATAGCTAGTAATGAACAGAGCTGGAATTCAATCCTGAAGCTGTCCAACTCCAAGGCCCACAGCCTTACATTATACTGTATTATTGATTCATAAATATAGAACATATGTGCCTTATATTTGAATAAAAGTTATAAATTTAAAAGCAATTTATATATTTCACTGATATATCATGTACTTCTTTTGAACTACCATCTTCACTTATAGTTTGTTTCTTCTTCCTTTAAGGAAAAGAAAAGTGTAGTATTAGGGGTAGTCTTAAAATGTATATAAGAGTAGGTAGGGGCTTCCCTGGTGGCACAGTGGTTGAGAATCTGCCTGCCAATGCAGGGGACACGGGTTCGAGCCCTGGTCTGGGAAGATCCCACATGCCGCGGAGCAACTGGGCCCGTGAGCCACAATTACTGAGCCTGCGCATCTGGAGCCTGTGCTCCACAACAAGAGAGGCCGCGATAGTGAGAGGCCCGCGCACCGCGATGAAGAGTGGCCCCCGCTTGCCACAACTAGAGAAAGCCCTCGTACAGAGATGAAGACCCAACACAGCCATAAATAAATAAATTAATAATAATAAAAAAAAGAGTAGGTAGTTTCCCCAAAAAATGTATATCCCTAAACTGCCTGAAATTCAATCAATTAGAGATTAATTCAGGGCAACTAATTCCTTTTAAAATCCAAATATCCAAGTCACTCACATTATAGTTTTTCCCCCTTCATGCATCTTTATATCATTCACATTGATATACTTTTTCAATCTAATTCCTTTTCCTTTAACACTTAGCCAGGATCAACCAAATTAAGGGAAAAGGAAGTATATTTGGTGGTTGGGAAAGAGAGAAAAAACAAGAGGTTATCTGGAAATATTTAGGCCCATGTGGAATGCAGGAGAAAGTACAGGGACAGCAGTTAAGTATAAGGAACATACAATATCTACAAAGAAGGATAACAAAATATGCATTTTCCCCCAGGCTAAACATCAGAATATTTGCTGTTATGAAAATCAAGATAAAATTAAATAAATTTAAAGCATCTTTTTGTCCATGTGCACCATAAACTCAACATTCTTGTTAAGTATGGTTTTGTCATCCTCCAAAGTCACTAACATATTTTACTGGCAAATATTAGAACTAGAAAATGGAAAATAAAAATATATGCTTTAAAATTTTACTTTGATTGAGTTTAAGTTTAGAAATAATATATTTTTACACCTCAAGAATGTCAAATTCTTCTTCAAGTTCTCCTAAAGAAACTTCTTCTTCTTCTATGTTGAATGAACATAACGAACATGAGATGACTAAGACATTTAGACATAACATAAATGGAAATTTAGCAGTTTGACTTTTTTTTCAACTGACCTCCCCATCTCTATTCTTACTCATTTCAATTCATTTTCAACACAATTTTAAACTAATATTCCTAAAGTACAGCTCTGATTATTTTATTTTCCTGCTCAAAAGCTTTCAGCTGCTCTTACCAAAGTTGAACATTTTTAGCCTTATATTCAGGGCCCCTCAAAATCTGTTTCCAAATGAACTTTTAATTTTATTTCCCATGACTCTCCTTTGCATGGGGAGTAAGACTAGTATTGGTTTGTCAATATCAGCAGATTTGAAATTGAAGGGAAAGAGAGCTAAATAAAATGCCATCATTCAAATTTACAGAAGACTGTAGATTGCCTTCTAGGTTAGGCACAACTCTAGGTGATATAGATAAACAGGTAAAACTAACCCCAGGAAAGTCACAATACTTACTGACTTTAATACTAAGTATACCAAGCATTGAATATACACAAGTGGTAGGGTACAGGAGTTATGTCACTGTTTCGGGGGGGAAAAAAAAAGGAGATTTTGGCCAGCTGAAGGATGTCCAGACAGTGGGAATAATTATTAGTGCATTGTCCCATAAAGTATGAGTGAGGAGGAGAAAACGAGGGAAGAACTTTTGTGGTGATCAAACAACAGTTTCCCCCAACTCTAGGGCTTCTTCCTTTCTTCCTTTTGACTCTGCCTGTAGCGCTCCACTCAGATTAGTTTCATTTTGTCTTTTCTGTATTCTTCCACTTTCTCTTTCCTTTACTATTTAATTTGAATATTTTTTTCTACGTTAATGGTTTTGATCTCATTCCATTTGTTCTTCAACTGTAACCCACTGAAAATCCTTTTTGGAAATAAATGGTGTTCAAGTCCACCTTTTCTTTCCTCTTGCAGAGACTTTTTTTTCCCCTCATAAGTGTTGTTCTCTTAGTTGACTGAAATTCAGTACTGAGATTTTTTTTTAAATTTATTTTATTTTATTTTTTTAATTTCTTGGCCATGCCGCATGGCTTGTGGGATCTCAGTTCCCAACCAGGAATTGAACCCGGGCCCTCACTGGTGAAAGTGTGGAGTCCTAACCACTGGATCACTAGGGAATTCCTAGTACGGAGATTTTTAATATTAATTTTAATGTTTAATATTCAGTATTTTACATTTGAGTCTAAATTTTCTAAATTTCAATTGGTTCTTTTGATTAAGAAAGTTTTTAAATGTGGTTTTTAAATTTAAAAAATATAAATCACATTATAGGGAAAGCATAAACCTTTCTGACATTTGAAATAAAATATTATGAAAGAGACGCAATTTAAGGAGAGATGCCAAAATCTTTCACATTAGGAAAAGGAGACTAATTTAGGCATAAGAAACAATTTAGGAGGAAAACTAAAAGTAGAAGCAGAATTATACAAATAAAATTTAATTGGCATGGTTAGTAGAAGAAGGAGAACATATGAAGTGATATGAAAAGAAATGGATCTAAAATTGATGCAGGAGCCTCAAGTATCGTTGAAGGACTGAGCTTTGGTTCTTGGTTCTAATTCAAAAAAGAAGATTTTATTTGGGGATGCCCAAAAGATGTGGATGTCAATTCTACCTGTAGATGATATAAGCAAAACAGTAAAAAAAAAAGCTATGAATATTCATTCTAAGGGGCACTATGATGTTCAGAGAGATTACACTGAATATTTGTTCATAAATGTATTACAATGTGGAAAAAATTATTTTTATCTACCCTTAAGCTGGTGCAAAGTTCATTTATCTTTCAAAGATTCTCAGTATAAGTATCCGATGTTAGAAGTGTTTATTCTGTTTTAATAAGACATGAGTGGTCATACTAATTTTTATTTTTAAAAGCATCTAAAGTCATTTTTGCTCTATTTCCTAATGTATAAAGGATACATTTATATGGCAAACAGGTTCATTTTCTGAGAGAGTTACTTTTATTGCACCATCACTCTTCCACCAGTGCTCCTTCTACATAATGTAGCCTTCCCTAGTGGTACTATAATTTATGCACAGACTCAAATTGAGTCGGCTGTAATGCCTAAGATGCACTGATCATCTATCCATCTATCTGTCTGTCTATCTATGTACATAATTAGGCATTAAGTTCAGTTGAGTCTATTTCCATTTATCTTTTTTCCTCCTTTTAATTTCCAAGGTCATCGCCTTAATTCATGCATTATTTGTGTTCTGACTACAGCAACAGGCCTCTAACTGAACTTGACTTTCTCTCTCATACAAAGAATGTCATACCTGGCTGCCACAGTTAATCTTTCTAAGTCATAATTCTAACATGTTTCATCTCTACTATCTCTATCCTTTTCTACCCTATGTCTAAAATATCTTCTTTGATTTCTAATTAAAGAACATGCATTTTATTTGGAACTCTCTGGGCTTCCTAGATCTGGATGTCTATTTCTTCCCCAAGTTAGGGAAGTTTTCAGCCATTATTCCTTCAAATAAGATTTTTGTCCCTTTCTCTCTTCTTCCGGGAGCTCTATGAGAATGATAGTCCATTTCATGTTGTCCCATAAGTCCCTTAAACTATATTCACATTTTTTCATTCTTTTTTCTTTTCACTGCTGTGATTAGGTAAGTTCCACTGTCTTGTCTTCAAGTTGACTGATCCTTTCTTTGCTTCACCTAGGCTCCTATTGAACCCCTCTCGTGTATTTTTCAGCTCAGTTATTGTATTCTTCAGCTCTGTGACTTCTATTTGGTACTTCCTTACATTTTCCATCTCTTTGTTGAGGTTCTCACTGTGTTCATCCACTCTGTCCTTCTTTACCCCAGTTCAGTGAGCATCTTTATGACCACTACTTTGAATTCTTTAACAGGCAAATTACTTATCTCTGTTTCATTAAGGTTTTTTTCTGAGACTCACCTTGTTCTTTCATTTGGAACATATTCCTCTGCTTCTTCATTTTGCGTGACTCTCTGTGTTGGTTTCTGTACAGTAGATGAAACAACCACCTCTCCCAGTCTTGAAGGAGTAGCTTCATGTAAATGAATACTTTTGTTCAGCCCTGTCCCAACTCTTTGTTGACTCTCAACCCTTTGTGTTTGTCCAAGCAGCCTATTATGTTTTTAATAGCTCCTAGTCGTTGAGGATATGCCAAGACCTGTCAGTGTCCTTAGGGGAGGATCTCAGCACCTAGATTCAGGCTGACTGGAAGCCAGACAGTCAGGCAGCAACTTTTAAAAGTATGCAAATATATATTGCCCTGAGGGGCCACAAGTCTAAGCCTTACCAGCCACCAGAGCCAGATGATCTGGAGGTGGTCCCTGGGCAGCAATCACAAAAATTGGAGATCCAGACAAATGCATGAACTACTTTCTGGGAGACACTGGTGAGTGGGAACAAGGCAGCAGGGGAGTGTCAAGACAGCATCCACAGCCTATGTTCCTTGAGAGCAGCTCTGTAGGCCAATAAATGTGTGCCAAACCTGAGGTCTGCCCCTCAGTATGAAGCTCTAGGAAAAGCAAAGTGCCCTCCTTTACAGAAAGACTGGGGGTGTATGCCTCAGTCTGCTGTCTGTGCAGTGTCCTGGTGGTGGTAGCCTGCCAAGAACCATTCCTCTGATTGCCGCAGTCTTGTGGGACCCTAAAATGCCAGGCTTTCTGGCCACCAGAGCCAGCGATCAAGGGGTGTCTCCCAAGCCATCAGCCACAAAAACTGGGCACCAGACATTTGTAAAGCTCCCCTCCAGGCAACGCTGTGCTCTGGAGCTTGGCAGAGGGTGAGTGTGAAGATAGCATTCACCCTTCGAGGTCTCTGAGAAGGATTACAGTCAGCCCCTAGATGTGTGTTTAATTAGAAGCCTGCCCCGATCCCCTCCCACCTACCCCACCCAGCCATAGTTATGATGATTAGCTAATAGATCTCCTTCACAGAAAGACCTAGCTCTGGGTCTGTAGCCTCTTGAAGTGCCCTGAGATGGTAGCTGTTTAAGAACTCTCCCTCCATTGGTTACAGTCTTGTGGGACCTGTGAGTATAATCCCCACTGGCCACCAGAGCCAGGCAATGTAGAGATGTCTCCTGGTAGGAGTCATAAAAATCAGGACACCAGACAGGGGTATGAGCTCCTTTTTGAGTGACACCATTAATTACAGTCCCATGTGTCTAGAAATGCAAGCTCCCCTGGCCTCCAGAGCCAGGTGATCAGGAGGCATGCCCTGCATGGCAGCTGCAAAAATCAGGGCACCAGACATGTGTAAAGGCTTTTTTTCTGGGAGATACTGGCTCTGTGAAGCATGGCAAAGGGAGAACATGAAGATGGTGCCCGCAAGTCTCCAGCCGGGAAGAGTGTTCCAGCAGGCTCATAGAAGTGTATGTTAAATTAGATGCCTGCCCCTTAGGCCAAGGTTTTAATATAAGCAGGTGAGCCTCCTTCACTTTAAGTCTAGGCACAATCAGCTAGCTTCCTCTGAGCTGGGCCCTGGGGTGGTGAATCTGTGTTCATGAGCCTTTTAAGAGCTGTTTCTCAGATCACTACCATCATGTGGGTCTCGGGATGTGAGCCCTGTTGGTTTTCAAAATTAGATGTTATGGGGGGTCATCTCTCAAGCACATGTCTTAAAAACTGGGGAACTCCATTTGGGGTTGAACCCTTTGCTCCTCAGAGAGAAGTTGTGGGTTTTGAGTTCCCTCCAGTTGTGGGTCATCACACAGGGGGTGAGATTGACAGCAAGATTGTGTCCCAGCCTCTCCAACCCATTTTGATGTGGTGTTCTTCTTGTCTGCCTGGTGCAGAGTTGTCACTCAGTCAGTCTTTAGGGTTTTTTAAAGAGGAAATCATTCCATATGTAGCTGTAGACTCAGTGTGTCCATGGGAGGAGGTGAGTTCAGTATCTTCCTATATCATCACCATCTTGAACTGGCCAGTTAAGTGAACCCAAAGAGACCACACAAAGACACATAATTGAAATATCAAAAATCAAAGACATGGAGAAACATTAAAAGAAGTGAGAGAAAAATGACTTGCTACATACAAGGGAACCCTCATAAGACTATTAGCAGATTTTTCAGCACAAACATTGCTGGTCAGAGGGAGTGGCATAATATATTCAAAGTGCTGAAAGAAAAAAATTCCAACCAAGAATACTATACCTGACAAAGTTATCATTCAGAATTTAAGGAGAGATACAGAGTTTTCCAGAGAACCAAAGCTAAAGGAGTTCATCACCACTAAACTGGCTTTACAAGAAATGTTAAAGGGACTTTTTAAGTTGAAAAGAAAGGGTGCTAATTAGTAACAAAAACACATATTAAAGAATAAATCTCACTGAAAAGTAAATATTCAGTAAAGGTAGTAAATTAAGTACTTATAAAGCTACTATGAAGTTTAAAAGACAAAAGTAGTAAAACTATGATTACAATAATTAGTTAAGGGATACACAAGACAAAAAGATATAAAATGTGACTTTAAAAACATAAAACGTAGAGGTGGGGGAACAGTAACAACTTTGAGCTTCAGAATCAGATAAAATTTCAGTTGTTATCAACTTAAAATAGACTGTTATAGATATAAGTTGTTATATGTAAGCCTTATGGGAACCAAAAAGCAAAAACCTATAGTAAACACACACACAAAAAAGAAAGGACTATAAGCATACCACTAAAGAAAGTCATTAAACCACAAAAGAAAAGTAAGAGAAGAAGGGAACAGAGAGGAACTACAAAAACAGTTAGAAAACAATAAACAAAATGGCAATAAGCACAGATCTATCAATAATTACTCTGAATATAAATGGACTAAATTCTCTAATTAAAGACACAGATTGGATGAGTGGATAAAAAAACAAGACCCACTCATATGCTGCCTACAGAGACACACTTCAGATGTAAGGACACTTGCAGACTAAAAAGGAAGGGATGGAAAAAGATATTCCATGCAAGTGGAAACCAAAAGAAAGCTGGAGTAGCTATTCTTAAATCAGTTAAAATAGACTTTAAAACAAATACTGTAATAAGAGATTAAGAAGAGCATTACATAATGATAAAGGGAGTGATCCAACAAGAGGATATAACATATGCAAATAGTTATGCATCCAACGTAGTGGCACCTAAATATATAAAGCATATATTAAAAGACCTAAAGGGGGAAATTGATAGTGATACAGTAATAGTAGGGGACTTTAATACCCCACTTACACCAATGGATAGATCATCCAGACAGAAAATTAAAAAGAAAACATTGGCCTTAAACAACATGTTAGACAAGTTATTAACAGATATTTACAAAGCATTCCATCTAAAAGCAACAGAATACACATTTTTCTCAAGTGCACAAAACAGCTCATATGTTAGGTCACAAAACATGTCTTAACAAATTTAAGAGGACTAATTATACCGAGCATGTTTTCTAACCATATGGTATGAAACTAAAAATTAATGGCACAAAGAAAACTGGAAAATTCACATTAAACACATTAACAACATTAAATATTAAATACATTAAACAACATTATACTGAATAACTAAGGGATCAAGGAAAAAAATCAAAAGAGAAATCAAAAAATACTTTGATACAAATGGAAATGGAAATGTAACATACCAAATTTTATGGGATGCAACAGAAGCAGTTCTAAGAGGGAAGTTCATAGTGATAAATGCCTATCTCAAGGAATAGGAAAAGTCTCAAGTAAACAACCTAACGTTACACCTTAAAGAACTAGAAAAAGGAGAACAAATGAAGCCCAAAGTTAGTAGAAGGAAGAAAATAACAAAGATAAGAGCAGAAATCAATGAAATAGAGACTAAAAAGACAGTAGAAAAGATCGATGAAATTAAGAGCTAATTCTTGGGAAAAAAACCCCAAAATTGATAAAACTTTTGCTAGACTTACCAAGAAAAAAAAGAGTGCCCAAATATGACTATGAACAATTATATGCCAACTAACTGGACAACCTAGAAGAAATGGATAAATTCTCCAAATCATATAATCTTCCAAGACTGAATCAGAAAAAAATAGAAAATCTGAACACACTAATTACCAGTAATGAAACTGAATCAGTAATCAAAAACTCCAACAAATAAAAGTCCAGGACTAGACAGCTTCACAGGTAAATTCTGCCAAACAGTTAAAGAAAAGTTAATACCTATCCCTCAAATTATTCCAAAAAACTGAAGAGGAAGGAATGCTTCTAAGTTCATTCTACAAGGCCAACATTACCCTGATACCAAAACCAGATAGAGACCCTACAAAAATAGAAAATTACAGGCCAATAACCCTGATGGGTAAAAATCCTCAACAAAATATTAGCAAACCAAATTCAACAATACGTTAAAAAGATCATATACTATGATCAAGTGGAATTTATTGCAGGGATGCAAGGATAGTTCAACATCCACAAGTCAGTCAATGTGATACACCATATTAACAAAATAAAGGATAAAAATCATATGATCATCTCAACAGATGCAGAAAAAGCTTTTGACAATATTCAACATCCATTTATGATTTAAAAAAAACCTCTCAGGTATGTTCCCTCTGAGGTAGAGGGAACATACCTCAACATAACAAAGGCCATACATGACAAACCCCAGCTAACAAGCTGATGGTTAAAAGCTGAAGGCTTTTCTCTAGGATCAGGAACAAGACGAGGATGCCCACTCTTGCCACTTTCATTCAACATAGTATTGGAAGTCCTAGGCACAGTAGTCAGAGAAGAAAAATAAAAGGAATTCAAATTGGAAAGGAAGAAGTAACACTGTCACTGTTTGCAGATGACATGATACTACATGTAGAAAACCCTAAAGACACCATTAAGAAACTGTTAGAGCTAATAAATGAATTCAGCAAAGTTGCAGTATGCAAAAATCTGTTTCGTTTCTTTATACTAATAATGGACTATCAGAAAGAGAAATAAAGAAAATAATCCCATTTATAATTGCATCAAAAAGAATAAAATACCTAGGAATAAATTTAACCAAGGAGGTGAAAAACCAATATATTAAAAACTACAGGACGTTAATGAAAGAAATTGAAGAAGACACAAATAAATGGAAACATATTCCATGTTCATTGGTTGGAAGAATTAATATTGTTAAAATGTCCATACTACACAAAGCAATATAAAAAATTCAATGCAATCCATACCAAAATTCCAATGGTATTTTTCACAGAAATAGAACAAACAATTCTAAAATTTATATGGAACTACAAAAGACCCTGAATAGCCAAAGCAATCTTGAGAAAGAAGAACAAAGCTGGAGGCATCATGCTCCCTGATTTCAAACTATATTACAAAGATCAGTAATTAAAACAGTATGGTATTGGCATAAAAACAGACACATAGATCAATGAAACAGAATAGCCCAGAAATAAACTTACACATATATGGCCAATTAACTTATGATGAAGGAGCCAAAAATATAACAATGGGGAAAAAACCATCTCTTGAAAAAATGGTGTTGGAAAAATTGGACAGTCACATGCAAAAGAATGATACTGAATCACTAACTTACACCATACACAAAAATTAACTCAAAATGGATTAAAGACTTGGACATAAGACCTGAAACCATAAAACTCCTAGAAGAAAACACAGGCAATAAGCTCCTTGACATAGGTCTTGGCAATACTTTTTGAATCTGATACCAAATGTAAAAAGTAACAATAGCAAATATAAACAAGTGGACCACATCAAACTAAACAAGTGGGACCATATCAAAGCTTCTGAACAGCAAAGAAAACTATCAACAGAATTAAAAGGCACCCTATTCAATGTGAGAAAATAATTGCAAATCATATATCTGATAAGAGGCTAATACCCAAAATACACAAAAAACACAACTCAATAGCAAAAAAAAAAAAAAAATCTGATTAAAAAATCTGTAGAAATCTAGAAAAATGGTACAGATGAACCTATTGCAAAGTAGAAATAGAGACACAGACGTAGAGAACAGATGTATAGACACCAAGGCAGGGAAAGGGAGGGTGGGATGAACTGGGAGATTGGGATTGACATATATACACTGTTATGTATAAAACAGATGACTAATGAGAACCTGCTGTATAGCACAGGGAATTCTACTCAATGCTTTGTGGTGACCTAAATGGGAAGGAAATCCAAAAAAGAGGGGATATATGTATACATATAGCTGATTCACTTCGCTGTACAGCAGAAACTAGCACAACATTGTGAAACAACTATACCCCAATTCAAGAAAAATTAAAAATAAAAAATGGGCAGAAGATCTGAATGGACGTTTTTCCAAAGAAGACACAGAGATGGCCAACAGGTACATGAAAAGATGATCTATGTCATTAATCATCAGGTAAATGCAAATCAAAACCACAATGAGATGTCACCTCACACCTGTTAAAATGGCTATTACCAAAAAGACAAAGGGAATAGTAAGTATTGGCAAGAATGTGGAGAAAAGGGAATCCTTGTGCACTGTTGGTGAGAATGTTAACTGATGCAACTGCTGTGGAAAACCATAAGAAGGTTTCTCAAAAAATTAAAACTAGAATTACCATGTGATCTAGCAATTCTACTTCTGGGTATTTACATGAAGGAAATGAAAACACTAATTCGAAAAGATACTTGTACTCCTATGTTCATTGCAGCATTATTTACAATAGCCAAGATATGGAAACAGTCTAACTGTCCGTCAATGGATGAATGGATAAAGAAGATGTGGTATATATAAATACAATGGAGTATTATTCAGCCATAAAGAAGAATGAAATCTTGCTATTTGAGACAACCATGGATGGACATGGAGAACATTATGTTAAGTGAAATAAATCAGACAGAGAAAGACAAATAACGTATGATGTTTCTTATATGTGTAATCTTAAAACAAAAAACCAAGCCCATGGATACAGAAAACCAATGGTGGTTGCAAGAGGCAAGGGGCTGGGGGTTGAAGATATGCGTGAACTTTTTCTTTAGTTTAAATAAATTAAATTAAAAAAATTTTAAAGTACACTTAATATAATATAACCTGTGATGAAAGAATGTAAAAATATTTCACGTTAACATAGGAAATGTGAAAAAAAACCCCATGCAAACAAGAAAACTTCCCCACTCCCACATCCCAGCTCAAGCGCAATTTTCTTCATGAAGCTGATCACCCTTGCTGTTGTGATTTTTCTTTATTCTGAACCACCCCTGCATTTTCATTCCTTTCATTCAGCATTGATTCTAACAGAGTTATGTGTGGACTATTCTCTTTTAACTGACTACATGTTCCTGAGGAGGAGATTATGTTTTATTTAATTTTGAATCCCTGTGTATTGAATTTCCCAGGGTGTTTCTGATAGATGTCTGGTAAAAACTGAGTGAATGAATAAGTTTTTACATGTCACTAAAATCATTTTTTATGAAAGAAATAAAGCCCCCTTAAGAAGCTATTGTGGGGAACAATATCTAGACAAATCATGGCATGAATATAAGATACAAGAAAAGTTAATATTCAGTAAAGAACATTAATCTATTTCTCACTCATAGTTTGATCCCATGGATAGGTGACAGTATCGACTGGTGAGAATGGAAAATTCTAGTGATTATGTGAAAGAGCTGAAAATCAGATCTATAAATAAACAATCCTCTAAATCAATATTATCCCTAATCTCAAAGGCATGATGATAAAACATGACTCAAATATAAGTTATTTAATACTAGAACATTTTAATGAAAATAAGATGCTAGACATTACATGAGTAAGTTTATAATAAAAAACCTAGACTGCAATATTATTTATGTGAAAATTTCAGATGAATTTGCAACCTCTATACTGATCATATTTTGCAAGATCAACATGACATTTCGGTAATAACACTCAAGTTGGCGTAATGTAAATGTTCTGTTTATCTACCTCCGCATAACAAACCTCAAAACTTTGTGGTTTAACAATTTATCTTTCATGGTTCTGGGGGTTGATGAGCTCAGCTGGGCAGTTCTCACTTGGGGTACCTCAAATAATCAGATGGCAGCTGAGGCTAGAGTTGTCTAAAGGAGTCTCCTCTCAACATCTGGCACCTGAGCTAGGATGGCTGAACAACTAGAAACCCATTAGTCAGGCATTTCTTTCTCCACACGGCCTCTTCACCTGGCTAGCTTGTACTTTTTTACATAATGGCAGACTCAGGGTAGGCTGACTTCTTATGAGGTGACTGACCTTCCCAGAGAAAGTTTCAAGAGAGCCAGGAGGAAAGTTGCAAGGCGTCTATGACTTCGCCTTGGAAAGCATATAGCCTCACTTCTGTTATAATCTAATTAATGATCAAAGTAATCAAAAACTAGCCCAGATTCAAGGGAATGGAGGAGTGGACTCCACCTCTTAATGAGGGGATGGCTTGTGTGTATAAGAAGGGAACAGTTGATGGTGGTCACTTGGAAACCAATATTTTGAGAATATAGTTGACCCTTGAACAACATAGGGTTGAATTGTGCAGGCCCACTTTTTTGGGACTTTTTTTCAATAAACATACCGCCAGACCTTAGTATTAGCAGGTTCCACATCTATGGAAACAGAGGGCCCACTATGGGACTTGAGCATCCATGGATTTTGGTATCCCCCCGCCCCCCCCCACCCCGCCCCACAGATACCAAGGGACAACTGTATATAAATCCAACTTCTTTATAAAGAATGATGTCCCAAAAGACATCCTAAATCTGTCTTCGTAACAAGAATGGAGAGCCATTAACACACTCAATTCTGATTATTTGACTTTCAGCATGTTTGGATTAAAAACATATCTGTATTCTATTTCAAGAATCTAGCATTTGGCCAAAAATTATGTGCACTCTTGTTAACCCAAGTATGGTTCCTGAAGCACCTGGGAACTTGTCAGAAATGCAGACTATTAGACCCTACCCCAGAGCTACTCAATCAGACATGTATTTTAATAAGATGCCTAGGAGATTCATATGCATGTTAAAATTTGAGAAGTGCTGACTTAGGCCATACTCATATACAGTCATCCCTCGGTATCCGTGGGGGATTATTTCCAGGACTCCCCGCAGATCCCAAAATCCAAGAAGATGCTCAAGTCCCTTATATAAAATGGCATAGTATTTGCATATAAACTATACAGATCTTCCCGTATATTTTAGATCAACTCTAGATTACTTATAATATCTAATACCATGTAAATACTTTGTAATAGTTGTAAGTACAATGTAAATGCTATGTAAATAGTTGCTGGTGTATGGCAAATTCAAGTTTTGCTTTTTGGAACTTTCTGGAATTTTTTTTCTCGCATATTTTTGATCCATGCTTGGTTGAGTCTGCAGATGTGGAACCTGTGGATACTGAGGGCTGACTGTACTAGTATACACAGAGTAGCCTCAAACTTGTCATCTGAAGAAACCTAGGAAATATGAAGTACTCTTCTTCACCTTTGGGGGCAGAGAAGGATTGTATATTTCATTTGGGTTTTAAATGGAAAAAATAGCTAAAACTTGATTGCTCCTACAAAATCTTTGACAAGTTAGAAACCGCATGTGTGAAGGTTTGTGTTTTAATCTTGGTTTTATCTGGGACAACAAGGATCATCACTATGTATGGGGGGAAATTTTTGATTTATGAGTTTTTATATGACTAGGGAAGCTAAGAAGAAAAGACCAAAAAAAGTGCAAAGGACTTTGAAATAGATGGTAAGTACATTATATACATTTAGTTATTTACACGTAAAGACACATGGAAAAATTTTTCACTATTATTATTAGCGAAATACTTAAAATATATTTTTAGGCAGGATAGCATCATAGTTTTGTCATAGATAAAATGAAAGCAAATTTAGAAACAAAAATGTTCTTTTTAAAGAAATAAAACTAACTTTTGAAAACATACCATTTCTTCCAAAAATACGTTCAATCCATTCACAGTTTCTTGCCTGTTCTTCTTAATTCATCATTCATTTCTATGATCTAAATTACAAAACATAATTAAAATGCCTATGAGAAAGTTCTTAAAAATCAAATAAGTTCAACATTAAAGATAATTTTAAATTTTCCAGCCATTACTTTATCTTGTTAAGTATCTTGTTAAGTATCTGTCATGTTATCTAGAAAATTACATATGAATGTTTAAGTCCTTTATAGATAAAACTACTTCATTTAAGGTATAACTAGAAACTTTAGGTTGGTTTCCAAATGGCACACAAGCCTAGATTAAAATTTAAGCACCGGATTTAACAATTTTTTAAAAAGATACTGAACTTGAGTAAGGAACACAAAAGGATTAGCCGAAATTATACTGACTTCTTATGTAGACAAGAAAGGCAAATGACTCTCCATTCTTCCAATAATCTATTATCACCACAAATTAGCCAAATGGAGAGAGATCTCATTTTCTTCTTTAATTCTATTATGGCATTATCCTAGAGAATCTAAACTGAAGACCACCACAAGGCTATGAGGGCCTCAGTAACTATCAAATAGACTTTCTCTATTTGTTACCACAGAGTCAATTATCTCTTTTTGTTTGGATCACTCACATTGTCTGAATCCTCAAATAGCCTGCTTTCCTTATCTGCTTTTAACTTGGCTAAAGTATTCTCTAAACCTTAATGTGTACTTCCCTGCTGAAAAACTTTATTGGCTTCCCACAGTCCTTGGGATAAAATCTACCACTTAGAGGCCTATGAGACCCTTTATGATCAAGGTACTGCATATCATTCTACTCCAATCTCCATTTACTTCTCAAGATCCAGCAATGTAGAATTCCTTGCACTCACCAAGGCACTGGCACATGCTATTCCTCCTGCCTGAAATACCTTTCTTTTCTTTCTCCTCCTGGATAATCCTTAACCTTAAGATTCAGCTTGCTAGTTTCTTCCATAGGTTTCTCCAAGGCAGTGTGTGCCCCTCTACACTTCTGTACTACATACTATCGATACATATTCTCATAACACTTATATTACATTGCAATAATTTTTCTCAACTGGAGGGCAAGGAATGTCTTTTCTCTGTATTGTGTTCAGCGCTGAGTGTGGCACTCAATAAATGTCACTGAATAAACAAAGAAATGAATATACAACTAAAATAGAGATGAGGGAGTTATAGTGATTCTGAGTCCAATTTGAGTAAGGTGGAAGAAGTCTACTCCCCACCCCCCACTGATTAGTTTAAAAGATTTTATGGGGAAAAATGGGCCTCTTCAGAAGTAAATATGGTCAATAGTAATACAGTGATAATTAACTGAAACTAGGTCATTCCAGGTCCTGCTAATGAATATTCATGACACAATAGGAAAAAACAAAATTACAGAATGTTAGAAATAACTGTGCACTTCAGGGTCAAGTTCAGCATCTTCATTGCAGAGATGAAAAAATATGGGCTAAAAGAAATGGACCTGAGATTGTTAGGGGAACTTTGATATAGGATAGGGCAGTGGTTCTCCTAGTGTGGCTCAAAGTTGAAAACCACTGAAACAGGATTTTAAGAACTAGAAAAAGTTTTACATTAATTTGCAGTGGCTTAAAGAGGAATTAAAAAGTGTGATTAAAAAAATAAGCAAGTAGGGCTTCCCTGGTGGTGCAGTGGTTAAGAATCTGCCTGCCAATGAAGGGGACACAGGTTCGAGTCCTGGTCTGGGAAGATCCCACATGCCGCAGAGCAACAAAGCCCATGTGCCACAACTACTGAGCCTGTGCTCTAGAGCCTGCGAGCCACAACTACTGAGCCCACGTGCCACAACTGCTGAAGCCTGTGCACCTAGAGCCCGTGCTCCACAACAAGAGAAGCCACCACAATGAGAAGCCTGCACACCACAATAGAGTAGCTGAAACTAGAGAAAGTCCATGTGAAGCAATGAAGACCCAACACAGCCAAAAATAAATAAATAAAATATAAATAAAAAAATAAAAATAAAAATGAGCAAAATACCTGACTAGACATTTAAAAAAAAAAAAAAAAGCAAGCAGCGAAAACAACCTCAAGGCAGAAGTGGAGAGCGCTCAGTACTGTGTTGTTAGCATTACTGAAAACAATGAAGGTTTTGAAGATTAAAAATGTTTCAAGCTTAGGTGAGATCAACCAAAAGATCTAGAATAAATTAATACGTCACTTAATTATTCATGTTTATGAAGAGAAGTAATTGACAATCTTGAGTCACTTTTTATTTGGTTTGCAGTAAAATGTATGATTTTTCTTTCAGTACTTACCCTTCTTTGTTTTGTTTATGGTAATATCAACATTTGAAGTGGAACTGGTAAAGTACTAGATCAGCTGTGGGTACTCAGGCAACTCACAGTTAACTATTCTGGGTTCTATTTTCTCATCTGTAAAATTGTTTGGATTATATCACCTCAAAGATTCTTTTTAGCAACTATGAATCCAAGAACACTGGTTTGCCAAAATTAATATAGAATTAATTTCAAGAACAAGTCTAGTTCACTTAAATACCTTAATATCATTATTGGTATTTTTAATTTGCTTGGCAACGTCGGTTTTTAAGTTAGTGAGTCACCTTAGGTCTAGATCATATTTACATTCGTAGTTAAGAAACATAGGCTGCAGTGGAACGGCCTGCAATTCCTGCAGTCTGAAGCCACAAAATGTGGATAAGATCATCGAGAATCAAACAGCCAATGAAAATAACAACAAAAATCTATCCACCTGAATTTACATCTAACACTTTTCAGTACGTTAAATATTTGAAACCTCGTAGGCACTGCGGGACCACACAAAGCGAAAGGTCCATCCAAAGGGGCCTTCAGGCCTCACCACCGCATGGGTTCGGCGTCACCCCTGTCCTATAGCCGAGGGTGGCATGCTAAGCAAGGCCCTTGGATCTCAAGAGCACTTTGGGAGGATCACACCTTAAGAATCCTCCCTCTTCCCGGCCAAGCCGTAACCTAGCGAGAAAAATGGGCAATTTGGGAGGCTTTCCTTTCCCTCCAGATCTCCTCGCATCGCCCTTAATCCCCACCGTCAGCTTCCCAAACTGCAGCGGCCGTTACCTCCATCCTAGGAGCCAGGGCTTCGCAGACAGTGCCACCCCCTCCTGCCATTTTGTCCCGTGGTCGGCGCCGGCAGCACCTACTGCTGCTGCTGCTGCCGCTGCTGCTGCCGCCGTCAGGGCCTATGGGGGATGGGGAGGGCGGTGCGTGGGGGCGGGACTTCCGCCCCTCTTTGGGAGCCAGGAGGCGGGGCCTCTGCAGAACCGGCCCCGATCCTGCCCACCAGACTCAGTAAATTGCAGCTCAAAGTTGATCTAGCATTGCTTAGAGTGGCATCAGGGGCTGCTTTACAATTTTCTTCTTTTCCCGAATACTTCCGTAGACTCAAACGAATAGGGCCTGCTTCTTATGGCAAGCAATGAACATGGTAAGGAACACGAGCTCTGGGATTGGAGACTCAATAGTACCTACAATCCTAAATCTGATGTGAACATTAATGAGATCATACAAGGTAAGTGCATAGTGGATCTAGCAAATAGGTGATAAATACCTGCTGTCATAACTACTACCTTGACCTGATAGAATCCAGGACTGGAAAGAAAACGCAAAATGAGTTTATTCATCTAAGTAGCCATTGTAGGACCTCTTATAATAGATTACGTCAGCTGGAAAATGACTCCAAAATTTTGCTTAGGACTGGTACAAAGGAATGATGCAAAGTTTGTCTTTCTCAGTATGTCTATGAACTTCTCTTTCCTCAGTTTACCCAGTAAATTAAAAAGGATTACTCCCAGAAAGGTCTTCCAGAGAGGGGCCCCAAATTATTAAAGGGAATAATGGGGAAAAAACCCCTCTAGTATTTGGGTTGTTGGAAACAGGACAATGTTAGGAAAAAAGTCCTGGCTACAGGCATAAGTTATCACAATTTGTACCTCTTAACACAAGTGTCTTTAGAATTTTAAAATTCTTGAAAACTACAGGTGGTGTGAATGTGGGGACACTGTATCCAGTATATTATTTTATATAACAAATATATTCACTAAAAATCATGTTTCAACTCTGTAAATTAAGTACTTTGGTGCACTTGTGGGATCTGGTTTTTTTATTTAATTTTTTTATAATAACTTTTTTTTAACATCTTGGGATCTGGTTTTTGAAAGGACACATGCACAATGAACACTCAATCTAAATTTTGTTAAAAATCTGGATCTTCCTATGTTCTGACAAATTTTAATCCCAGAGCCCAATAATTTCCATATAAGAGACAGCAACTTCTCAACTGTTACTCCCAAATAGAGGTAAATAGCAGGATTTTTGAAGCTATGTTTTATCTTCTCCGAATTTCATTTTCTTACTTTTTCCCCACTCCCTCTCAATCCTACTTTACACAAGATTGATAACTTCTGCCAGATATGCCAGCCGAGTCTGTGTGATTCTCCCTGCACAGGACTGACCCATTGTATTAGATCAGGCTGCCATAACAGAATACTATAGACTGGTGGCTTAAAAGCACAACAGACATTTTTTCATAGTTTCAGAGGCTAGAAGTCCAAGGTCAAGGGGCTGACATGGTTGGTTTCTGGTGAGAGCTCTATTCCTGGATTACAGAGGGCCACTTTTTCGCTCTGTCCTCACATGGCAGCTGGGGCGGAGTGGTGGTGGTGGGGGGAATGGGGGGTGGGAGGAGAAGAGACAATGAGCAAACTCTCTGGTATTTCTTCTTATAAGGGCACTAATCCCACCATGAGGGCCCCACCTCATGACTTCATCTAAACCAAATTACCTCTCCAAAAGGCCCATCTCCAAATACCATCACACTGGGGGTTAGGGCTTCAACGTACAAGTTTGGAGGATACAATTAGATCCATAGAACCTAGCAAATCAACCACCCAAGAATAGTATTTTTCAATTTGGAGTTTACAACCAATAATTATTATGAAGGCTGGTTCTTGAGAATAAACTGAATTAATAGTCTATATTAGTTTATTTAAGTTTTTTACAGTTTTGGAAAATTTTTTCAATATACAAACAGGCCAGTGAATCCTTACTTATAAAACAACCATTTGACACATGATAGTATAAAGACAGTTTAAAACCCAACTCATATTATTTTATGACCATATTGATATCAATAGTAACAAATTTTCTTAAACATATTTAATCATGTAGCTTCTGGGAGATGGGTTAAATGATGAAAAAATGGGCGACCATGAAAACAGCCTTTAATTTCATTTCCAAATTGGTGCTTCATTCTGTAGATAATATCCTGGATGTCCTCTTTTGATAAGTACATGGGTAACTGTCTAGACAGACGCACTGCTTCTCCCTGTGGAGAGAAAGCCATACATTTTACTGCAATATACCCTGAAGCAGAAAACAGGTTTTTACTGCCAAGGAGGAAGACAGAAAATTGATTATATTCTTTTATTATTTACTCACTCAACAAATATTTATTAAACACCAATTATGTGCTAGTCACTGCTGTAGGTTCTAGGAATACAGCAGAGAACAAGACAAACAAGATCCTTGCTCTTCTGAAACTGGTATTCTAGTGCAGAGAAGCAGAAAGATAAAAATACAAAGAAAATTTCAGCGACTAATAGTGCACAAAATTAAACTGGGCAACATGATAGAGAGTGATTGTGTGATTAGAAGAAGCTTCCTCCAGGTGAAAATTAAGCTTCAATTTAAGTAAGGAGCTATGATGCAAAGATGATGGGGAAAGAAAAGCATTTCAGACAGAGGGAACAGAAAGAACTGAATGGTCAGTGTGGGTGCAGCAGTTACTAAAGTGAAGAGATGAACAAGAAAAGGAGTTAGGCAGGGGCCAGATCGCCCTTTGGGACAGCGTAAGCAATTTGGGTATTAATCTGAATGCACAGGGAAGTAACCAGAGGGTTTTTAAGCAAGAGCCTGACATTCGTTTCACATTTTAAAACAATCAGTCTGGCTACTTTGTGAAGTATGGCTTGAGGCAGGTCAAGAAGAGAAGCAGGAGTCTTGCAGGCCATCACTGCAGTCCTGGTGAGAGCTGTTTTTTAAAATTAATTATATATATATTATTGAGTGTAACTGACATACAATATTATATAAGTTACAGGTGTACAATATAGTATTCATAATTTTTAAAGGTTACGCTTCATTTATAGTTACTATAAAACCTGGTTATAGGGCCTTCCCTGGTGGCGCAGTGGTTGGGAGTCTGCCTGCCAATGCAGGGGACACGGGTTCGGGCCCTGGTCTGGGAGGATCCCACGTGCCGTGGAGCAGCTGGGCCCGTGAGCCACAATTGCTGAGCCTGCGCGTCTGGAGCCTGTGCTCCGCAACAGGAGAGGCCGCGATGGTGAGAGGCCCGCGCACCGCGATGAGGGGTGGCCCCCACTTGCCGCGACTGGAGAAAGCCCTCGCACAGAAACAAAGACCCAACACAGCCATAAATAAATAAATTAATTTAAAAACAAAAAAACAAAAAAACCCCAAAAAAACCTGGTTATATTCCCTGTGTTGTACAATATATCCTTATAGCTTATTTTATAAGCTAATCATTAATCCCCTGCTCCTATACTGCCTCTATATTACCTCTCCCCACTGGTAACCACTAAACTGTTCTTTATATCTGTGAGACTGTTTCTTTTTTGTTATATTCACTGGTTTGTTGTATTTTTTAGATTCCACATATAAGTAATATCATACAGTATTTGTCTTTCTCTGTCTGACTTATTTCACTTAGCATAATACCCTCCAAGCCCACCCATGTTGTTGCAAATTTTCATTCTTTTTTTTTATGGCTGAGTAGTATTCCATTGAATATATACCATATGATAACCTCAACAGATGCAGAAAAAACTCTTGACAAAATTCAACATCCATTTATGATAAAAACTCTCTAGAAAGTAGGCACAGAGGGAACATATGTCAACATAATAAAGCCCATTTATGACAAACCCACAGCCAACATCATACTCAATGGTGAAAAGCTGAAAGCATTTCCTCTGCCATCAGGAAGAAGACAAGGTTGCCCACTCTCACCACTTTTATTCAACACAGTATTGGAAGTCGTAGCCACAGCAATCAGATAAGAAAAAGAAATAAAAGGAATCCAAATTGGAAAGGAAGAAGTAAAACTGTCACTGTTTGCAGATGACATGATGCTATACATAGAAAATTCTAAAGATGCCACCAGAAAACTACTAGAGCTCATCATGAATTCAGCAAATTTTCAGAATACAAAATTAATATACAGAAATCTGTTGCATTTCTATACACTAACTATCAGAAAGAGAAATTAAGGACATAACCCCATTTACCATTGCATCAAAAAGAGTAAAATACCTAGGAGTACACCTATCTAAGGAGGTAAAAGACCTGTACTTGGAAAACTATGACACTAATCTAAGAAACTGAAGATGACACAAACACATAGAAAGATATACCATGATCTTGGATAGAAAGAATATTGTTAAAATGAACATACTACTCAAGGCAATCTGTGGATTCAATGCAATCCCTGGTGAATTTTTGACTAGGGAGATAGTAGTGGAGATGGAGGGAGTTATAAAAGACTCCTGACATGAGTTGGAAGTAAAGTCAAGACTTGCTGATGGACTGGTTATGGGGGATGCAGAATCAAGGATAATGTCCACATTTTTGGTATGGTAGTGCTGTTTTCTGAGATAGGGAAGACTGACAGTTTGGGGGTAAAATAGCATTAGTGAAGTTGGCTTGTTTTAAGATTTATTTTTTTCAAAAATTGTTGTACTTCAAAGATCCTGAATCCTAACATTATTCTCTCTAACCACATACTCTCTCCCATTATCTTACAGACCATCCTACTTCCTTTACTCCAACTAAATCTATTCTTCTTCTTCACTTTGACCTTTAATCTCCTCAATCCTTCCTAATTCTCCTGGCCCACCAGCACCCTTCTGTCATCTTTCCGTACTTCAGGTATGAATAGTTAGTGAGGCATTAAAGATACTATCTCTAGCTTTGCTTCCTGCATTCCCTCTAGATTCCAACTAGAATCTAAGGGCAGGTTCTTACTAGAATCTAATTCATCTTTATATCCCTCTAGGATTAAACAGTTTCTTATATATATTATGTGTTCAAATTTCGTTTCTCACCCTTTTGTTCTTACACTATATTCCTCTTGCTAATCCTTACCCTTGGATAAATTCTACCGAGCATTGTGGGAGAATCACAAAACTTGCTGGCTAGATCCAACACCAATATTAGCTCTTATTAGCCTTTAATGTCATTTGAATATCCTGTTCTTCTCTCATCAACGTTCTCTTGAAGTACCTACAGCTCTTATTTTCACATCGTTTCCAATATACTCAAATTCTCAAGTGCCTCCCCATCCTCTTCACTCTCAGCAGATAACCTCTCCTATTTCATTACCACATATATCATACATGACTTCTCTCAAGTTTACCTCAAAATATCTTTTACTTTCACTTTAAAGCTCTCCCCTCTTCTGCTCTTGATTCAGAGAATGGTTTCACCTTTCTAAAGCTTATATTGTTAACTCATCTCCCTTCCTGCCTCTTCTGGAACATCTGCTCTTCAATCTTTTACTGTAAGACTTTTTCAATGAATACAAACATGTTCTCTTTTTTTCCCTTCACCACCATGTAACTTGCTGCCTACACTTTTCACCACTGCTCCCACTCTTTCACCATCACTACTACTTTTCCTTTATGGCTCTCTTCAAGGATATAACTGCCATCTAGCAGCCACACCTGCTGGTCTTCTAGCAACTATACCCTATAGAGAATGTGATACTACTTATTAATTTTTAAGTTTCTTTCCTCCCTTGACTTGTATATACACTCCTCCCTTGATTCTTCTTTTACTCTTCTATCTTTATCTTCGATTCATCTTATTCAGCTTGACCGTCAATGGAAGCATAACTATGGTTCTGACAGAAGTTCTCTTTTTTCCTTAGACTATCTTCCCTAAGAATCACATCCACTATTGCCTTAACGTAATGAGAGGTACAGTATTAGTAGAAGTATTTGTAACTAATCCCAACCATTTTTTCCTGTTATTTCTGAAATCTTACTTCTTCCCATGTGGTTCTTCAATACACAAAACACTATCCACAACTCCCTCAACCTTTATTTAGTTTATACCAACTCCTTCACAAGAAAAGTTTCAGGTCCCTAGAAATTATCAGTGTTGAATTGCCTCCGCAATAGGTTGGCAAGTTCCATAGGACAAACCTCTTGAAGTATTCACAGAATGCTACTGAATATAATCTTCAGGAAGGGTAAAAAATGGACTTTCCTGTTGAGGAAATCTGACCCTCAGAATTCAGGGCCCACCATGATCACAGTCTAAACAAAAATGACTCATTTTTTAAAAGGAAGGAAATAAACTTTATTAAAGTTCAAAATAACACCAGTCAACCCTGAGGGACAGAACCTCAATATAGAGACAATCACTATTGTTTTACCACCAAATGCCCAACACTTGGACATTTAAAACTTTATAACCTGCCTCCATCCTCTATTACTTTTGAATTTATTTTTTAATCCACTTTTACTTCTCATGTGTGGTAGATACTGCTAGAAAATGAAAATTTCCATTTATTCAATAATCTACATTTTTCATTCCCCCTCCCCTCTTTTGCTCTTGAAGAGATCAGGGCTTAAAATCACATTACAGTTCTTTTTAGACAAGTGTTTGGTATCAAGGTGGAGCAATTTTGAATCCCTTCTAAACAAAACAAAACAAAAAACTTCACAAAGTGTCTCATGCATAAGGCTCTTCCTCAATATGTATTCAAGAAATAATGTTATAGTAAGGATCCATGATAGAGTTTACCACAACCAGTCCATGATCTGAAACTTTTAATGGAGTTTTCTTTTTTTTAAATAGTATTTCCTCTTGCAAACAGATAATAAGCCTTATAGAAACTGTACTATTTTGAAACCATTTACTATTTTATTAAGGAAAAGTTAAGTATCTTAAAACCTAGCCAATCTACATAAGCTAATAATGCATACCTCTAAATAACTTATCACTTTGCGAGGTCTACATTCATAAACTTCCTTCGCATTTTTGTTTAATATAGCATTAATAATTTCTTTTAAATCCATCACTCCATAGTATGGAAGACAATTAGCCATTCCTTCTATTTCCAAGTAGTTTTCAGCAATGGAAACTCCTAAAAGAAAAAAATAAATAAAACCACATATAGATATAGTTAGTTTTGTTTAAACTATATTCCAGAAAATGTCTATTAAAAACAAAATCACTGTTAAAATATTTAGTCAACCTTCATTAGAATTTAATAGAGTCAGGAAAAAGTTTTGTTCCTCAGTTGAAGAAGAATAATTTCGCATAGGATTTCACATTCACATTAAGTCGCAAGTGCTCAAAGAAACCACATGTGCTTTACATCATTTAATTTAATCTCAGTTACTGTTGTTCTGTTCCCTACATTTATTTAGAACATTTCTTACTTTGGAGAGAAAATGGAGCCCCATTATTATTTATTAAAATAAAACTGGTTTAAATGTTTTAACAACTGCTGCTGTTCAAATTCTATCCTACTGGTTTAGTATCTAAAAACCTGAATTATTTCTATGATTATGTTTAACTTAACAGGTTATTATAAAAATACTCACATAGTAACTTATTTTCTTCCAGCTTTATTGAGATATATTTGGCATATAACACTGTGCAAGTTTAAGGTGTACAAAGTGTTGCTAAACACACATATAAACTACAAACTGATTACCACTATAGTAACTTATTAATATATTAGCAATTTGAGGAAATGAAATACTAATGTTTATTTTACTAGAATAATGTTTAAATCTGACATATTATCTATTATTTAAACTACTTTAAATAATCTAGTGATTAAAATAAAACTAAAAAGTAGCAACATGAGTGGATATATAATGGAGTAAAATATCCATAACAGCATACACTCCCAAGCAACAAATTTGGCTTTAGAACGCATTTTATGATTTTAGAAAATAGCAGAAATTTGTTTTCTTTGGTTATATCTGTGTAACAGTGTTCTTAATACTGGAGACCACAAAATGTTACCTATAAGTAAAAAAAAAAAAAAAAAAAAAAAAAAAGAGATAGTCCCATGTTGGATAAGTGGTAGCTATCAATGGAAAAAATTTTAAAAGAGGAGTGATGTAGCTTGAAGAGTTTCAGGTCCTGAGATGTCAACGACCCTATTCCTAACCTGTTCCCAGTTACAGACTAGTTCCTTGACCTGAATGGCAGAGGCACTGGTGGTATACTAAACAGAGAAGGCATCCTAATGTTCTTCCCTGGAAACAACTGGAGAATAATATAAGAAGATACATAATCAAGTGTTAAGGGGTAAAATACAGAGTTCAGTGAAGGAAGACAAAATGAGAGTTTGAGCAACCAGGGGAACTTAAATGGGACTTGAAACAGGGTTTAGATAGGCAAAGAGGAAGTAGCAGAATATTCCAGTTCACATCTTTTTATACAGATAGTAAAATTTATCAGTCAAGAGACTTTTCACTATTGCTGGTTCTATATCATTTACAGTATGATTTGACTGAAAAGTCTAATACTGACTACATGAATGCTGGAAAATTATACACATTTCACAGAATTATTTGTGGATATGGGTAAAAAGTATATGGCAACAAACGAGGAAACTGAGCAATATTTTAATATCTGTGCTTGCAAAATTTAGATATGGAAAACTTAGAGACATTTGGAATCACGTTCAAGAAGTTTCCATAAAATTCTGTGAAATGCTTCCCAATTTTCCGAAAATACTTCAATAAGTGGTTTGACAAGTTTTCAGTTCCTAAAATGTGTAATTCTTATTGATACAGAACAAAAGCTATTCTCATTAACAAGCAAAGTTCTTAGGGTCACATTCAGAATCTTTTTCCTTAAAGCCAGATGTATTCTTCCTCTTTCTAGTGCTTTTATCTAAAGATGTTTTATGACAACTGGCAAACTGCTGATCAAAAGTTAGTCCAATACAACAAAACTCTCACTAAAAGACGGAGAAATGGTCTTCAAGAAAACATGACATAAAAATTAATGAATGAAAAAATGGTTTAAGAAAAGAAGAAAAAAATGAATGCTTTTAACTTGATCTGTTACTGAGGAGAGAATGCTGATGATAATCGAAGTAAAGTTAATTCCAATCAAATCAAGTCAGTTTGCAGATGATTAACTTATTCATTTTCATATCTTTGGTGCCATGCAAAGTACCTGGCATTTACAGGACTTTAAAACATTCTCTACAAGCTGAGAGCTGAAAGCATCTGTGACACAGAAACTTACTGGGTAACTCAAAAACAAACATGCTCTTGGAACAGACAGGGCAGTTAGCCTAACTTAAAAAAAACTGTTGTGATAACATCTTTCACGAAAAAAAAAAAAGTACCTGCCACCAGTGCCACATAGTTAATTAGGAAGACAGATTAAGAAAAAAATATCTTGCTACACACACACATACACATAAACTCCTTGCTTCACACTTCAAATAAATTTTTAAAATGTCAGAAGTCCTGAGGATGAAAGATTTCTAGGAGGTCCAAAAAAATGACTGCAAGTCAGTTAAGGTCAGAAAGGGGGTGCTGGAAGAAAAGAGAATATTTGAACACATACCATTGCCGAGTACTATGCTGATTTACCTAAGTACCTAGTTTAGTGCTAACAACTTCATGAAGTAAATATATCAATTTTAATAGGAAATCAACATAAATTAGTTACGAGTTGGTTTTAAAGGCAGATTGCTTGGGTTCATATCCTGGTTCTACCACTAATTCTGTACCCTTTAGCAAACTTAGTTTCTCCATGCCTCAATTTTTCTATTTATAAAAAATGGGCACAGTAACAGAACCACAGGGCTATTAGAAAGATCAAATGAATTAATACATTTAATACTTAGACTACTGCCATGCACATAATAATTAGCTGCTATTCATGAGGTAACACTAAGGCCAATTGACTTTCCCTAGAACACGTGTTTTTAAATGGCAGAGGTGGGATTTGGACTAACTCTTCACTCCAAATCTAAATATCCAGGATTGAGGTAGGAGGAAAGAAGTTCTGGGTAGGTTTTCTTAAAACTGCTAGTCAATAAAGTTAAAGTTTGGAACACCAAAGCGTTTTCTGTATATATCCCATTTCATGGTTTTGTACATTGTTTTTACTTATTTTCTTTTCATGTCTCAGTAAAACATTCCTTTAAAAATTTTCTATATTTTGTTTTTGTACACTTTGGTCATGGCAAGTTTAGGGGAGGGTGGGGGAAAGGACAGTGGAATCACTCTTCCTGGTACCTTTGTGCTGCTTGATACCAGATGAAAGCAAAGTAATAGGACAAGACTGGCCTAGGTAGGTAGGGCAGAAGGCAGTTAAGTATGGAAACTATGAAAGAACAGAGAAGGGGCCAGCCAGGAAAACTGAAGTCTCCTAGCCAGAAGAATTTTCTTTTTTCTCCACAGTAAGCAAACAGTATTATGACAGGTTTTTTAGCAAAGCCATGGAATCAAATCATCCACTCTCCAAATAGTAAGACTGTTGATGCTACACATCTAATTGGCAAAACAATTAAATGCTTTTAAAAAAGGAAAAGAGATGTTTAATTTTGTTAGTCAGTTCTAGTACCCTACATGTCTATTTCTGCTTCATCATCTAAGGAGTATTTAATAATTTAGTTAGACACAGCAGGCAGTCTGCATATTGTGACAAAGGATGGCAAAACTTACAATTACTTGATTAGTTATGGAAATGCTAAAATACAAGGCAATGGACTGAAAGAGATGCTAAACTTGCTTGTTTCAGGCAGAGGTGACCTTTCTGAAATATGACAGTTTTTACAAATCTGTAACTGTACTTTTGGTGAGACAAAAATATACCGTGATATCTGTAAATTACGAAACCCAAAAGTAACTTTTGGAACAAGACTTATTTTTCCAAGTCAGGAAATATTAAACCACATTATCATACCTGGTATCAATTTTATCTTGAAACCATTTGCTGTGAGACGAGGATCGGACAGGTAAGTTGATCCACTGTATCTTTGGTCATCTGCTGCCATTTTATGTAAAATCTCTAAATAATGAGATCCATTAAAAAGACTGAAAAAGAAATTATGGCCCTTTAACTTATTAAATACGTAAAATGAAATAAGAGAATTTACGGAAAAAAGTTAATCTGACGGCCCTTTAAAAAGTCTTATTATCACTAACCAAAATACAAAGGTATAAGGAGCCTTGTGAGAAACTTTACTTTTTTACATTTCTGTTAATACTTCGTAGACCTACCATATACAGTGTACAGAAAGGAGGAAGAATAGACACAAAAGACAGTTTCTATCTTCTAGAATGTTATACAAACTAAATGTGAAATTTAAAAAGTACTCTCTCTATAATACAAATGAAAACTTTATTTATAAATAACGCCATTTTATACCTTTATTTACAAAGACACATTGTCAAGTTATTGATGTAGTCCATCCTATGTAATAGTCTATTGCTAGTCAAGGTTTCTTCAATAAGAAGATAAGCACGTATCTTTTTCTCCCAAGAACTTATAAAAGTAATTCAGGGCTTGGGAGAGATACTTCCAGTATACTATAGGCATGGTATGTTTGCCAAAGGTGGCATATGCTGAGTGGTACTAGCCCTAAACAAAATTTTGAGGTGGCCAAAGATTATCTAGGGCACAAATTAACCTTTCATGCTGGTTTTAGGCTTGGTCAGGTGCTTCATAACATGTTATTTACAGTAATGTGTCGGTTACAGTTGACACCTATGTAAATAAGGCACTGTTCTATATTCTATCCAGAGCAGGATGATGAGCTGCTACTTCATTAAAATCTTGTACCCGTTGAAAATTAAATGAATAGATGATGTCTTTGCTTATCACCTCTGAAAGGTTGAGGACCCCACTGGCTATAAGAGCAGATATCATGGAGAGGAGAACTTTGGCTATATAGCAGATGTGCGCTGTCTGGTCTAACCCAACATTCAGAAGATCAATCTGAGAGCCGGTGGCGGTGGTAGTGGTGGTGATAATGATATAGTATAGAAATTAGTGGTGCAGGGTCTACAGTTACTGTCAAGATTGGAATGCTGGATCCACTGCTTATATACTGACTGTATGAACCTTGGTAAGTTACTTAACATTTCTGTGTTTCAGTTTCCTCGTTAAAATGTGGATACCTCTCATAAGGTTATTGTGAAGATAAGATCATGAAAGCAAGGGGCTTAGTAAAGTTCCTATCATATAGTAAGAGCTCAATAAATATGAGCCATTATTGTTATTATTATTGAGCTCTTACTTTGTATTTTATAATCTCTAAATTATATACTCCATTGAGAGATAAACTACACAACCTGCCTTAGAACTCTGACATGAAAATTGAGCCCAACCCATAATTATCTTCTTTATGACTCAGTTTTTAAAAACTCATATATTATTAACTGTGATGGGGATGTCATATTTCAGAAGGAAGGTGAAAACAATTTTGAATTAAGCTTTGTTGCTGTCCATGTGCAAATAAGAAAGATTTATTCTCAGGCTAGTATGGACCCCAAATAATAACTTTTAATGTATTTGTTTTTAAATAACAGAATATCACAAAGAAGAATATTTTTAAAAACCTATAATTCATAAAGCACAAAAATATTTTTGAGATCTAAATGAAAATTTACAAATACCATTTAGAAAAGCAGTGGAGTATACAATTTCAAATACACCCTAGCTCTTTTTAAGGGAAGAAAAAGAAAAGTACTATCAGATTTTTGAACTGTTTTAATTAAGCCTAAGGCTGTATTAATTCTTTTTAATTCTTTCTTTGACAGTTTCCTAGCCAGTCTTAAAAGAATACCGTGAAAGACACTGGGCTTTAGTTACTGTGATTACTATTGCCTTAATTAAAAAGATAGCTTTATCAAATGTTTTTTTGGTTCTGGCCCTGTTTTTCTTTGTAGAGGCCGGGTCTTTAACACAAGGGTTTAAATACATTTTTTAAATGATTTTTGATTTATTCTTGGAAGTTCTGAAACAGAACTACAAACAGGCCTACAAAACAAATTGTCATCTTTTTAATTTCAGGTTTTTATCTCCTTTCATAAACATAATTTTTCTACCTATGTCAGACTAAAAAAGAAATATTAAGTACAAAAAAGTGAAATGTTAGTAGATTATTTAAGTTATTTGTTTTTACAGAAAACAATTTGCTCACATAGGATATGAAAAGGAAATACCCCCATTTTACAATCTATCATAAAGTTAGTTCAGGCAACAATCATCAATGGATAAAACCATTAGATGGAAAGGTTATCAGGGAACTTTAAGATGGAAGATCAGGTTGTCAGCAGCTGAACCCAGTGATCAGTGCCTTTTGATGTGATGAAATATGAAGTACATAGCACCACCTATTAAGCAGTCTTACCAGAAAGTAGAATCTAAATCTATTCAATCCTCCTGAGCTAACTTCCATTTAAAAATGGGAGAGGGAAAAACAAGTTAAACACCATCACAAGAAAGCAAGAGAGACAAATAGAGACAGTGGGATATTCCGATGAACAAGTGACTAAGAATCCACAATACATTAACGGTGTGATATTAGAAGAGATTTAAAATACATAGCAAAATGTAATGGTTGGACCTTGTATAGATATACATTAAACTTAATTTAAAAACTATAAAAAGACATTCTGAGACAATGAGGAACAATTCCAAGGAATTAGTATTGTGTAACGCATGAAAAAAGACATTGTGGCTAAGAAAATGGCCATTTTAGAGAGAGACATACTGAAAATTCTAAGGATGGGAATCGTTCTAAATCCTTTAGCAAAAGGAAAAACATACGTGTGTGTGTATATATATATATATATATATATATATATATATATATATATATATATCAAGGACAGATAGAGTTAATGTGGCAAAATCTTGATAATTGTTGATAAAGGCGTTCATTGTATAATTCTGTTTTGGTATATGTTTGAAATGTTAAAACAAAGAGTGCACAATGAAGAAGAGTCATGGCAATCCAATGTCAGGATTACCCTGGGGAAGTCACTAATGTACAGGGGGGAACTGAGCTTGATATTTATTAATTGCAGAAGTAAACTATCTAGAATATTCTAAAATTACTTATTTAAAAGCAATTCCATTAAATATTTGAAATCAAATTACAAAAATTTCTTTAAATAAATACCACTTTTCCCTGCTAGGAAACACTTTCAACTTTTTACCTTCAATTTCAATAAATGTTTTTAGAGTAAAAAAAATTATATTACTTCACCATACCTCTCCGTTAATATAATTGGCTTTTCAAGTGGCTCTGCAGGAAGTTTGTGATTCTCAAGAAGTCTTTTAAATAGCAGAGCTTCTTCTACTCTATATGGATTTAATAACATTATCTCTGTTTTGGATGTAATTAGCCATGCATCAGGAAACTTGAGATTGTGGATCAAGTAAACTTCGTCCTTTTCTTCTAAGTCAAATTTCTTATGTTTATCAGAATTCTTTTTTAAGTTTTCCATAGAAAACGGGATCTGAACTTTTTTAATGTTTTGGGTTTTTTTTTCAATTTGAGACTGAAAGAGCTCATCAAGTTTTAGCTGATTAGATAATGAAGTTTTCAACTTGTGCTTCTGTGCCAAATTCCATGCGCTGGTGGGTTTTATCCATTTTTTGCCATCTTTTAATGATACTTGTGACTCCTGTCCAATGGCTCTCTTGATTTGCCTATTGTATCTTTCCAAGTCTTTAGTAGCCTTCTCTTCATATCTATGAATAGAGATAAAAAAGAACTAATGAAGTCATAATGAGAAATACATTAACCATCCAAAGTAAATTTTATAAAAAATAAAGAGCTGGCATTCCAGGTTCAGTAACGACAAAGGAGCTCGTATTGGATTAACCCACCTTAATATAACCATAGCTCTGAACAAAATACAGAAATCAACCATTTAAAACAGGCACTGAAGAGCAATGAAAATCATGCAGAATTTGGAATGGATTCAACCCTTGAAAAAAAAGAGATCCACATTTATACCACTTTTACCCAGAGGGCAGTCCCCAGAGCATTAAGGGAGAGTAGCAAGAACTCAATCAGAAAACTGCACTCTTATTAGACTGAGTCATCAGAACACAGAACTCCCTGCTTCCAAAACAACTGGAAATTGAGGGAGAAAATCCCGTGTGTGAGAATCTAGAGGAAAATAACCACTAGAAGGCTAAATAAGCTGAACAGAGATTTCAGTGGCTGCCTGATGCAGGAGAAACAGAGTTTGGAGTTTAAATTCCACATAATTAGATGACTTGGAAAACACTTTGGGCTTTCAATTAAAACTGGAGGAGGGCTACATCTTACATCTTAGGGGTAAGGAACCAAAACAAAAACAAACAAACAAACAAAACAAAAAACTATGTTCTAGAGCTAAGGAAGCTGCCCTAGGACTAACAGCAAAATTTAAACAGTCTTTGCCTAAGGAAGTATAAAACAAAGTCTCCCCAAGCTCCAGGTGATCTGTCAGCAATTTAAATGCGTGGTAGAACAAAACTCAACACTTCGGAAGATAATAGAATCCAGAGTTTCTACAACATATCAACCACAATGTCCATTATACGAGCAAAAGTTACCACTCAAGCAATAAAAAAGGAAAATGTGAGTTATGGTAAAGAGAAAAAGTGGACAGTAAAAACCAACCTCAAGATGATGATGTAGATGTTGGAACTGCAAAAAAAATTTTTTTTAATTGGTTTTTACATATATTTAAGGACTTAAGAAAAGATGATCACAATGAGAGACTAGAAGGGGAAATCTCAACAGAGAAGGGAAATTATAAAATGAACCAAATGGAAATGGAAATTCTAAAACTAAAAAATAGAATATCTGGGCTTCCCTGGTGGCACAGTGGTTAAGAATCCGCCTGCCGATGCAGGGGAAACGGGTTCGAGCCCTGGTCCAGGAAGATCCCACATGCCGCAGAGCAACTAAGCCTGTGCGCCACAACTACTGAGCCTGCGCTCTAGAGCCTGCAAGCCACAACTACTGAGCCCATGAGCCACAACTACTGAAGCCCGCATGCCTAGAGCCCGTGCTCCACAAGAGAAGCCACCGCAGTGAGAAGCCTGCACACTGCAACGAAGAGTAGCCCCCGCTCGCCGCAACTAGAGAAAGCCCGCGTGCAGCAATGAAGACCCCACACAGCCAAAAATAAATAAATTAAATAAATTTAAAAAAAAATAGAATATCTGAAATGAAAAATTCACTGGGTAGACTTAACAGCAGATAAGAGATGGCAAAAGAAAGGATCAGGAAATTTGAAGACAGATCAAAGGAAATTATCCAATGTGAACAACAGAGAGAAAAATGATTGAAGACTGAAAAAACACTTCAGTGACTTATGGCAAAACAAGCAACCTAACATATATGTAATTTGAGTCCCAGATAAAAAATATAAAAGTAATGGGGTAGGGACTTCCCTGGTGGCGCAGTGGTTAAGAATCTGCCTGCCAATGCAGGGGACATGGGTTTGAGCCCTGGTCCAGGAAGATCCCATGTGCCGCGGAGCAACTAAGCCCGTGAGCCACAACTACTGAGCCCGTGTGCCTAGAGCCCATGCTCCACAACAAGAGAAGCCACCACAATGAGAAGCCCATGCACCGCAATGAAGAGTAGCCCCCGCTTGCCGCAACTAGAAAAAGCCTGTGCACAGCAACAAGACCCAATGCAGCCAAAAAAAAAAAAGTAATGGGGTAAAAATAGTCAAAGAAATTATAGCTGAAAATTACCCAATTTGGATAAATGCAACATTTTACAGATTCAAGAAGGTCAGTGAACCCCAAGCAGGAAAAATGCAAAGAAATCCACAGCTTAAGTACATTAGATTCAAACTGCTGAAAACCAAAGATAAAGATAAAATCTTCGAAGTACAGAGGAGAAAAAAAAAAAAGATGTTACAAAAAGGAGCACCACAACAAATGATGAATATAACTTCTCATCATAAGCAATGCAGAGCCAGATTACAGTGAATAACATCTTTTAAATGCTATAAGAATCCAGAATTCAATTATATCCATAAAAATTTATTTCAAAATTGAAGATGAAATAGACATTTTCAAAAAGAAAGCTGAGATCTGTTGCCAACATAATTACATTATTAAGAAATGTCACCACATGGAAACTCAGATGTATAGGAAAAAATGATGAGCACCAAAAATGGTAACTATGTAGGTAAACAGGAAAAAAAAAAAAGATCTTTTGAAAAATTCTCTTATTTCTTTGAAAGGTAACTGTTTAAATTTTTAAAGTAATATTTAAAGGTGCGGTTTATTTTTACGTAGATGTAAAATATATGACACCAACTATGTAAAGGACGGGGTGGTAAGTGGAATTATACTTGCAACATTTTTATAGTTTATGTGAAATGGTATCCTATTTTTTTTTAATTAATTAATTAATTTTATTTATTTTTGGCCGCATTGGGTCTTCGTTGCTGCACGCAAGCTTTCTCTAGTTGTGGCGAGCTGGGGCTACTCTTCATTGTGCTGCATGTGCTTTTCATTGCAGTGGCTTCTCTTTTTGTGGAGCACGGGCTCTAGGCGTGTGGGCTTCAGTAGTTGTGGCTTGTGGGCTCAGTAGTTGTGGCTTGTGGGCTCTAGTGCGCAGGCTCAGTACTTGTGGCGCACAGGCTTAGTTGCTCCGCAGCATATGGGATCTTCCCGGACCAGAGCTCGAACCTGTGTCCCCTGCATTGGCAGGTGGATTATTAACTGCTGTGCCACGGAAGTCCCTAAAATGGTACCCTATTAACTCTAAGTAGATTATGATAAATTAAGGATGTATAATGTATTCCCCAGAGCAAAAAATAAGGCAAAGCCAATAGAGGAATTAAAATTAAATATGAAATTATATTCTTTTAACCCTAAAGAGGCTGCCTCTCTCCCAAAACGAGGAACAGAGGAACAAAACTGAGAAGGAATAGGAAAACGGTAGACCAAAACACAACCCTATCAATTAATACATTACATAGACTAACTGTTGCATTTGAAAGGCAGAGTCCGTCAGACTGAATTTCAAAAGCAAAATCCAGAGATGCAAAGATGTGGCCGGTACAAGGTGGAGTAGGAAGATCCTGAGCTTACCTCCTCCCATGGGCACAACAAAATTATAACTATTTACAGAGCAGCTATCGATTAGAATGAACTAAAGACTAGCAGAGATCTTCTACAACTAAAGATATAAAGAAGGAACCACAATGAGATGGGTAGGAGGGACGGAGTCGTGGTATAGTCAAGACCATACCTCCAGGGTAGAAGACCCACAAACGGGAGGATGATATCAATCACAGAGCTTCTTTCCAAAGAGCATAGGGTCTGAGCTCCACATTAGGATCCCCAGCTTGGGGGTCCTGCACCAGGAAAGAAGACCCCAGAATGTTTGGCTCTGAAGGTTAGTGCGGCTTACTTTCAAGAGAGTCAGAGGGCTGAAGGAAATAGAGATTCCACTCTTAAAGGGCACACACAAAATCTCACACACTCCAAGACCCAGGGCAGAAGCAGTAATCTGAAAGCAGCTGGGTCAGACCCACCTGCTGATCTTGGAAAGCCTCCCAGAGGCAGGAGGCAAATGGAACTCACCTTGGGGACACAGATACCGGCAGCAGCCATTTGGGGGAGCTCATTCTACCACGTGGGCACCAATGCTGGTAAGCACCATTTTGGAATCCTCCCTCTAGCTTATTAGCTTTGGGACGCAGTCCTGCCCCCAGCCACCAGCCTGTCAGCATCAGTACTGGGACACCTCAGGCCAAGCAGCTAGCTGGGCAGGGACACAGCACCACACACCAGCAGGCCAGCTGCCACAGGACCCGAGTCGACAGCCCCCTTAGGACCCGGCCCCATCTACCAAAGGGCCCGGGATCCAGCTCCCCATACCAGTGCATGGGCACTAGCCCTGGGACATTCAGCCAGCCATTGGAACTGGTCCTGGCACCAGCAGGCAGAGACCAACTCTAGGACCCCACAAGGCCCTGTAGCTGGAAACCCTAGGACCCAGCTCTGCCCACCAGGGGTTAGACAACAGACCCAGGACATCTTGGGCCTGGGCCCATACACCAGCCCTGGAAACTCTAAGCCCTGTACCCAGGAACCCCAAGATGCAGCTCTGCCCACCAGTGTGCTGGCACTAGCCCCAGGACCCAGCCTCACTCACCAGTGGGCCAATACCTACTCTGGGACACCCCAGACTCCACAGCTAGCCATGTCAGGAACTGGGCCCACTCACCAGCAGGCCGACAGCAGCTTTGGGACACCACAACTATACAGAAAGCTGTGTCAGGAACCACCTCTGCCTACCAGCAGGCAGACACTAGATCAAGGAACCCCAGCTGGCAGCCAGCCATCTGGAGACCCAGCTCCACCCACCAATGGGCCAGGACTAGCCTCGGGACCCCCCAGGACACCATAGCCAGTCAACTCATGACCTGGCCCCATCTACCTGTGGGCGGCCCACACCAGTAACCAGAACTCCTCTGGCCATACCAGGACCTGGCCCTGCCCACCATCAGCTGGCACCCTTTGTATAAGGCAGGGCATGGTGACCAACTGAAATGGGGCCAGCCACAACCACCAGCACACCCACAGTGGTCAGCCCACCACAACAGAAGGACCCACACAACCCACATAGAGGGCACCACTAAAGCATATAGCTCTGGTGACCAGACAGGAGTGTGCTACTGGGTCCCATAGGATGTCTCCTAAAAAGGCCACTTCTCCAAGATGGGGAAATGGAATGAACCTACCAAATACATAGAAATAAAAACAGCATATTAGGCAAAATGAGGCAAGAGAGAAATATGTTCCAAACGAAAGAACATGATAAAACCCCAGAAGAACTAAGTAAAGTGGAGATAAGCAATCTATCCAATAGAGTTCAAGGTAATGATCATAAAGATGCTTAAAGAACTCAGGAGAAGAATGGACAGACACAGTGAGAAGTTAGAAGTTTTTAACAAAGAGTTAGAATATACAAAGATAACCAAACAAAGATGAAGAATACAATAACTGAAATGAAAAATACACTAGAAAGAATCAACAGTAAATTAGATGATACAGAGGAACAGATCAGTGAGCTGGAAGACAGAGTAGTGGAAATCAATGAAGCTGAACAGAAAAAAAGAATAAAAAGAAACGAGGACAGTTTAAGAGACCTCTGGGAGTCTCTTATGTCAAGTGCACTAATGTTCTCATTATAGGGGTCTCAGAAGGAAAAGAGAGAGAGAAAGGGGCAGAGAACATATTTCAAGACATACTAGCTTAAAATTTCTCTAAACCTGGGAAAGGAAACAGACATCCAGGAAGTCCAGGATGCACAGAGAGTCCAAAACAGGATCAACCCAAAGAGGACCACACCAAGACACACTGCTATTAAATTGGCAAAAATTAAAGATAAAGAGAGTATATTAAAATCAGCAAGGGAAAAGCAAGAAGTTATGTATAAGAGAATTCCATAAGGCTATCAGCTGACTTTTCAGCAGAAACTCTGAAGGCCAGAGGGAATGGCATGATATATTTAGTGATGAAAGGCAAAAACCTACAACCAAGAATACTCTACCCAGCAAGTCTTTTGTTCAGATTTGAAGGAGTGATAAAAAGTTTGACAGACAACCAAAAGCTAAAAGAGTTCAGTACCACAAAACTAGCTTTGTAAGAAATGTTAAACACAACCAATAACTTGGCGTGGATGTGGAAAAAAGGGAACCCTCGTGCACTGTCGGTGGGAATGTAAACTGGTGCAGCTGCTATGGAAAACAGTGTGGAGATTCCTCAAAAAATTAAAACTAGACCTAACATATGATCCAGCAATTCAACCTCTGGGTATTTATCCAAAGAAAACATGATAAATATAACTAACATCAATGTATGTTGTATATTAAAGGCGTTAAGAAAGTAAATCCTAAGAGTTCTCGTTCCAAGGGAAAAAAATATTTTTTTCTAATTCTTTAATGTTGTATATATATGAGATGATGGCTGTTCACTAAACTTACTGTGGTAATCATTTTACGATGTATGTAAGTCAAATTATTGTGCTGTACAGCTTAAACTTATACAGTGCTGTATGTCAGTTATATCTCAAGAAAAAAAACAGAGTAGATGCCTAAAAATTTAAAACATTAATATTTTAAATGAAGTGACTACTAATATTTTAAAAATTATCAACATTTAGAAAATGCACTTTGTCAGAAACACCTTCATCTTCAGTATAGTTGAATATTTTTGTTTCACTTTCACATTTACTTTTGCTTTTGCATACTGAAATAAGTACAGTGTTCTTTATTCTGCTAATCTATGCTAAGCACAATTTGCCAAGCTGCTTTCAAGTATTTAATCAATTTCCTATGCAATACTCTGGTCTAATTTCTTAGGGAAAAGCACCAAGAGATGGGCAATGGAATCTTTTTCTATCAAAACATCACTAACTCTCAGGGGAAAAAGTACTAAAATTCAATGAAGGATTAAAAAAACCCTTTATAATAATTAAAATTTATTTTAAATCTAGGAACATAAAGCACTATCCAATACAGCAAAATTAAAATGCAGTCCACTTAAATAAAAAAGTAAATTCCAGCTATATGTGTCTACAAGAGTTACACAGCACAGGGGAAAAAAAAGACAGATAGTTTGAAAGTAAAAGAATGGAAAAGATAAACCATGCAAATCGTAAGCATAAGAGCAGCTTATAGTAATATACGATGAAATAAATTTCAAAACAAGAAATAATACCACAGATAAGAGGAATATTTCATGATGACCAAAGGGAATCATTAGGAAGGTGAACCAATCACAAATGTGCATGGATCTAATAACAACAAAGCTTCAAACTATGTGAAGCAAAAAATTACAGATCTAAAAGTAGAAATACATCCAGAATTACAGTTGGGGACTTTAATGCCCTTTCCTTAGGAACTGACAGAATTAGACCAAAACATAAAAATCAGTAAAGCCTTAAGAAGATTTTAGCAATACTATCAACTACCTTGACTTAATTGTCATTTTAGAACACTACATCTAACAGCTACAGAATTCAGATTCTTTTTAGGTGCCCATTCTTCAAGATATGCTGCTGGGCATAATTCTCAATAAATTTCTAAAGATTTAAATCTAACAGTATTTTCCCTGTCCATGACAAAATTAATTAGAATTCAGTAGCAATAAGATATTTAGAAAAACTCCAAATATTTGGAAACTAAGCAACACAGCTTTATTCATAATATCCCATATCTGGAAAGAGCACAATGTTCATCAACTGGAGACTGAGAAGACAAATTGTGGTATACTTATACAACTGAGTATTACTTACTGATTAAAAAAGAATAAACTATATGTATACATTCAACAAACATGGATGAAAACTACAAAAATATTTTGTTGAGGGGAAGAAGCTGGACATAAAGGAGTACATATCATTATGATTTTATAAATAAGAAGTTTAAGTACTGGAAAAACCAAGCTAGTGTGACAGAAATCAAAATAGTGGCTGAGAATGGAGACTGGCTTGTAGGTGGCATTAAAGAACTTTCTGGGCTGATGGAAATGTTCTATATTTTGTTTGCAGTGGTGGTTTCATCGGTGTACACACATGAAAATGCACTGAGCTATATATACATTTAAGATCTATGCATTTCACAGCAGCTAAATTTTACCCAACTTAAAAAACCATTTAAGGTACAGGCAACTAAAAAAAAAAAAAAAAGGAAATAATTAAATAAAACAATAAAATAAGGAGTCAATTTCAGATCTGAGGAGTTCCTTAAATATGTGCTGTAACATCAACATAGAAGAAGCAATTCCCTGAGCACAACAAAAGAAAACGTACATACATTTAATAATTATATTCTAGTAAAATTAAGATCACTATAATAATAACACTCAAAATAAAAATTATATGATTAAATTTGTAATGGTTTCATAGCTAAATGTTAATTTTTTTGTTACTATTTATTTCTCATTTTAGAGTCAGCAATAAAAAGACAAATTCAAATAAACTGAACACATCCAAACCATCTAATTTAATTCAGTTTCAAACAAGATAATGGACCTTTTAAATTATACTGGGTAAGGGCTTCCCTGGTGGCAGAGTGGTTAAGAATCCGCCTGCCAGTGTAGGGGACATGGGTTCGAGCCCTGGTCCAGGAAGATCCCACGCACCTCGGAGCAACTAAGCCCACACGCCACAACTACTGAGCCTGTGCTCTAGAGCCCGCGAGCCACAACTACTGAGCCCACATGCCACAACTACTAAGCCCACGTGCCACAACTACTAAAGCCCGTGCGCCGAGAGCCCGTGCTCCGCAACGAGAAGCCACCGCAATGAGAAGCCTGCGCACCGCAATGAAGAGTAGCCCCCGCTCAGCGCAACTAGAGAAAGCCCACACGCAGCAACAAAGACCCAACGCAGCAAAAAATAAAAATAGATTTATTAAAAAAATAAATTATACTGGGTAAAAAGAGGTCTTTTCTTTTTGGTTAACAATAATAGAAGTAAAATGAAACTTCTGGGGCCAAAGACAGCAGTCTGGTATAGTGGTTATATCAACCCTTTTCTAAAAAATTGAGATACCTGGGTCCCACCCTCAGAGTTTCCAACTCTCCACACCTAGGCTGGAGTTGGGCAGCACTGTCTTTAAAGAGCTCCATGGGTGATCCTAATATAAGCCAGAACTATCTGTGTTCAGCTAAGTGTACTACTGGCTAAGAGCATAGACCTCAGAGACAGACAGACTGCCTGGCCTGTCTTTGCCATTTAGTAGCTCTGCAAACCTAAGCAAATGATTTAACTTTTCTATGCCTCAGTAAGCTCATCTGTAATATCTAGATAATCTACGTCTACTTCATGGTTTTTTTTTTTTAAGGCTGCACCGTGCAGCATGTGGGATCTCAGTTCCCTGATGAGGGACTGAACCTGTGTCCCCTGCACTGGAAGTGAGGAGTGTTCACCACTGGACGGCCAGGTAAGTCCCTCTACTTCATAGTTTTGATGTGAGGAATAAAATGAGTTTTAAGTACTTAGAATAGTGCTTGGCACATAGTAAATGATAATAAATGTTCGCTATCATTATTTTCTATCAAGAAACACCTATCTTATAATGAACGGGGCACACAATTGACTAAACGTTGGTAATTATTTGAGCAACCTTGCTAAAAAATTCTTTAAATGCAGTTTTAAAATTGAGACTAGAAAATGTTATTTCTAATCTTAAGAAACTCTTAAGAAACTGGCTGAGTTCTATTGTAGATAATATATATACATTTTTAAGGAGAAATTTGAGTAGTTATGTACTAGGAAATAAAAATAATACTACTGGGAGAATGGAATTAAATGTTAAAAGTGAGACTAAAACACAGGAAACAAGCACGTTATGTAATTTGTACTCAGCATATGTTTGTTGGATAAAGAAGTGTTAGCTGGATGAGAATGTATAAAAGCCTTTATTTCGCTGTGAACTAGATGAATGAAAAATGCCTCTTTTGGTTACTGACCAGGCCACATTCATAATTTTTTACGTTATTTTCTCCCATTTCCCCTTAGAATCTGAAGTTCTGGATTATAAAACACAAAATTTTCAATACAGTTACCTTCAATAAGTACTATAAATAAGTATTTTTAGCTCTTGGACATTCAAACTCAAGATTTTGCTCCTACAGTGGAAAATGAGTTCAAGATGAAGGTTACCATTTGTAATTAATTATAATGTGCAAATTTTCACATATGGTACTAATCTTTTGATTTATTCAAGAAGTCAATTTAATTAGTTCCTTGGGAAATATAAAAAGTTATGTCCAAAGGAATATTAAGTAAATGTTAAGTAAAAACAGCTGTTATTTTCAACTTTATATCATTAAGGGATTTAGTAACTTGAACAAAAAATATTAATTCTGATTTATCAGTAATCAATTCAAATGTTTCTGTGTCTCAAAATTACATGTAATTATAAAGTTTATTTACCATTTTTCAATAATATCCCAATTACGGTATTGTTCTAAGTTATTTTAAGTAGAAATATGTTCATAGCTACTACAAATGAATGTTCAAGTTCACATCAATTGACTGAGATCCCACTGGGAGGACACAGTGGTTTCTAATCCACTAGAGTAAAGGAGAAGAAAGCAAGGGGGAAAAAAAAAAAATCCAGAAGGGAAAAATTTTAAAATGTAGGTACCCTCTATTGCAAAGTCTATCCTAAGCTCTCGGTAGAAAACCCTGATCCAATGTCTTATTCAAAACTGTTTGAACCTTCCATGATCTGACCTGCCTACTCCATCTTTCTTTATCACACTCCCCCATAATCCATTCCTGTCATAAAGGGCATCTTTCAGTTCCTCAATAATGCTGTTTTCCTTCTAGCTTCTGGGCATTCTTACATGCTGTTCCTTCTACACAGAAAATTCCCTACACCATTTTGATTAATTTCTATTCAGGGAAGCATTTCCTGTCCCATAGATATGATTAAGCCCAACTGCTAAGTATTTTCATAACTCTTCTGTGTTCCTTTTATTTAAAAACTCTTCATATTCTATGATTACATTTGTTTAATAGTGTCTTCCTCACTAGACGGCACTTTTATGAGTAGTAAAAGTATGTTTTATTTATCATTTATCACTGTATCTGAAATGACTAGCTAGAGTACATAAGGCCTTGTACACAGAATGTCCTCAGTAAATAGTTCCTAATTGAAAGAAACAAGGAAGGGAAAGAGAAGGGAAGGGAAGGGAAGGAAGCAAGGGAGGAAAGAAAATAGGGAAGGAAGGGGATGGGAAAAAAACAGGAAACAAGAAGAGAAAAAAAGGGAAGAAAAGGAAGAATGGATGGAAAGACTGATTATCTGTAAAACAGGAGTCTACTCTCATATCCCTTAACACTCCTTGTAGAATTTAAGACCATGGAAAGAATTCTAAGATAAAGACCAGAAGAGAAATGGTAGTTAGTGTGATTCTTGTGTTATAACATTTTTACTCTACCTTTTCACTAATCCTGATTTTGATTCCCAGACCCCTGGCTCTGGAAGATTCTAATAGAGCTTTCTGTGACATACAGTAAGCTCTCTGATCCCAAGATACCTATATTTTCTTCACAGGTTTCTATTTCTGGCCTCCAAATTAAATTTAACCTTGAATAAGCAAATGAAAAATAATATCAATCACAATAGAGAAATTTCCTTTTCACAGATTAAAAACTCTGATTAACATCATGAACAATTACTTACTATGTGCTAGTCATTTATCTTGTATCATAACACACAATATATCTTATTTAATCTTCACAACAATCCGGGAGATACTGTCCACACATTTTTACAAAAAGCTATCAAAGACAGGAAGTGAGGTTAGAGCACAGGTGTAGCTTCAGAGGCCTGCTCTTGACCAACAATGCCTCTTTTGTATACCTTATGGCAATAGAGAAAATTCTGAATTCCAGAATATTGCCTGATGATTAACAAATTTTTAGATGAGACCTATTAACCATAACCCTTGTACCTTAACACCTTGGGGCCTGCAAGGAGAAACAATGCCGACATTCCTTGAAAGGGAACTGGAGTAGTACCTGCTATTGTGAGGCTGCAAGGGAACAGCTACCTTGAGCTGTTCCAATGTCCATACTTCCATGAGAACTGGGAACATCTATGCTTTTTTTTTTCTTTTCTCAGACAGCTCTCAATTCATCACCTCCCTGGTCAATGCAATTCAACTTTTGAGGGCTTGCTGTATTAAAACTCAAGTGCTCTCATCTTTAAACTGAATGTGTCATTTATGTAAAACAAAAGATAATTAACAATGTGTGAACCTTATTTGCATCCTAATTCAAATAAACTTTTAAAAAATTTGACATTTATGAAATAATTAGAAATTTGAACAATGAAGATTAAGGAATTCATGTTTTAGAAAGTGATAACAATTTGTATTATGGCTCTGTTTAAAATAAGAGTATCTTTATCTTTTACAGATATATATTAAAAAACAAAACACAACCACCATCCCCACTTAAAAAAAAAGATAGAAGTTAACTTGCAGAGGTTTTGCCTATTGGTGTGTTAATAGTGGTCTTTATTACTTTAAATTAACAGTGTCTTTATAAGATTGAAAAGCTAATGAAAAAATTAAAAAACAATTGGTCAAGTATCCATGTAGTTTATCACCAAATATAAGCTCTGGATGACAGGTTACATTTTAAATTTTTTCCAGATGTTTGACATAGTATTGCGATGCCTTAGGTCAGGGGTCCCCAAACCCCGGGACACGGACTGGTATCAGTCCACGGCCTGTTAGTAACTGGGCCGCAGAGCAGGAGGTGAGTGGCAGGCAAGCGAGCGAAGCTTCATCTGCCGCTCCCCATCGCTCGCATTACCACCTGAACCATCCCCACCGGCCCCCACCAGTGGAAAAATTGTCTGCCACGAAACCAGTCCCTGGTGCCAAAAAGGTTGGGGACCACTGCCTCAGGTAATAATATGTGACTGAAGTATAATTGCACTCTTTCATTTTCTTGTGAGCTAAATCACTCAAAACATAGTATTTTTTGTTTACAGCAAGTGCCCTAAGTCAATTAGAAACACCCCTCATATTTTTTTGGAATATTTATTCAGATCATCTGATCTAAAAATGGCAAATAATATGTAGTTATTTTAATCAAAGAGATCAAACCACCTATTTACCTAGCCCCCAAAACCCACCATAGTTTATAAGTTGTCAATAAATAAAAGATTTTATAAGAAAGCTGTGAGTTATACTGAATAGGAACAGTATTAACATCACTAAATTAAATCTGTAACAATGTTACAATTTTTGTATTGTGTTACATATTTTAGAGACCAATTTAAAAAGGGAATAGTCAAGATCTTAAAAACACCACTGTTCTAATGCAAAAGGTTAAAAAAGAAAAAGTCCTGTCATAAGATTAACGTAAACATAAAAAAGAAATAGAAGAAAATGGTAGTTTTTAGTTAAGAATGGAAAACCTTTAACTACAAACTTAAATCAGAAAGTAGTTAAGGCTTGTACCAAAATAAAAAAACAAACAAACCCCATAAAAACCTCTAAATTAACAAAAAAGTGATGCCAAAAAAGGTACTTTAGTCAAGCCAAAAGCCGTTTTCCATTCTGCTTTTCCATAAATAAGTTAAAAAAAATTTTTTTTAACCCAGTGAGTCATATAGAATGGAAATATCTGAGCATTCAGGTCCCATGAAAGCTCTGGAAACTTACTTCAGTTTTTCCTCTTCACTCAATGTCTTCCACAGTTCTTCAATTTGTACTGTTGCATCTTCCAAACTGGTCTTGGAATTGTCTGTGAGAAACTGAGCACGATGATCTTGAACAAAAAGGGCGCTTGCTGACATGGGTTTCTTGATTACTCGATTGCTAATTAAATCATAAGCTGTAATCTGTCCAGATTTGTTATCTACCACATTTGATTTTTTGTTATAGGAACTTTCACTGAAATTCTTTTGTTCAGGACTTGGGTTATTATTATTATTACTTACTTTACATGCTAAACTTTCGTAAGGCACTAAAATTTTCACAGGTTCAATGTTTTCTCCTCTTGAATCTTTAAGTGCATTTCCCTTGCTCCAGTCATCTACACAAATTTCCAAAGACTTCTCAGGAAGTGCTTCTTCCTCATTTTCCCCACTCTCATCTATATGGCCTTTACTGCCATTTTCTGATTGGGCTTGCTTAACAGAACCTACAAAACAAATTTCACTATATTCCTTTTGGGTGTCCTCACATGATAAATCATTCATTGGGATCTCCTGAAATGTATTTCCACTGTTCTTATCAATGCTAGAATTTTCACTATTAAAATGATCATCATAATGGTCACCAGTATGCATCTGACGATTCAAACAATAATTAGTGTTTTTCCCAGATTTATCATTATGCACATCATTCTGGAAAGGAATGGCTGAAGTATCAACATTTGGATAATTATTTCCAGATGTTTCCATCGTAGTAAAAAGCACATCTGTTTCTGTTGTTTTACTAACAACCATGTCATCTGAGGAAACATCTGTTTTATTACTTTCATAAGAATTTGTACGAGGTAGTGATCCATAATAAGTTGTCATCAGATTTTCAAGAGCAATCAACACAGATTCCTAAAAATACAAATGAACAAATGTTAGAGGAAATTATGAAAATAATATTAAAAAATCTACAGAAACAAGCAAATCTTTTTCATATCAGGTTAGGACTGCGTAAGTTTATAAATAGCATAAATACAAAAAAAAATCTGAAAAAGATTACCTTATTCTGTAATAATACTTGACTTTTATCTGGTGTTAAATTCACATCTACATCAGCTGTAGGAACATCAATTTTCAGAAAGAAAATGGGATACAAACGAGTAGATTCCTTTAGGCATTTCAGATTGTAATAATGTCGGATTAGCTAGAAATATATGTAATGAGTGAAAGACAAAAAAGAAAGACATAAAAAAAGATAGTATAGCCATCTTTAAAATACCACCAAAAGAAGCATATTTAACTGAGAAACTGAGTGGTTGTAACTGCTTATTAGGAAAAGTAGTATCTAAATAGTAATGCTCATTTAGAGGCTTTGAACTTACATAAAGCACAAGCATTCATTAAGAAGTACAAATATCCAATGCAACTGGCTTCATGGTTAAAAGATCATAGTGTCATGGATGTTTTGAAAGTCCTGGGTTCAAATCCAAATTGTGTTACTTCCTCGTTATGTGGTCTAAGATAGTCACAAACATTTCAGTCTCTTCACTATAAATAAGGATAATAATTCACCACAGAACTGTTGTGAAGAGTCATATGTAAGGTACCTAGCACAATGCTTAATAAATGATATTGTAACTATCTTTCCTTTTCCTTATTTTGGAACAAATTCTTAGAAGTAGTCCTTATAAGAAGCTGACAAGTGACAGAGTTTTTATTTCTGATCCAAGTGATACTTTTTCTTAAAAAGATTACCTTTAATATATCTTTTTGGTGTACTGGTCGACTGTTTATAAAGATGAAACTCCTTTCTGGGGTTGAAAGACTTGTGAAAGAGTGGTCTGCATCATGCTTTGGAAGAAATCCACTTAGATAAATCTATAATTGTAATAAATAATTACAGAATTGATATGCAATGTCAATGATAAATGTGATTCCACGGGTCTGGCTATATACATTAAGAGGTATAAAAAAATTGAGACTTCCCTGGTGGCTCAGTGGTTAAGAATCCGCCTGCCAATGCAGGGGACATGGGTTCGAGCCCTGGTCTAGGAAGATCCCACATGCCGCAGAGCAACTAAGCCCGTGCGCCACAACTACTGAGCCTGCGTGTCACAACTACTGAAGCCTGCACGCCTAGAGCCCGTGCTCCGCAACAAGAGAAACCACCGCAGTGAGAAGCCCATGCACCGCAACGAAGAGTAGTCCCCACTCGCCGCAACTAGAGAAAGCCCACACACAGCAACGAAGACCCAAAGCAGCCAAAAATTTAAAAGTTTAAAAAAATAATAAAATAAGTAAAATGAATTAAAAAGCCTAAATAACACTGTATATTTTTTTTAAAAGGTATAAAAAAATTAACAAACAAATGGATTTTCATCTTAAGGTCTAAAGAGCCATATATTTCCTGATAACCATGTCATGAGCATTAACCTTAAATAAATTACTGAAGCGTGTTAAATTGGTGTTCTCAGCCTCTGACTCTCCCTTTTTGCAATTCTATTTTAAGGAAAAACTGGCATTCATGAGAGTTTCACCAACGGGCATATATCCTATTGTCATAGGACATACAGCATAAATACTGCTCTCTGCTCAACCTGATCTTCTTTCTGTCGTCTAAATATTTCTTTCCTCATACTGTGACTTTCCTCTGGCTCTTTATCCTTTTCTTTTCAGCCACCGTTTTCTGTAAAGAAGTGGCTGTTTCTATCTTTATTCTGAGTATGCCAGGAAGTCAATCTGACTGGGTTTTCATTACTGAGGGAAAAAAAAAAATCTTTTACTCTTTGATACATTGCAGCATTGTACTTTATCTTCATTTTTGTTTAGAGAACTATTTTACATATGTTTGAAGAGGGAGAAAATAAAGAAGAATCCTAGAAAAAATACCAGCGAGAAGATTGATTTAGGGAACAGAAGGCAAGGAAAATGCTCCTACTTTTACTTTTAAAGGTAATACAGAGAATTGTTAGGAATACTGGATAGAGCCAGACTGACATGATTTAAATCCCAGCTCTACTACTAGTGTGATCTTGGTCAAATTATTCAAAATACAGGCCTATAATAATCTCTTATCTGAAACAACTGGCATCAGCTGTAACCTGTTAAGAAACAGTAATAATGGGAAAATTTCAGCTTAGGTTTAGAAAAGCAAGAGTGTCAGTGGGGGTGCTATTTTTAGTTAAGCAGAAACCATTAGGCTCCTTACCAATGTATTCTGCAGGCTGCCACCTATGTCTATGGCTATCCCTGCCCTTGGAAATAAGTGTTTAAGGAGATGCAGTACCAATTTTAGAACACTAAGCACATTACCGTCACAGTGCCAAACTGTGCCAATTAAAAAAAGTTAATAAATAAACCTAGATAATCCATTATAAAATGAAAATACTTAATTAACTGTAAAACTTCACAAGACTTATAAATGGTTGTATAATTTACCAAGTAACATGAGACCCTTCTTAAAGCACCTGCTGAGCATCAGGGAGAGCCTGTTTAGCCCCTGAAAGACTTATTGGGCTTGTTGATGGAAAAAAAAATACCCAGAATAGGGAAGAATGAAAATTAAAATGAAGAAAAAATTGGTAATATTGCTCGTGTTTTCCTTCCACACCATCTTGGCTGGCCACTGAATAAATACTATTACTTCCGAATACTGAGCTTTAAAAATGGCTTAAGACAACCTTAAGAGCTAACAAACTGTAAGTTATATGGAATAGTAAAATCAAATGGCAAAGTCTTATAAAATGCTATAAAAAGTGAAAATCCATCTAGTTCGAGTGAAGAAAAATGTCTGTAAGAGACCAAATCAGTGCAACAAAATAAAAAATTAGATAGACCTTATAAGATTCTATACCCAACTATTAACTAAATAGCAAAACAAAAATCAAAGGCAAAATATAAACAAATAATTCTCCCCTGATTGTCCTTCAGCTATGGACCCCTCTCTCCTTCCCTTCATCTCCAATATTCTATAACCTGGCTTCTACCTCAGTGACCAACTCCAATGGACACTTAGTTCTACCCTTACCTGACTCTCTACAGACCCTGATACCAATGACAACTCTCTACTTTGAGAAGCATGACACTGCTTCAGCCTTCTCTTTTGGTCTTTCCGTTTCCTCTCTGACACTTCCTCTTTAGTCTGGTTTGCTGGTTTCTCTCCCTTTGCTTACAGCCTATAATGATGATGGTCCCCCTGAGTTCCATCATCAGACCCTTTTTTCTTGCTCTCCACTCTCCCTGAGTAATTTCATTCCCATCTATACACATACACCAGTGACGCTAAGATACAGACGTAGAACCTTTATTTCTTTCATCCCCCAATGCTTACTATCTTTAACTAGCTGTCATACAAATCTTCTCAATCTCACCACATTCAAAACTTGATAAAATATTTAAGCTCACTTCTACCCTGCTGTCCAACTAGCTCCTCCTGTATTCCTTTACCATGATAAACAGCCCTGCCCCCTACCCAGTTTGTCAAACCCATCTCTTCTTCTCTGCCCCGATTCTGTTGAAGTAACCTTGACATTCTCCTCTTTCGGTAAACCTCTAGAACCCTATGGGAATTATGTTTCTAAAGTAAAAATTTAAGTACTTCTGATCAGGACAGTGGAATAAATTCACACTTATTAATAATTCCCTTCTCTCCATCCCAACTGCAAATACATAGCAGTGATAGATAAAATAAATTTTTACAAAAATTTTTAAAGACCTAACCATTTAAAAATAAGACAAACATAAAGATGTTTTGAATGCTAAACATAACAGGGAGTGATGGAGGAAATCAAAAGCCCTTACGTGCTCTATGATCAGAAACCAGCTGTATCAGAAAAAAAAAAATTGTAACGATGTGTGATTATGGATGTAACTAGGCTTACTGTGGTGACCACTTCACAATGTATACATATAACAAATCATAACACTGTACACTTGAAATTAATATGTCAACTGTATATCAATTAAAAAAAAAGAAACCAGCTGGTCAATTGGAAATTCAATTCTGGTATGGAAATCACATATAGTTAGGGGATTTAAATCAGTCTTTCCCTTTGAAATGGGCAAATTTCTCCTCCCACCCCCACAAATGTTTAAAAGATACTGTGACCACTGTTTGGAGCTGCTTGCAAGGATCACCAGAAAGAACAGAGACAACTCCAAAACCAAAAATAAGGTTTAGCCAAGTCAGCTAGGAAAAAGGGTCTGCAAAATCTTGGCAGGACAAAAGGCATGAACTACTAATATTAATACCTAGTTTTGAATTGGAGCTGGGAGGGCAGTGGTATCTGCCAAACTATGGGAAGGGAGGGGAAAGTGGGAGGGAAAAACAAAACAATAAATCTGCATTCAAAGTGATTTTGTAAATTAAAATTTTAAAGCATATAAAGTAGCAGAGAATGAGAGAATATTCTCTCAGGAATAAAAATGATAGAGCAATATGAAAATGACTGAAATTAGTATGTGTACCATGCTTTTAAAAGAGTAAATAAAAAACCATTATTATTTTAAAAAAACGCAGAAGATAAAGAAATCAAAACTGGTACCTATAAATCAAGTTTAGAAGAAAGAACAGAAAAGTAGATATTGTTTTGGTAATAAAAATCAGGCAGCACTGAGGAATTCACCCAGAACTTAGCATGGATTGATGCAGAGCTATCAAAGAGAAGATAGATGTCAAAACAAACAAACAAACAAAAAAACCAACTTGAGGAGTTCCATCAAACCAACGAAGCCACACTGGGAAACTCCATAAGAAATGCCACCACAGCAGTGGTGCAGCTGGGATCACCATCCGTAATTAGGAGATTCTTCCCATATGGAGTTGCTATAGATAAGAAAGGGACCCTCAACATTACAGAAACAGATATTATGAAGATTTTCTGCACCCAAGGTTCCCAATGACTTATGCATCTGCCACCCCAGTCTAGTGAAGGGCCTTGGTGGCCAAGTTTCACAACCTGAATGTATGCAATGAGGACAAAAGTGAGGTGAGAGGGGCAAACATTAGCAGTTGGTAAACAACTTAAGATTGATTTTGGCTAGGAATGACAATGGGTCAAGGAAACTCTGAAAGCCCAGAAAGCATGGAATGGTGATGGGTAGCTGGTGGCAACATAAATACAATACCCATTTAGACACACAGTGCATGAACAAAAGAGAGATTTGGTTGGATGATCATTCTCACTAGAGAGACACTCAAAAGTCTGTCCTCCTGACAACCCACTGAAGTGGTACTACTCAGCAACACATGGTTTCCAAGTTCCCTCATTTCCCCCATGCAAGAATAACCACATGAAGGTGCAGCAAAGTTTTGGTTATCTGTCAAAGATTACCAGCAGCCCTTGTACAATTCTATCTCAAGAGAAAGTTTAAAAATCAATGGACATGGGGCTACCTGGTGGTGCAGTGGTTAAGAATCCGCCTGCCAATGCAGGGGACACGGGTTCGAGCCCTGGTCCAGGAAGATCCCACATGTCGCGGAGCAACTAAGCCCATGCGCCACAACTACTGAGCCCACGTGCCACAACTACTGAAGCCCGCACGCCTAGAGCCCGTGCTCCGCAACGAGAAGCCATGCCAATGAGAAGCCCGTGCACCACAAGGAAGAGTAGCCCCTGCTCGCCGCAAACAGAGAAAGCCCGCGTGCAGCAACAAAGACCCAATGCAGCCAAATAAAATAAAAATAAAATAATAAAATAAATAAATTTATTTTAAAAAATCAATGGACATGCATAGATCTGGCAACATATCTCAATACAGATCAAAGAAAAGAAATCCCAACTGCAGGACTGACTCATGTTCCAATCACACATGGAATCATAACTAACCAAGGTCTAAATCAGTGCTTTTCCTACTTGAATATGCACTCGGAGACCGTATTAAAATGCAGATTCTCATTCAGTATGTCTGGGATGAGGCCTGAGATTCTTCACCTAACAAGCTTCTAAGTAATGCCAATGCTGCTGGTCTTCAGACCAAACTATGACAGGTAGAATCTCTAAAGCACAACACCACAGATATCATGTCTGGATCTCCTGTCACAAGCTTCCTGGGTTACCAGCATAGGCAACAAAGTTCCAGGAAGCCACAGGGAACCCAGGGGAATTTAGACAGTACCCTTATTATCCCAAGTCAGCCACCATGACCAGTCCAAGGTGGCACTAGTGTCTAAACTATTAAACAACTATTAAGAGAGCTCTGAAAAACAGAACCCATGTCAGATCATGGCCACTAAGGGTGGCCTGAATTGTTCCTCAGGAGAGAGAACTCTTAACACATTAATTGAGCGCAAGCTCCCATCCAAGACTCTAATAAGATGATAATTAAGAACTCAATACTGCAAAAAAGGATAGGAGGGGAACTAGTAGCAGAAAAGAGATTGCAACAAATTATAAAAAAGAAAAGGAGAATAGAGAAGTCATAGTAATGTATACTCCATATAAGCTTTCAACTTTTAGAATGAATCTTCAAATAAAAGATGATTACATAATTAAAAATCTTCCAACAAACAAAAGATGGTTACATAAGAAAATAGGTTATTAAGCTAGATAACATGAAAGTGGAGCTGACATGACTGAGAGGGAGAAGAGCGGGTAGAAGTAAGACTGGGAGTGTTAATAACCTCATCCAATATTATTGGGACTGAAGAAGACTGTCTGAAGCTGACAGATCAAGAAAATAAAGCTGGAATACATATCTAGGATGGGAAAGGGAAAACAAAGGTAAGAGAGCTCAACTTCTTTTCTTTCATTGCAGAAAGTAAACAGATGAAGATTCTAAATTGAAAATCACTTAAAAAATTAATGTAGCCACGATACTTAAAATTAAACAATAAACAGAAAAGATAAAAACAGGAAGCAGGGCTGGGAAGAGAGGTTTAATATGAGCTCTGTGCGTATTTTCTTTTTGTACCTTATACACATACTTCGTTAAAATTTTAAAAGAAAAACTTCTTGCAACCCCAACCCCACAAAAAAGAAATAATTTAACAGTTTCATTGGTAAATTAGAATTATTAAAGGACATTTTTGTTGTATACCTGAGATTCTTCAGAGTGGTACTGAAAGGGTTCCATGTTGCCCATAACAGCAGTCCCCAGAACAGACATGAGAGCCATTTTATGATCTGATACTCTAGTTTTCTGCCAAATAATTGCCTAGGGACAAAATAACACAGACAACTTTTGACACAATTTGGATTTAGTAAACTCAAGTACTTATACAATTTATTGCTATATTTAGCATTCATCCCTAGCTTATATATTCCACATCATCTATAAGATATGCATGTCTGGGGCTTCCCTGGTGGCGCAGTGGTTGAGAATCTGCCTGCTAATGCAGGGGACACGGGTTCAAGCCCTGGTCTGGGAAGATCCCATATGGCGCGGAGCAACTAGGCCCGTGAGCCACAACTACTGAGCCTGCGCGTCTGGAGCCTGTGCTCCGCAACAAGAGAGGCCGCGATAGTGAGAGGCCCGCACATCGCAATGAAGAGTGGCCCCCACTCGCCGCAACTAGAGAAAGCCCTCGCACACAAACGAAGACCCAACACAGCCAAAAATAAATATATAAAAATAAATAAATAAATAAAAGATTACTATTAAAAATAATAATAAAATAAAATTAAAAAAAAAAGATATGCATGTCTGACAGAACTCCGTTTCCAAATTTTAGTAGCCAAATATCCTGCAGTGTAGAATCTATTTTAACTTCCCTTAACCTCAATTTTCTTCTCTCTGTAAGACGACTAAGAATAATTATCTCCCCGAGTTGTTGGAAGATGAAAATATATGATGTAGGCAAACACATAGGCAGGTGTCTGGCATAAAACAGTTTCATTAAATATTAATTCTCGGACTGATAACCAAGATGGCGGAGTAGAAGGATGTGCTCTCACTCCCTCTTGCGAGAGCACCAGAATCAAAACTGGCTGCTGGACAATCATTGACAGGAAGACCCGGGACTTCACCAAGGAGGATACCCCACGTCCAAGGACAGAGGAGAAGCCACAGTGAGACGGTAGGAGGGGCGCAATCAGAGTAAAATCAAATCCCATAACTGCTGGGTGGGTGACTCACAGACTGGCGAACACTTATACCACAGAAGTCCACCCACTGGAGTGAAGGTTCTGAGCCCCACGTCAGGCTTCCCAACCTGGGGGTCCGGCTACGGGAGGAGGAATTCCTAGAGAATCAGACTTTGAAGCCTAGTGGGAATTGATTGCAGGACTTTGACAGGACTGGGGAAAACAGAGACCCCACTCTTGGAGGGCACACACAAAGTAATGTGTGCATCGGGACCCAGGGGAAGGAGCAGTGACCCTGGGGGAGACTGAACCAGACCTACCTGCTGGTGTTGGGGGGTCTCCTGCAGAGGCGAGTGGTGGCTCTCTTTCACCGTGGGGATAAGGACACTGGCAGCCGAAGTTCTGGGAAGTTCTCCTTGGCGTGAGCCCTCCCAGAGTCTGCCATTAACCCCACCAAAGAGCACGGGTAGGCTCCAGGGTTGGGTTGCCTCAGGCAAAACAACCAACAGGGAGGGAACCCAGCCCCACCCATCAACAGTCAAGTGGATTAAGGTTTTACTGAGCTCTGATGCCACAGCAACAGGGAGGGAACCCAGCCCCACCCATCAACAGTCAAGTGGATTAAGGTTTTACTGAGCTCTGACCACCACAGCAACAGTCAGCTCTACCCACCACCAGAGCCTCCCATCAAGCCTCTTAGATAGCCTCAACCACCAGAGGGCAGACAACAGAAGCAAGAAAAACTCCAATCCTGCAGCCTGTGGACCAAAAACCACAGTTACAGAAAGATAGAGAAGATGAAAAGGCAGAGGGCTATATACCAGATGAAGGAACAAGAAAAAACACCAGAAAAACAACTAAATGAAGTGGAGATAGGCAACCTTCCAGAAAAAGAATTCAGAATAATGATAGTGAAGATGATCCAGGACCTCGGAATAAGAATGGAGGCAAAGATTGAGAAGATGCAAGAAATGATTAACAAAGACCTAGAAGAATTAAAGAACAAAAAACAGAGATGACCAATACAATAACTGAAATGAAAACTACACTAGAAGGAATCAATAGCAGAATAACTGAGGCAGAAGAACGGATAAGTGACCTGGAAGACAGAATGGTGGAATTCACTGCTGCGGAACAGACTAAAGAAAAAAGAGTGAAAAGAAATGAAGACAGCCTAAGAGACCTCTGGGACAACATTAAACGCAACAACATTCGCATTATTGGGGTCCCAGAAGGAGAAGAGAGAGAGAAAGGACCAGAGAAAATATTTGAAGAGATTATAGTCGAAAACTTCCCTAACATGAGAAAGGAAATAGCCACCCAAGTCCAGGAAGCGCAGAGAGTCCCATACAGAATAAACCCAAGGAGAAACACGCCGAGACACATAGTAATCAAAGTGGCAAAAATTAAAGACAAAGAAAAATTATTGAAAGCAGCAAGGGAAAAATGACAAATAACATACAAGGGAACTCCCATAAGGTTAACAGCTGATTTCTCAGCAGAAACTCTGCAAGCCAGAAGGGAGTGGCATGATATACTTAATGTGATGAAAGGGAAGAATCTACAACCAAGATTACTCTACCCGGCAAGGATCACATTTAGATTTGATGGAGAAATCAAAAGCTTTACAGACAAGCAAAAGCTAAGAGAATTCAGCACCACCAAACCAGCTCTACAACAAATGCTAAAGGAACTTCTCTAAGTGGGAAACACAAGAGAAGAAAAGGACCTACAAAAACAAACCCAAAACAATTAAGAAAATGGTCATAGGAACATACATATCGATAATTACCTTAAACGTGAATGGATTAAACGCCCCAACCAAAAGACATAGACTGGCTGAATGGATACAAAAACAAGACCCATATATATGCTGTTTACAAGAGACCCACTTTAGACCTAGGGACACATACAGACTGAGAGTGAGGGGATGGAAAAAGATATTCCATGCAAATGGAAATCAAAAGAAAGCTGGAGTAGCTATACTCATATCAGATAAAATAGACTTTAAAATAAAGAATGTTACAAGAGACAAGGAAGGACACTACATAATGATCCAGGGATCAATCCAAGAAGAAGATATAACAATTATAAATATATATGCACCCAACATAGGAGCACCTCAATACATAAGGCAACTGCTAACAGCTATAAAAGAGGAAATCGACAGTAACACAATAATAGTGGGGGACTTTAACACTTCACTTACACCAATGGACAGATCATCCAAAATGAAAATAAATAAGGAAACAGAAGCTTTAAATGACACAATAGACCAGATAGATTTAATTGATATATATAGGACATTCCATCCAAAAACAGCAGATTACACGTTCTTCTCAAGTGCGCACGGAACATTCTCCAGGATAGATCACATCTTGGGTCACAAATCAAGCCTCAGTAAATTTAAGAAAATTGAAATCATACCAAGCATCTTTTCTGACCACAACGCTATGAGATTAGAAATGAATTACAGGGAAAAAAACGTAAAAAAGACAAACACATGGAGGCTAAACAATACGTTACTAAATAACCAAGAGATCACTGAAGAAATCAAAGAGGAAATAAAAAAATACCTAGAGACAAATGACAATGAAAACACGACGACCCAAAACCTATGGGATGCAGCAAAAGCGGTTCTAAGAGGGAAGTTTATAGCTATACAAGCCTACCTAAAGAAACAAGAAAAATCTCAAGTAAACAATCTAACCTTACACCTAAAGAAACTAGAGAAAGAAGAACAAACAAAACCCAAAGTTAGCAGAAGGAAAGAAATCATAAAGATCAGAGCAGAAATAAATGAAATAGAAACAAAGAAAACAATAGCAAAGATCAATAAAACTAAAAGTTGGTTCTTTGAGAAGATAAACAAAATTGATAAGCCATTAGCCAGACTCATCAAGAAAAAGAGGGAGAGGACTCAAATCAATAAAATCAGAAATGAAAAAGGAGAAGTTACAACAGACACCGCAGAAATACAAAACATCCTAAGAGACTACTATAAGCAACTTTATGCCAATAAAATGGACAACCTGGAAGAAATGGACAAATTCTTAGAAAGGTATAACCTTCCAAGACTGAATCAGGAAGAAACAGAAAATATGAACAGACCAATCACAAGTAATGAAATTGAAACTGTGATTAAAAATCTTCCAACAAACAAAAGTCCAGGACCAGATGGCTTCACAGGTGAATTCTATCAAACATTTAGAGAAGAGCTAACACCCATCCTTCTCAAACTCTTCCAAAAAATTGCAGAGGAAGGAACACTCCCAAACTCATTCTATGAGGCCACCATCACCCTGATACCAAAACCAGACAAAGACACTACAAAAAAAGAAAATTACAGACCAATATCACTGATGAATATAGATGCAAAAATCCTCAACAAAATACTAGCAAACAGAATCCAACAACACATTAAAAGGATCATACACCACGATCAAGTGGGATTTATCCCAGGGATGCAAGGATTCTTCAATATACGCAAATCAATCAATGTGATACACCATATTAACAAATTGAAGAATAAAAACCATATGATCATCTCAATAGATGCAGAAAAAGCTTTTGACAAAATTCAACACGCATTTCTGATAAAAACTCTCCAGAAAGTGGGCATAGAGGGAACCTACCTCAACATAATAAAGGCCATATATGACAAACTCACAGCAAACATCATCCTCAATGGTGAAAAACTGAAAGCATTTCCTCTAAGATCAGGAACGAGACAAGGATGTCCACTCTCACCACTATTATTCAACATAGTTCTGGAAGTCCTAGCCACGGCAATCAGAGAAGAAAAAGAAATAAAAGGAATACAAATTGGAAAAGAGGAAGTAAAACTGTCACTGTTTGCGGATGACATGATACTATACATAGAGAATCCTAAAACTGCCACCAGAAAACTGCTAGAGCTAATTAATGAATATGGTAAAGTTGCAGGATACAAAATTAATGCACAGAAATCTCTTGCATTCCTATACACTAATGATGAAAAATCTGAAAGAGAAATTATGGAAGCACTCCCATTTACCACTGCAACAAAAAGAATAAAATACCTAGGAATAAACCTACCTAGGGAGACAAAAGACCTGTATGCAGAAAACTATAAGACACTGATGAAAGAAATTAAAGATGATACCAACAGATGGAGAGATATACCATGTTCTTGGATTGGAAGAATCAACATTGTGAAAATGAGTATACTACCCAAAGCAATCTACAGATTCAATGCAATCCCTATCAAACTACCAATGGCATTTTTTACGGAGCTAGAACAAATCATCTTAAAATTTGTATGGAGACACAAAAGACCCCGAATAGCCAAAGCAGTCTTGAGGCAAAAAAATGGAGCTGGAGGAATCAGACTCCCTGACTTCAGACTATACTACAAAGCTACAGTAATCAAGACAATATGGTACTGGCACAAAAACAGAAACATAGATCAATGGAACAAGATAGAAAGCCCAGAGATTAACCCACGCACCTATGGTCAACTAATCTATGACAAAGGAGGCAAAGATATACAATGGAGAAAAGACAGTCTCTTCAATAAGTGGTGCTGGGAAAACTGGACAGCTACATGTAAAAGAATGAAATTAGAATACTCCCTAACACCATACACAAAAATAAACTCAAAATGGATTAGAGACCTAAATATAAGACTGGACACTATAAAACTCTTAGAGGAAAACATAGGAAGAACACTCTTTGACATAAATCACAGCAAGATCTTTTTTGATCCACCTCCTAGAGTAATGGAAATAAAAACAAAAATAAAGAAATGGGACCTAATGAAACTTCAAAGCTTTTGCACAGCAAAGGAAACCATAAACAAGACGAAAAGACAACCCTCAGAATGGGAGAAAATATTTGCAAATGAATCAACAGACAAAGGATTAATCTCCAAAATATATAAACAGCTCATTCAGCTCAATATCAAAGAAACAAACACCCCAATCCAAAAATGGGCAGAAGACCTAAATAGACATTTCTCCAAAGAAGACATACAGACGGCCACGAAGCACATGAAAAGCTGCTCAACATCGCTAGTTATTAGAGAAATGCAAATCAAAACTACAATGAGGTATCACCTCACTCCTGTTAGAATGGGCATCATCAGAAAATCTACAAACAACAAATGCTGGAGAGGGTGTGGAGAAAAGGGAACCCTCTTGCACTGTTGGTGGGAATGTAAACTGATACAGCCACTATGGAGAACAGTATGGAGGTTCCTTAAAAAACTAAAAATAGAATTACCATATGACCCAGCAATCCCACTACTGGGCATATACCCAGAGAAAACCGTAATTCAAAAAGACACATGCACCCGAATGTTCATTGCAGCACTATTTACAATAGCCAGGTCATGGAAGCAACCTAAATGCCCATCAACAGACGAATGGATAAAGAAGATGTGGTACATATATACAATGGAATATTACTCAGCCATAAAAAGGAAAGAAATTGAGTCATTTGTTGAGACGTGGATGGATCTAGAGACTGTCATACAGAGTGAAGTAAGTCAGAAAGAGAAAAACAAATATTATATATTAATGCATGTATGTGGAACCTAGAAAAATGGTACAGATGAGCCAGTTTGCAGGGCAGAAGTTGAGACACAGATGTAGAGAATGGACATATGGACACCAAGGGGGGAAAACTGTGGTGAGGTGGGGATGGTGGGGTGCTGAATTGGGCGATTGGGATTGACATGTATACACTGATGTGTATAAAATTGATGCCTAATAAGAACCTGCAGTATAAAAAAGCAAACAAAACAACTAATACTAAACTTTCATTGGGTTATTTGTATGGAAATATGTTAATATAAATGTTTCAGACATTACATGAAATTCCTAAAAATCTTATATTTGTATTTGTATGGAAATATGTATGGAAATATGTTAATATAAATGTTTCAGACATTACATGAAATTTCTAAAAATCTTATATTTGTATTTGTATGGAAATATGTTAATATTAATGTTTCAGACATTACATGAAATTTCTAAAAATCTTATATGTTCTGGTATAATGTTATAAGTAATAATCCTAGTTATTACTTTAAAATGTATATCTCAGAAATAACTAATTTTCTTGTCAACTGCATTATTATGAACTTTCATCAAATCTTTTACCGTGGTCATTTTTAAGTCTTTTGTCATTTACAGACAGTTCTGGGTGTACTCTGATGATTTTGCAAATATGTTCCTATAAAAGGGTTTCATCTTTAAGAAATTCATGGAAAAGACTCTGACATGTACAGGTTTCTGGTAACTGTACTGCTGAACTGAATGAATAAGCATTTTCAGAACTCTGATGAAAAACTGATGAACTCATAAAAGTGCTAACAAAAGATCAAGATGAAAAAAAACAATTAATTACATGGGACTGAGTGAACTGATGAGGATGAGTATAATTTTTGTGACTTTCTGTCTGAATTAAAAAAAAAAAAAAAAATCCCACAAGGACTCAGAGGCAAAGAATATACAAATCAATTTTCACGGCAAAGTAAAGGAGCTGTTACAGTGGAGGATTACTGGACTGAATGTCAATATTATGACATAGTATGAGTGTGTTTCATGTTTGGTAATGGCAATCATTGTTGCTTTTGTTGTGGTCATCCATGTACAATGCTTGGTGTCAGTCTATTTATCTCTTGTAAAAATAAAATACAGTGTGTGTGTGTGTGTGAAAAAAAAAAAAAAAAAAAAAAAGCCAGAATCAAAAAAAAAAAAAAAAATGAAAAGAGTCTGCTATCTATCCTCTATATATTTTTAAAAATTCTCTGTAAATGAAATGGTTTTTCCTGCATAATATTTTCAAAAATTCCAAAAAAAAAAAAAAATATTTGTTGAAAAAAAAAAAAATATTAATTCTCTCCCCTCTTCTAATCCTAAACTTCAGAGTATATACTTCAGAGTATATTTAAATTAAATCGCTACTCCAAGTAAAGTACTACTGTTTTATTGAGGACAGACACCTATAAGATTTCTGTAAATAGTCAAACTGGTATAAAAATTTAGGATAATGCATGCTTTTTAAAATTACCTTTATAATTACCTTTTATACACAGAAAACTTTAAAAAAGCTAACTGAACCTTACAGACATAAAAGCTGAATAATGAGCTTGGATTTTTTTCACTGCAAGCATCTAGTAGGGTAGTTTAAGAGACGCATAGTCCAGAGAGACTGCACCAAAGTTTGGCTGTGAAGTGTATGATCAGGTACCACATACTGAAATTTTTTCAGTTAATAAGGTCCAATTATAGTCAAATCTCTTGAGAAACCACCAGTACAGACACATATCATTCATTCAACAAATATTCACTTAGAACCCCCTAAATCCTAAAGAAAATGTGTAAAGGACTTAGGAGAAAACATCAACATTCAAGAGGCAGACAGAGGAAGAGGAGACTGAAAGGATTGGCCACAGAGGCAAGAAGAGTCACAGGACAGTATGGTGCATAGAACAAGGAAGTTTTTTTAAGAAGAAAGAAGTAGTTATGTGTGACCAGTGTTGAGGGACCAAGGTAAAAAAAGAGACGTGGCCATAGGATTTAGCAATCAGGAGGATGAGAGCAGTTCTAAGGAAGCAGAGTAAACGAAGCCAAATTTTAGTTACTAGACAATGACTATAGGGGGAACATATGAAAGAGACAGCTCTTTTAGGAAGTTTGGCTGTAAAGTGAAAGCAGACAGCAATAACTGGAGGCAGGTGGATCAAGGGAAGCTCTTGATGACACACTTGAACAAAAAGCAGTAAGGGAAGAATGGGTATACAAACAAGTAGGTTTGTAGAATCAATGGAAGGAAGTTGAGAAAGTTCTCCTTTGTTCTTTCTCTCTCTCTCTTTTTTTTTGTAATGTAGAAAGGTTATTTGTTCCAAGTAAAAAGACACTGATTTAAATATTTGATTGTAGAGAAGGTTTAAAAGAAAGAGAGACACTCTGGCTAGATCAAAGGATCCTAGCCAAACAAATTCCTTAACATGACCAGGAACCTATGTAGGCAGGAAGAAGTACTAACAATATTATGTATAATAAAATGAAAGGGGAAGTAAATGAATTCATGTTGTTCTCTAACTGGCATGTCAGGGGATAGCAGCAAAGGGCTGTTCTCTTCTGGACCAGGTGACAATAGTCACTGACTCTGCTTCTTGATATGTATCATCTGTAAGCCACTTTTGTTTTTAGAATCTCAAAGACCAACCTGCTGGGGAAAACAGATAGTGTAACAACTGCTCAAGAAGACAAATTGCCCAATATTTAGTGCAACAGGAAAACCTTTTACCTATTCCCAGGGTTTTATTAATACTAATCAAGTAGGAGTTACGATTTATGAAGAACTTACTTACTAGGCACTACTATTCTAGAAACCATTAATTTTCACAACCATTTCAGGCAGGTATTATTATCTCATTTTCCAGATGCAGAAATTGAGGCTCAGATTGATTTAACCAAAGAAACAGAGATATTAGATCATGGAATCATGATTTATACCCTAACCTTTCTGGCTCCAAATTTTTACTTCGCTAACATCTCTCTCCTCTCTAGTCAAGGATAGTAATAAGTTAGAGCCAACTTCAGACCCTAATTGGGAATTCTCAAATAGTGTCTCTGACAAATGCATTTTCATGTATGAGTATGTGATATGTTATGAAATCTCCAGTTGTTTGAGGGTATTAATACATTCTCAAAACAAAATTATTTTAAAAATTCATTTAAAGTTAAATAAATAATTTACCTTTAGAAGAGGGCAAGGAGAAAAATCAGGGTCTCCAAATCAAAGAAACCACACCAAAATAACAGAAATCCAAAAAAGACTGGGAGCTACTCTTATAGCATCCTGAAGTCAGAATATTTTTGAGAGTGCAGCTTGTCAGTACCAACCTCAACCTTATTATGCAGATCCTTATACCTAAGGATTTCTAAATTTCCAATAATTTTTATTTATTAATATTCATATAAATACAGATGTGTAGTAATTAGTCCCAGCAAAATGACAGAACTAGAATTTAGGTACTGTTCTGTCCTAGATGCCAACTTTTCACTGTCTATTGCTTTGAAAGTGATCTGAATTAGAAAAAAGGACCTAAAGTACATGAAATCAAATAGAAAAATAAATTGTAAACAATTAAAAAATTAAGGTATAGGATCAATGTGTATATTTCTAAAAAAAATTATGTTTTGGTAACTACATTTCCACTTAAAGGACAATAATACACTATTTAAAACTGGAACTGCTCCAGGAAACATGGGATGTCACATAAGTATTTTTAATCTTTATTTCAGCACATATTATAATATATAAATGCTCTGGCTAAATTAAAATTTTTGGAGAAACTTCTAAATTTATTCAGCAAACATTTTATTGAACATCTACTTTGTACCAGATTCCATGCTAAAAGCTGGGAGTACAAAGATAGAAGGACGAGGTCCCAGCTTTCAAGGAGCTAAAAATACAAAAGGAAAGTAAGGTATTAAAATAATTATAATGCATTATGAAAACTGCTAATACAAAACACAGTGGGAACACTGTAGAAGAAACCTAAGTCTACTCCACAGAGCAACTGCATGTGCGGTGAGACTTGAAAGGAGTCTGCCACCCACAAATTACAGGAAGGGCATTCCTGACAGGTAGAAGAGCACGTGCAAAGGTATGGAAGCATAGAAAATATGCCTTGCTGGACAGATAGACAGGAACAAGATCATGAATGACCTAGCATATCATGCAAAGAAGTTTATAGTTTCTCTTATATGCAATGCAGAATCAATGGACAAATCTAATTGGGAAAATGCCATGATCAGATATGGATGTTAGAAAGAGATCTTTTGACCTTGAGGACTTTCTGCTAAGTGAGGTAAGTGAGACAAAGACAAACACTGTATGATATCACTCATATGTAGAATCTAAGGAAAAACTCACAAAACAGAGTAAAATTGGTAGTTACCAGGGCATAAGGGTTGGGGGGATAGGACAGATGCTATTTAAGGGTACAGACTTGCAATGAGTAGTAAATAAATCCTAGAGATGTAATGCACAGCGTAGTGAATATAGATAATAATATTGTATTACAATCACCAAACTTGCTGAGAGACTAGAACCTAATTATTCCAACCACTAAAAAGAAAAATTAGTTAATGTTATAGAGGTGCAATTATTGCTACAATGGCAATCATATTATATTCAATAATACAGTATCAAGTCAACATGTTGTATACCTTAAATTTACACAATGTTTTATGTCAAATATATTTCAATAAAAAAAAAGAGATCTTTGGCAAGAATGATTTAGTGAGAACTGAAACTAAAGCAATATGGATTAAAAAATGTGACTGTAATAATCCAACTCAGAGATTCTCAACTTTTATTGAGGACACATAAAATGGATGAGGTTCACATTCGCAAAATATTCTCATAGATACTGACGATTGTGTGTTTTTCCTGGCACACTAGCTATAACACTATTGCTTTCTCTTCCACTCACAAAAATACAATGGAATGCAAGTCAGTAAAAGTGACATTTACAGGATTATTTATCTTATTTTTTTAAAGGTAAAACATTTGCAAACTTTGGTATTTTACTAATATTAACACTGTGGCTGAGAATCACTGGACTGGGTAACAGAACCAAGCACACTGCTAAGAGTAAAAGAAAACAGAGATAGACTAAAGGATATGAAACAGACTTGATGTGATTTGGTGACTCACTGCATGGGGAGAGGAAGAAAAGGAGAAGAATCAGGAATGTGATTGAATCCCTAGTACCAATAACAGCGTCAAGTACTCAGAAGGGCCCAGTAAACGATTTGTTGAAGGAGTGAGCAAATGAATACATTTTTCTAGACAAAAGTAACCCTAGTGGAGTTGAAAACTAGCTCTTTATTTTTAAATATTAAGACTGCTGGTTCTCACACCACTACATGGGTTAGAAATTATAGTCTTTGTCTATTCCTTTAGGAAATCCAAAACAACTTTGCTTTTCCTTCTTTTCTTTAAAATAATGGTTTTATCCTGATAGAATTGACACATGATACAATTTAAGTATACAAGTATACAATTCAATGGTTTTTAGTATATTTACAGAGCTGTGCAACTAAATCCCCACAGTCTAATTTTTAAAAACAATTTTATCATTGCAAAAAGAAATCCTGTACCCATTAGCAGTCATTCCCCATGTCCCTGCACCTTCACCTTATGCAATCACTAATCTACTGTCTCTATAAATTTCCCTACTTTGGGTATTTCATATAAATGGAATCATACAATACATAGTCATTTGTGAGTGGCTTCTTCACTTATAGCATAACTTTGTCAAGTTTTATCCACGCTGTATCAGTACTTCATTCTTTTTTTAAAATCCGGTTTTATTTAGCTACACAATGCTAAAGACTTTACAGACTGTCTCAGGTGTATCTTACAGTAATGATACAATTTAATTTACGCAAAAGGATAAAACATAAAATACATGAATTTAGTTTTGAGTTTATAGTAAGGGAAGAAGCTAGCATAATATTATATGATCTAAAGAAAAAATAGGAGCTAACAAATTCTGTAACTGAGTGTTAATTTGCATGAGATGATAGATTCTCCAGATGAGGGACTTCAATGCTGTTCAACTCAGAAATTTAGTGTCTGTCACATAATGAATATTATTTACATGTTTTAAAATGAGATGGATGTAGAAAGCCACCAGCTATATACTCCACTAATGATGATTCTAACTCAGCTCAGGCCACAGGCATTTCCAATATTCTCTCCCTTAGTTATGCTTCTAGATGGAGGATAGAAATAGGTGACTGAGGTTCTTTCCAATTTCTATAAACAGATACTGATAAAATGATTCCTACCAAAAAGTTACAAATAATACTGACAGCAGCAAGGCTCTTTGAAAGAAGATCATTTTGAATGACACTGGTTCCTAGTTCTGTTTATCTTTTTCTTTTTCAAGTGAATTTTGAGCCACTGCTTTTTTAACACTTCTGAACAATTTCAGCTTAGATATAATTTTTATGCAATGCCGCTGAATTCTGACCATTAAACACAATGTGTTTAGGTAGGAATCATATTAAGTCATTAGTGTGCTTCATTTCATCAGCATCTGGGATAGTCACTGATCAGCTGGTTTAACTGCTTTCCTATGTAAAAATGTGCAGAGTTCCTTTTATTTTCTTCATCATCCATACTAGAAATTTTAAAGGCAAAAAAGCTATGCTCAAGTGATTTCAGGTTAAAACATGTGATTTCAAGTGATTTCAGAGTTTGGGCACTCAAACTTTAATCAAAGGCTCAATCTCCACATATTTATGTGAAAAATTCCGAAGTGATACTTATCAAATAAAGAAATCTTAATGTCCTATTAACAGCTATATAACCTACACTTCTGTATGTCACATAACATTTAATCCTTTTTGCACTGGGAGCTGCACTGCAAACATAAATCTATTTATATAAATACAGCCTTCCTGAAAGACTCCAAAAGCACTGGTCCACTCAACATGCCTATACACATCGAAGTACTGAGGTCCCATCACAGAGAAAAGAGTAATGGGTTACGTAGACATACAAGGAAAAAAATGGACAGAATCCTTGCCCTCTAGGAAATTAAAAGCTGGCTGAATTAGAATGCAGTATTGGTATCACTAGGATAATTAAGGACATGGAAATATTTGGTTGACAATGAGCAATAATTTCTTTTTTAAAATCTTTTTTTCAGCTTCGAGGTGTAATTGACAAAAACTGTATATATTTAAGATGTACAATCTTATTGTTTCATATAACATTACATATTGTGCAGTGATCACCACAATCAAGCTAATAAGCATTCATTACCTCACATAGTTACTATTTTTTGTTTTGTTTTACTTTCATCCCACCAACTCCCCTCTGGTAAACACCTGTTGGTTCTCCATGAGTCTTTCGGTTTGTTATGTTTGTTCATTTGTTTTGTTTTTTAGACTCTACATATAAATGAAATCATACAGTATTTCTTTTGCTCTGACTTATTTCACTCAGCGTAATACCCTCTAGGTCCATCCATGTTGTGGCAAATGGCAAGATTTCACTCTTTTCTTATGGCTCAGTAGTATTCCATTGTATATATGTACCACATCTTCTTTATCCATTCATCTGTCAATGGACATTTAGGCTGCTTCCATATCTTGACTATTGTAAATAGTGCTGCAATGAACATAGGGGTGCATATATTTTGTCAAATTAGTATTTTTGTTTTCTCTGGAAAAATACCCAGAAGTGGAATAGCTGAATCATGTGGTAGTTCTATTTTTAATTTTGTGAGGAACCTCCACGCTGTTTTCCTTAGTGGCTACACCAATTTACATTCCCACCAACAGTGCAGGAGGGTTCCCTTTTCTCCACACCCTCTCCAACACCTGTTATTTGTTGCTTTTTTATAATAGCTGACAGATGTGAGGTGATACCTCACTGTGGTTTTTGTTTGCACTTCCCTGATGATTAGTGATTTTGAGCATCTTTTCAGGTGTCTGTTGGCCATCTATATGTCTTCTTCGGAAAAATGTCTACTCAGGTCCTCTGCCTTTTTTTTTTTTTTTTAACATCTTTATTGGAGTATAGTTGCTTTACAATGTTGTATTAGTTTCTGCTGTATAACAAAGTGAATCAGCTATATGTATACATATATCCCCAAATCCCCTCCCTCTTGCGTCTCCCTCCCACCCTCCCTAGCCCACCCCTCTAGGTGGTCACAAAGCACCAAGCAGATCTCCCTGTGCTATCCTCTGCCCAGTTTTAAATCAGGTTATTTGTTTATGATGTTGAGTTGTTGAGTTCTTTGTACTTTTTGGATATTAACCCCTTATCAGATATATTGTTGACAAACATCTTTGTTCATTCAATAGGCAGCCTTTTCATTTTGTTGACAGTTTCTATCATTGTGCAAAAGCTTTCTAGTGTAGTCCCATTAGTTTATCTTTGCTTTTGTTTCCTTGCCTGAGGAGAGAGATCCAAAAAAATATTGCTAAGACCAATGAGTGTACTGTTTATGTTTTCTTCTAGGAGTTTTACAGTTTCAGGTCTTACATGTAAGTCTTTCATCCATTTTGAATTTATTTCTGTAAATTGTGTGAAAAAGTAGTTCAGTTTGGTTCTTTTGCATGTAGCTGTCCAGTTTTCCCAACATCATATGTTGAAGAGGCTGTCTTTTTCCCATTGTATATTCTTGCCTCCTTTATTGTAGATTAATTGACCATATACGCGAGGGTTCACTTCTGGGCTCTCTATTCTCTTCCATTGATCTTTGTGTCTGGTTTTGTGCCATTATCATATGTATTTTTTTATATAACTTTATTTTATTTTTTATTTATTTTTGGCTGCATTGGGTCTTCATTGCTGCATGTGGGCTTTCTCTAGTTGCGGTAAGTGGGGCTACTCTTTGTTGCAGCACGCGGGCTTTTCATTGCGGTGGCTTCTCTTGTTGTGGAGCATGGGCTCTAGGCGTGCGGCTTCAGTAGTTGTGGCACGTGGGCTGAGTAGCTGTGGCTCGCAGGCTCTAGAGCGCAGGCTCAGTAGTTGTGGCGCACGGGCTTAGCTGCTCCGCAGCATGTGGGATCTTCCTGGACCAGGGCTCGAACCTGTGTCCCCTGCATTGGCAGGCTGATTCTTAGCCACTGCACCACCAGGGAAGTCCCTATCATATTGTTTTGATTGCTGTAGCTTTGTAGGATAGCTTGAAATTGGGGAGCATGATAACTCCAGCTTTGTTCTTCTTTCTTAAGATTGTTTTCATCATTTTGGGTCTTCTGTGTTTCCATACATATTTTAGAATTATTTCTTCTAGTTCTGTGAAAAATGCCATTGGTAGTTTGATAGGGATTGCACTGAATCTGTAGATTGCTTTGGGTAGTAGAGTCATTTTCACAATGTTGATTCTTCCAATCCAAGAGCATGGTATATCTCTCCATCTATTTGTATCATCTTTCTTTCATCAATGTCTTATAATTTTCTGCATACAGGTCTTTTGTCTCCTTAGGTAGGTTTATTCCTAGATATTTTATTCTTTTTGTTGCAATGGTAAATGGGAGTGTTTTCTTAATTTCATTTTCAGATCTTTCATCATTAGTGTATAGGAATGCAAGAGATTTCTGTGCATTAATTTTGTATCCTGCTACTTTATCAAATTCATTGATTAGCTCTAGTAGTTTTCTGGTAGCATCTTTAGGATTCTCTATGTACAGTATCATGTCATCTGCCAACAGTGACAGCTTTACTTCTTCTTTTCCGATTTGGATTCCTTTTCTTTCTTTTTCTTCTCTGATTGCTGTGGCTAACACTTCCAAAACTATGTTGAATAATAGTGGTGAGAGTGGGCAACCTTGTCTTGTTCCTGATCTTAGTGGAAATGGTTTCAGTTTTTCACCACTGAGAACAATGTTGGCTGTGGGTTTGTCATAGATGGTCTTTATTATGTTGAGGAAAGTTCCTTCTATGCCTACTTTCTGCAGGGCTTTTATCATAAATGGGTGTTGAATTTTGTCGAAAGCTTTCTCTGCATCTATTGAGATGATCATATGGTTTTTCTCCTTCAATTTGTTAATATGGTGTATCATGTTGATTGATTTGCGTATATTGAAGAATCCTTGCATTCCTGGAATAAACCCCACTTGATCATGGTGTATGATCCTTTTACTGTGCTGTTGGATTCTGTTTGCTAGTATTTTGTTGAGGATTTTTGCATCTATGTTCATCAGTGATACTGACCTGTAGTTTTCTTTCTTTGTGACATCTTTGTCTGGTTTTGGTATCAGGGTGATGGTGGCCTCGTAGAATGAGTTTGGGAGTGTTCCTCCCTCTGCAATATTTTGGAAGAGTTTGAGAAGGATAGGTGTTAGCTCTTCTCTAAATGTTTGATAGAATTCGCCTGTGAAGCCATCTGGTCCTGGGCTTTTGTTTGTTGGAAGATTTTTAATCACAGTTTCAATTTCAGTGCTTGTGACTGGTCTGTTCATATTTTCTCTTTCTTCCTGGTTCAGTCTCGGCAGGTTGTGCATTTTTAAGAATCTGTCCATTTCTTCCAGGTTGTCCATTTTATTGGCATAGAGTTGCTTGTAGTAATCTCTCATGATCGTTTGTATTTCTGCAGTGTCGGTTGTTACTTCCCCTTTTTCATTTCTAATTCTATTGATTTGAGTCTACAAGTTATTTTTAACAAGGAGTAGTTGAGCAATAAAAACTTATTCACAAAAAGTTTATCTCCTTAAAGCTAGCTAGCTAGCTCTCTGATTCATATATATGTATAAAATGTATTTAGAATGAGTAGTCATGAAAATATTTCAAGAAAACTAATGTTTTAAAATTCCTGCACTTAATACAGCTATAAAACCTGTGATCTTTCTAGTGGAAACGTCATCTTGTGTATTTTAGTTTGTATTAGAGTGATGCCTCAGATATGAATCTTAGCTGCTGATTAATGCAAAGATGCTATTGCACTGCATGACCTATTGAAAAGCTAGTATACAGAACTGCAGAAAGATCACTTGAGGAAATGGGCTCTAAACAAGCTGTGAAACATGAGAACCAATGAATGTGAATTTTTTTTTTTTTAATGTAAATACTACTAGCAGTTCTAGAGCATTATTTCACACTGGGCAATTACTGCATCAGATCAGGGGGCTGATTTAGAAGCATTTTCTAAGTATAGTTGGGCTAACAATAAATAATAAAGAGGTCTGCCAGTAAATTAAATCTTCACTATTACTCAGGCAATTAAGATTCATTTTCAAAACAGGACCCACTATTACACAGCTAAACAATTAAATGTAGTAATTAAAAATTAAGGTTATAGAAAGTACTGAATTTTTAAGTGCTACAGTTTTTACAGCAAGTAGTTTTTAGTTTGCTTTCCCCACCATTTCATCAATCCTGTATTATTTTCTAAAACAGAGATCTTCTTTTCACTATCTGAAGTTTTTCATATATTTTGCCCTTAGGCTGAAAGCTTAACGTGTGCTAAAAATACACACACATACCCCCATATGTTTTCTATCTAGGTCACACAAAGTTGGAGCATCTGGATGTGCCAAGTAAGAATCTGACTCTAGTCAGGATGATGACAGTGAGAAAACACCTCTATAAAAAATATATTATTACATGCACGCCATGTAATTGATTGAAGTTAGCCAAATATATCTTGCCACTCTTCCCACTTCATTGACATATACTATTTGAAGTTAGATGAGAATATTCAGTATTTAATTAGTAAACCTCAACTGTGAAGGCAACTTGTGATAATGGGAAAAAGGAGGTTACACATAGATAATAAACAATTAACTAAACACTGTAATGCTAATAAGACTGCCTGAGCAAAGGTGACTCCTAGAATATGAAATCAAAGTATACATATTGGCGTAGAGTGCAACCAAACTTTTCATGCAAATTATTTGCAGACATGTACTAAGAACTTCATGTTTCAGTTTCTTAAAAATCAGAAGTTTTAACTACTTCCAAGGTCTTACAATATAATTGGATCTGTATCTATTGTTATCTACTCCTGGACATGTATTTGTACTGAATGGTTCAGAAAAGGGCAGAGGCACAAACACAATATAAGAAAAGGCAATCTCTTTCCCCACTGGCAGTATGATAACAACATTAGCTATAGAAGCTTATAGAAACTTTATTGCTTAATGTTTTGAGTTTAGTATATAATTATGGATTATTCCATCACAATACCAAATACTCTTGTTAAAAGAATATCACATTCTATTAACATAATAAGCATTAATATGATTTGATTCTTACTAAGCAGCCCCAGAGTTTAAAACCGGTAAAATTTATTTAGAAGAGTTCGATATATAAAGTCTCTTATGTGGGAATTCCTTGGTGGTCCAGTGGTTAGGACTCAGTGCTTTCACTGAGTGGGGTGGGGGTGGGGGGGGCTGAGTTCAATCCCTGGCTGGGGAACTAAGATCCTGCAACCCACATGGCATGGCCAAATAGAAAAAAAAAAAAAAATTAAAAAAGACCCCTCCCTCCCCCCTTAAAAAAAATAAATATAAAATCTTTTATGCTTACTTTACTCTGTTTAACTGTTTATTTTATATCCATGTTTTGGAATATAGTATGCATAATTACTTTTTCCTAAGGTTATGAAGAAATTAGTAACAGTAACTTTACCTATGGGAGGGGGGTGCTTATAGGAGCTAGGCATATGAGAGACAAAGATGAGATTAATTTTTTCACTCTACCTTTTCATACTTTTTGGGTTTTGAATCATGTAAAGAAGGTATGGTTCAGTCAAAAAAACTAAGCAAAAATTTGAAAACATAAGTTAACCTCTGCATAATTTTCAAAGGGAGATTGTAGATACTCTTTGTGGTCTTTAAAGCAAGAAAGATTATTTCCAATTGCTAATCAAATCTTATCTACATCAGAAATGTTTTCCTCACCATAATTCCAAAAGATACATGTACCACAATGTTCACTGCAGCACTATTTACAATAGCCAGGACATGGAAGCAACCTAAATGTCCATTGACAGATGAATGGATATAGAAGATATGGCACATATATATGATGGAATATTACTCAGCCATAAAAAGGAACGAAATTGAGTTATTTGTAATGAGGTGGATGGATCTAGAGTCTGTCATACAGAGTAAAGTAAGTCAGAAAGAGAAAAACAAATACTGTATGCTAACGCACATATAAGGAATCTAAAACAACGGTACTGATGAACCTAGTGGCAGGGCAGAAATAAAGATGCAGACGTAGAGAACGGACTTGAGAACACAGGGGTGAAGGGGAAGCTGGGACGAAGTGCAAGAGTGGCACTGACATATATACACTACCAAATGTAAAATGGATGGCTAGTGGGAAGCTGCTGCATAGCACAGGGAGATCAGCTCAGTGCTGTGTGACGACCTAGAGGGGTGGAATAGCGAGGGTGGAAGGGAAGCTCAAGAGGGAGGGGATATGGGGATATATGTATACATATAGCTGATTCACTTTGCTGTATAGCAGAAACTAACACAACACTGTAAAGTAATTATATTCCAATAAAGATATATATAAAAAAAAAAGAAATGTTTCTCTTGCCTATACCCTTTTCTAAATGCTCTGTGCAACTGCTTGGACTACTGAACCAGCTTCTTCTGTTACACAACTACTAAACATAATTTGGTCCATTCTCCAACTGCCATGAGAATTATCATATTCTGTTAGTCTCCTACTAAATGTTCTTATTATGTTCCCATTCACCACTTGGCAAGAAGTCCATATTCCCATGTAAAGTCCACAAGATCCTTTAGAATCTAGACCCAAGCAACCTTTCCAGCCTCATCTATTTTCCTATGCCGGCTTTCTCTGACCTCTCATGACTCCTTGACCTTGCATGTGCTTTGAATGCTTTTGCCCACTAAGTCTTTCTCAAGAACCAGTTCTAAAGCCACCTCCTCTGAAAATCCTTTTTGAATTCAACCAGAGTTTAATAACTGCTTCCAGATTACTTATATTCTTAATACTGCTTATAGAAATCTTTCAGATCAGTCTTTCTGATCAGCTCTTTAATCGTGGATCTCTGAAGCAATCACTACATCCTCCCATATTTAACTTTACAGAAAAGGTTATTTGCAAATCAAGCTGCTACTGCTTTATACAATATTTGATTTCAGCTTTTCCTCTTTATTCAAACTGAAGAGATCACCTTTCTATTACATTTTGTTTTTCAAGAGACTTTTCTTCTCCAAACTGACTCTTACTTCTCCCTAACACATATTAAAGGAAGCTACCCCAAACATCTCTTCTACAAGGCAACTCCATCCTCTACATGGTTCTCTAGTTGTTCTTTTTTTCAGATCAAGACCAATAATGGATAGAAAATCCAGACAGAAAATCAATAAAGAAACAAAGGACTTGAACAACAATACAGACCAAATAGACCTAATAGACATATATAAAACATTCCACCCAACAGCAGCAGAATACACATTCTTCCCAAGCTCACTTGGCTCTTTCTCCAGGATAAATCATATGTTAGGTCACGATACAAGTATTAACAAATTTAAAAAGATTGAAACATACCAAGTATTTTTTCTGACCACAATGCAATAGCTAAAAATCAATAGCAAAAGGAAAACTGGAAAATTCACAGTATGTGGAAATTAAACAACATACTCTTGAACAACCACTAGGTCAAAGAAGAAATAAAATAGGAAATTATAAAATTCCTTGAGATAAAGAAAAATGAAAATACAACATACCAAAACTTATGGGTGTAGCAAAAGCAGTACTAAGAGGGAAGTTCACAGAAAAAACACCTACATTAAAAAAGAAAGATGTCGGGGCTTCCCTGGTGGCGCAGTGGTTGAGAATCTGCCTGCCAATGCAGGGGATACGGGTTCGAGCCCTGGTCTGGGAAGATCCCACATGCCGCGGAGCAACTGGGCCCGTGAGCCACAATTACTGAGCCTGCGCGTCTGGAGCCTGTGCTCCGCAACAAGAGAGGCCGCGATAGTGAGAGGCCCGCACACCGCGATGAAGAGTGGCGCCCACTTGCCACAGCTAGAGAAAGCCCTCGCACAGAAACGAAGACCCAACACAGCCATAAATAAATTAATTAAAAAAAAAAAAAAGAAAGATGTCAAATAAACAACCTAACTTTATACCTCAAAGACCTAGAAAAAGGACAACAAACTAAGCCCAAAGTTAGCAGAAGGAAAAAAATAAAGATTAAAGTAGAAAATAAATAAACAAAATAGAAAAAAAAAACCAGAAAAAGAAGTCAACAAAAATAAGAGTTGGTTTTTTGAAAAGGGACAAAATTAACAAACCGTTATTAGCTAGACTAACAAAAATAGATCCAAATAAATAATATTAGAAGTTTAGAGATATTACAACTAATGCCACAGAAATAAAAATAATCATGAAAGACAACATGAACAATTACATGTCAATAAACTGGATAACCTACAAGAAGGGCTCAATTCCTAGAAACATACAACCTATAGAAACATACAACCTACGAAGATTAAGTTATGAAAGAAGAGAAAAGTCTGAAGACACTTATAACTAGTATGAAGTTTGAATCAGTAATCAAAAACCTTCCAACAAAGAAAATCCTAAGACCAGATGGCTTCATTGGTGAATTCTACCAAACATTTAAAGGAGAATTAACACCAATTCTTCTCAAACTCCTCCTAAAAACTGAGAAAGAAGAAACACTTCCAAACTCATTTTATGAAGCCAGTATTTTCCTGATACCAAAGCCAGGGAAGAATACTATGAGAAAAGAAAACTACAGGCCAATATCCCTGATGAATACCAATGCAAATATTCTCAACAAAACACTAGAAATCAAACCAACAGCATATTAAAAAGATCATACACCATGGTCAAATGGGATTTATCTCTAGGATGTAAGGATGGTTCAACATATCCATTTAAATTAATGTGATATACCACATTAACAAAATAAAGGATAAAAATCACATGATCGTCTCAATAGATGCAGAAAAAATATTTGACAAAACTGAACAACCTTTCACAATTAAAAACTTACAGCAAACTAGGAATAAAAGGAAAGTAACTCAACATAATAAAAGCCATCTAGAAAAAGCCCATTATACTGAACAGTGAAAAACCGAAAGCTTTTCCTCTAAGATCAGTAACAAGGCAAGAATGCCCACACTTGCCACTTCTATTCATCATAGTTCTGAAAGTCCTAGCCAAGCAATTATGCAAGAAAAAGAAATAAAAGGGATCTAAATGAGAAAGGAAGAAGTGAAATTGTCCCTGTTTGCAGATGATAAGATCCTATTTCTAGAAAACCCTAAAGACTCCATAAAAAACCCATTAGAAGTAATAAATTCAATGAAGTTGCAGGATACAAAATTAATACAAAGATCAGTTGTATGTCTATACACTAACAATGAACTACCTGAAAAGGAAATTAGAAAAACAATCTTATTTACAATAGCACCAAAAAGAATAAAATACTTAGAAATAAATCTAAGAAGGTGAAAGACTTGTATGATGACACTGATGAAAAAAATTAAAGATGACACAAGTGGAAAGGCATCGTGTGTTCATGGATTAGAAGACTTAACATTGTTAAAATTTCTATACTACTCAAAAGTGATCTACAGATTCAATGCAATCCCTATTAAAAAAAAAAACAAAAACCCAATGGCATTCTTTACGGAAATAGAAAAACACAATTCTAAAACTCATATGGAACTATAATAGAGCATGAAGAGCCAAATAAATCCTGATAAAGAAGAGCAAAGTTAGAGGCATGACAGTTCCTGAGGTTGAAATATATTACAATATATTGTAGTATTTGATTACTACAATAATCAAAACAATATGGCACTGGCATACAGACAGACATAAATACCAACAGAAAAGAATAGAGAGCCTAGAAAAAGATCCATGCATATATGGTCAACTGATGTCCGATAAGGGTGCCAAAACTACACATTGAGGAAAGGATAGTCTCTTCAATAAATAGTGTTGGGAAAACCGGATATCAACATGCAAAAGAATGAAGTTGGACCCTTGTCTTACACCACACACAAAAATCAATTCAAAATAGATTAAAGACTTAAATATAACACCTGAAACTGTAAAACTAGAAGACAACATACAAGAAAAGCTTTATGACACTCGTCTTGGCAATGATTTCTTGGATAATACACCAAAAGCACAAGCAACAAAAACAAAAATAGTCAAGTGGGACTATGTCAAACTAAAAAGCTTCTGCACAGCAAAGGAAGCAATCAATGAAGTGAAAAGGCAACCTATGGAATGGGAGAAAATATTTACAAACCATATATCTGATGATTAATTTCCAGAACATATGAGACACTCCTACAACTCAAAAACCAAAAAACTAATAACACAACAAAAAATGGGCTAAAGAGTTGAATAGACATTTCTCCAAAGAAATACAAATGGTCAACAGGTATATAAAAAAATGCTCAGTATAAAATGCAAATCAAAAAGCACAATGAGATATCACCTCACACCTGTCAGGATGGCTACTGAAAAGACAAGTGTTGGTAAGAATGTGGAGAAACTGGAACCCTTGTATACTGTTTGTGGGGATGCAAAATGGTACAGCTGCTGAGGAAAACAGCATGGATATATCCCAAAATATTAAAAATAGAACTATCAAATGATCCAGCAATCCTACATCTGAGTATTTTCCAAAATAATTGAAAGCAAACTCTCAAAGAGATACTAGCACTCCCATGCAGCACTATTTACAATGGCCAAGATGTGGAAACAACCTAAATGTCCACTGATGGATGAATGGATAAAGAAAGTGTACTATATACATACAATGAAATATTATTCAGGCTTAAAAAAGAAGGAAATTCTACAACATGTGACAACATGGATGATCATGAGGACCATTATGCCAAGTGAAATAAACTAGTTATAGAAAGACAAATACTGCATAATTCCACTTATATGAGGCATCTAAAATAGACAAATTCATAGAATCAAAGAGTCAAATGGTGGTTAACAGGGACTGGGGGGACGGGGAAATAGGAAGTTACTAATAAATAGGCATAAAGTTTCAGTTAGGGTTAGTAAGTTCTAGAGATCTGCTGTACACCATACCTCTAGTCAACAATACTATATGGTACACTTAAACTATTTGTTAAGCGTGTAGATCTCATGTTAAGTGTTCTTAACACAATAATATTTAGAAAAGAAAAAAGACGACCAAACCCACAGATTCTGAACTGCCAACACTCCTACAATCAGCTGGCTCTCTGGTACTTATCTGATGGCAATTCTCTTCCCATACACCCTATTCAGGCAAATATGCCAACAATTACCTTATGGTTCTTTTTTATTTCTAATTTCGTCCTTTTATTAAAAAAACAAGCAACAAGTTTTAAGGCTAACAAATAATATCCAGCCTGGAGTTGATTAGCTTTTCTTTCTTAATTGATTAGTTAACAAAAACTTTCTACTGATGAGGTAACAATAACTTCACTTTAAAAGTTTGGTTTGATTCTATTAGGTTCTTTCTGGAGTGAAATCAAAATTATGCCAGAGTAATTCATGAAGGTACTACATATAAGAGGAGAAAGACAGATGCACCCATCCAGGAATAAAAAAGGCATGTATATAGTATTATCATTTTCCTAGGCATTAAGTTAAATAAATCAGGTATCCTCAAATCTTTTCTGTTCTTCATTTTCTATGTGCAATCAGTCTCATTGATTCTTCCTTATAATAGCAATCACACTGTTTTCTATGCCCAATCTGCTTATCCTATTCAGACCCATAGTGCCTGAACTTTTGTTACAGTTTCCTAACTAATGTCACCACTTATAGCCTCCTATAATTTCTCCCAGCACACTACTACCAAACTAACTGTCTGAGGTAACACCCTGATTAAGTCACTTCCCTACTCCCAATTTTCTATTTAAAAAAAAAAAAAATCAGCCTACCATTCAAGATCCTTTATAATCTAGCCTCAAATTGTCTTTCAGGATTTATCTTCCTGTATTCCTTTACATAAAATACCTACTCACCTAAATTGACTTATTCACTGCCTCTAAATGTGCTCTGTACTTTCCTACCTACATCTTTTATATTCACACTATTCCTCTACTTAGAATGATCTTGGTCCATTTATCCATATTAGCAAATTATACTGTAACAGAATCAGCCTATGACCCACCCACTTGTGGAGTTCTAGGTGAAATCACTTTTACAGGTTGTTCCTACTTCACTGAATCAGTAACACCCACCTGCCAAGTGGCTAAAGTCAGCCCTCCCTCTTCTGTGACTTTCTAGGAGCCCTCCAGAAAGAAAGGGAAATGTCTCGAGTATAAAAACCGATACTTGCTGTTTTCCCACCTCTCTTTTCCAGTTGCTATTTCTAATTCTAGTGACCCATCTACCACTGTATCTTTGGTGCTTTAATACCTATGTTCACAATCCAGTATGGGCTAGTGCCACCAATGCGATAAGAGTGCTCCTGTCCTCCATGCTCTCAATCCTTGATCACACTCATTATTTTAACACATATTTTTTGAGTACCTACATGAAGTACTACCGTCGACACTAGGGACACATCGGTGAAAAAACAGTCAAAAATGCTTCCCCTCATGGAAATTATATTCCAGAGGAGGAGAGAGAGACAATAAATTAAGATAAGTACAATATACAGTGTATTCGATTTTGAGAAGTTTTAAGAAGCAGCAGCAGGAAAACATGTGTGGGGTGGGAGAAATGGTTATAATTTTAGGGTGGCTAAAGAAAGCTTCATTGAGAAGTTTTAAGAACTAAAAGATGAGGATTGAGCCAGATATACAGAAGAATGTTCTAAGCAAAGGAACTACAAATACAAAGGTTCTGAATTGGAAGTATGACTAGTAGATTCCAGGAAAAAACAAGGTGGCCAGTTAGCTGAAGCCAAGAAAAGAAAAAAATGAGATCAAACATAATCGTGGGTCAGATCATCTATAACAGAGGTCAGCAAACTATAGCCCAAGGACTGAATCCAACCCACTGCCTGCTTTTTAAAGTAAAGTTTTAATACCTACGGCTGCTTTCATGCTACAACAGCAGAGCTGAACAGTTGTAAGAGAGACTGTATGAGTTAGAAAACCCAAAATATTTACACTATGGCTCTTTACAAAAAAGGTTTACTAACCTTTATGTAGAACTCACAGGCCATTTATAAAGACTTTGAGATGGAAACTCACTGAAGAGGAGTTGCATGACCTGAATTACATTTTTACAGGTCACTCTAGCTGTTGGGCTGGGAATAGACTAAAGAGAGCAAGGTAGGAAGTGGGGAGATCCAATTAGAGCACTGTTACAAAAATCCAGGTGAGAGATGATGGTGGCTTGGACGACAGTGGTAGTCAGACATGGTGAAAAGTAGTTAGATTTTAGATATATTTTGAAGGTAGACCAACAGAATTTACTCTTTTATCAGATTAAAGTGTGAGAGAATCAGTAGTCAAGGATAACCCTAAGGCTTCTGGTGTGCCAACAGGAGAAACAGAATTCTCACATACTGATGCGGAAGGATGTGGAAAGAGCAATTCTGAGAGACAAGGTAGGGAGCTTACTTTTGGTCATGTTAAATGTGAGGAGCTTATTACTAAACATCCAAAGAGAGATTTGGGGTGGTAGTTAGATCTATGAGTTTGGAGTTCAGAAGACAGCTATAGAATGGAGATAAAAATTGAGGAGTCATCAGTGTATAAATGATATTTAAAGGCATAAGACTGAATAAGCACATCAAGAAAATATATATGAGAATATATATGAGAATAAATTATATATATACACACACACACACACACACACACACATATGAGGATAAATTCCAGAATTGAGCCATAGGACACTAAATGTTTACAAGTTAGGATATGAGGTGGAACTAGAAGACTGATAACAAATGGTAGAAAGATCGGAAAAAAACCAAGTATGTGTGTTGCCCTAGAAGACAGGTGAAAACGTGTTTCAAGGATGCAGAGATCAACTGTGGCAAATGTTAAGTAAGATAAGATCTGAGAAGTGACCACTGGATTTAGAAATTTGAAAGTCAATGGTGACCTTGGTAAGAGTTGTGGACTGGCAGAAAGAGAAAGTCTGACTAGAGTGGGTTCAAGAGAGAATGGGGGGAAAGTAATTGGAGACAATGAATACAGACAAGTATTTTAAGAAGTTTTGCCCAAGTGAAGGAATTGGCCTTGCCTAGAAACATGACATATACATCTATAGTAACAGAAGGGAAGGCTGAATGTATGGGCACAATTGCAGACAGGGGGGTAGTTTGTAAAAGTTCTCTCTTGATTGCCTCAATTTTCTCAGTGAACTAGGATGTAAGATCAGGTTATGTCCTAGTTCCCTGTGCTACTCTTGTGAAGACAGGGAAGAAGAACTTGACTGTCTGAGAAGAGAACACATGAAATAGCCCTTTGGGACTTCCACTCAATGTGTGGATCATGGACCAGCAGCAACTGCACCACCTGGAGACTTGTTGGAAATGTAGAATCTCAGGCCCTCCCTGACCTTCTAAATCAGGATCTGCACTTTTAACAAGATCCCCAGGTGATCTGTATGCACATTAAAGTTTGTTTAAAGCACTGATATAGGAGACCAGGAGAGAAAATGGGCTAGAGAAACACAGTATGACTACCAGGCAGTACAAAGATTAGTGATCATGAATTTAAAGTGGTACTAGTAATTTTGATTTGCATTTCCCTAATAATTGGCAATGTTGAGCATGTTTTCATGTGCTTTTTTGGTCATCTGTATGTTTTCTTTGGAGAAATATCTATTTAGATCTTCTGCCCATTTTTTGATTGGGTGGTTTGGGTTTTTTTTGATATTGAGCTGTATGAGCTTTCTGTATATTTTGGAGATTAATCCCTTGTTGGTCACATCATTTGTAAATATTTTCTCCCATTCTGTAGGTTGTCTTTTTGTTTTGCTTATGGTTTCCTTTGTTGTGCAAAAGCTTTTAATTATGTCCCATTTGTGGTATATATATACAATGGAATATTACTTGGCCATAAAAAAGAATAAAATAATGGCATTTGTAGCAACGTGGATGGATCTAGAGATTATCGTACCATTAAGTGAAGTAAGCCAGACAGAGAAAGACAAATATCATGCAATATCATTTATATATGGAATCAAAAAAAAAGATACAAATGACCTTATATACAGAACAGAAATAGACCCCACAGACATAGAAAACAAACTTTTGGTTACCAAAGGAGGAAGTGGGGGAAGAGGAATAAATTAGGAGTTTGGGATTAACATATATACACTACTATATATAAAAGAGATAACCAACAAGGACTTACTGTATACCACAGGGAACTAGACTCAATATTTTGTTTTTTTTGTTTTAATTTATTTTATTGAAGTACAGTTGATTTACAATGCTGTGTTAATTTCTGCTGTACAACAAAGTGATTCAGTTATATATATATATATATATATATATATATTCTTTTCCATTATGGTTTACTACAGGATACTGAACACAGTTCCCTGTGCTATACAGTAAGACCTTGCTGTTTATCCATTCTATACATAATAATTTGCATCTGCACATCCCAGACTTCCAATCCCTCCCTCCCCCACCCCGTCTCCCTAGGCAACTACAAGTTTGTTCTCTGTATCTGTGAGTTTGTTTCTGTTTCGTAGATAAGTTCATTTGTGTCATATTTTAGATTCTACATATAAGTTATATTATGCGGTATTTGCCTTACTCTTTCTGACTTACTTCACTTAGTATGATAATCTCTATGGCATTATTTCATTCTTTTTTATGGTTGTATACTCAAAATTTTGTAATGCTAAGTGAGCATTAAGAGGAATACAGATATAAGCAAGATGCAGCCCTTCCTTCCACAAGAGGCTGTTGGGACGGGGAGAGAGAATGCAAATCATTTCCAACAAAGCAAAAGTGACATAATAGGAATATGCAGAAAATGCTATGGAAAAAGCTACATAATAACTAAGTCTTGCTGGCGGATAGGGGAAGACTTCAAAGACTTTTTTAACAGTGTGAGCAAACATCAAAATTAGAAATCAACTAAACTAAAATTTGACTTACATATGTCCCTCATCTTTTCTATATAATATTTCACAGAAGTTAGGTGAAAAGTAAAAGAAGTTAATATAACAAAGAAGAAAAATGAGAACAATTTAAAAAAATTATCATTAATTTGCAAATAAAAACAAATAAACAAACAACCACTCATGATTGATAATGAGCCCCAAGCTAACCTTAAAGTATATCTGAAGGAACATCCACCTTCACTAATTAAAAAAGAAATAAAAACAAACCACCCAAACTTTCAAGGTTAGAACTGGAAGAATATATTCTTCAGAAGGAAGGGGCATTTGAACCATAGTCCTGGACTGGAATTTCTCTTTGATTATACTGCCTCCACAACACTGGCTGGGATGGACTGGGGGAGGGGTGACCGTTTAATACTGGTCCAGTTATGGGCAAAGGACTTTTCCTTGATTCCTCACAGCACAGGTGAAACAAAACTGAGACATTCAAAAATACATGAGTAAAAGGCTAAAAGATGCAAAGTAGAATGAAATGAACAAAGGGAATACCATGAATGTAGGGGATACAGATTATAAACTACCACTTATTTATCTTTAGTTTATAATCTAATAAATGTGTCCCTTCTTTCTCATTCTTGGTCATCATTCTTCCAGACTTCAAAAATAAATAAATTGATCCCAATAAGCCTTAACGTTCATGTCACATGGAGGTGGGATAGGTAGAAAGCCATTCCTTAAATTACTTCTCTCTCTCTTTTGTAAGAGACAGATCAGACCTTCTTATGTCAATAATATCCAATTCAGCTTTTGCAATACCAGCAGGACTCTAATTATCAAGACAGGATTAAATTCAAAACAATTTTTAAAAATACAAATGATATTTTAAGCAAAGGAAAATCACGAAAATCAACAAGTATGAAAGTATCCCTTATCTGAAATCACATATTTACCATTATGTTCTAAACTAGTGGTCTATAAAATTACTCATGTACATATGAAAGAGCTAATACTACTAAGTGGGTTTCAGATATCACCACATTGAGAAACACTTCTAATTCTGGGAAACAGCTACTTTATAAATGAAAATATATGTAGCAGGACCTCACAGGGATTCAGTTACAAAACAAAGGTTGAAGACTGTAGTGCTCATCTAAGAAATGGCTCTAGCATTTCTCCAAACAAAATCTACTTTAAATAAAGTCACTGAATCCACTTGTAAATTATTTCTCTTTGGCTGTCTCATTATTCAATATGCTTTCAAGGAACATGGTGATGAAAGAAGAAAAATACCTCTTTCTAACATAACCATACTGGCAAGAACATCAACATTATCAGTATTCAAAGAATGTCTTGGCAGGTTAAACCTTCATAAAAAGAAGGAACACTATCTAATCCAAGATGTCAAAATAGCAATAGTACTTCTCATATTATGTGCAATATGATTGTTTGTTTCTAATGTAGAAAAAAATTTCAAAAAAAGAAGAGACAACAATATTGCCATGTTTAAATTTTAAGCTAAGGCAAAAAAATTCTTCAGAAAAGCACATAAAGAATGACAAACATAAGCATGTTTATAAGAGCAGAGCAGGACTCAATGTTCAAAGAGATTTATGATAATGTATCAATGCTATTTTAGGATGTTTAACAATATAACATTTGAGGCACAACAGCACTATTAATAAATAGAACAGTGAAAAAATAATTTATACTAAAAGAAAAAAGCTTGAAAATATAATTGAGTCCATGATTTCCTTGTGTAATAATAGCTAATACTTAATTTTACTATAAGACTTTTGATAATCTTACATTACTTGCATGGTATAACACTCTCCAGGATTTGAACTGCATCTGAAATTACTGAAGGCCACCAAGAGACCTGTGTTTGCTCCGTATAAGTTCAGATACGGTGTCTTCCAAAAATTATAAAACACAGTGTATTAAAAAATACTACTTTCCATTTTCAAAAGAAAATGCCTATACTGATGATCTTACACAGGTTGGGATAATAATATAAACTTATTCAAAGCTTAGAAGATATATATTTGACTTTAAATACACATCTCCATTACACAGGGTGATAATATTCTTCTGTTTTCTATTAAAACTTTTCTCTTTGGTTGTAGTCACTTTTCTTTTATAAAAATGTAGCTCCTGTCTTCATGTTTTACCTTTTTCCATTTGTTTTCCCTTCCTGATCACTGTTTCTTCTGCCCTTGATATCTTCTTAACTTGGTTAATTCAACTTTTAATGACTAAATGTCCTTTGGATCAAGAGGTCATCGGGTTATTTATATTAACAGGATGAGTCTCTATCTAACAACATCCTGAGGAATCCTAGCATGATAGAGCTGGAGGGGATCTCAAGGTATCATTTGGTTGAGCTCTATGCTAGCAGGAACAGGTGGCTGACTATTCTTAATGTTTTTCTTTATTTTTTTAAGATGACCAAAGATTTTGATCATAAATATTCCACCATAATTTGGTTTAATATGGAATCTTCTTAATAACAAGTAAAAAGACATGGAGTGGAAAGAAAACTGGATGAAAAAGGGTTCTGACCTCAGTAGTATTACTTACTGTAAAATAGAAAACAATTCCTTAGATCATTCTGAGCTTCAAGTTCCCCATACAAATAGATAAGGCTGTCTAACTCACAAGGTCATTGTAAGTGCTCTGAAACCTGGAAAAGAACTACACAAATGTAATGTAGTATTAAAATGGGAAGACAAAACAGTAGAGTGTGAAGAACCTATACTCTGTAGGCAGGTAAAGTTTTGAACCCCATCTCAACAATTTACCAGCTGTGCAACACTGAGCAGAGTATCAAACCTCTCTTGAGTTCAGAGGACAACTGCAAACTGATATAATGTCTACCTCATTTGGCTGTTGGTGTGGATTATAGGAGTTTCACGCACCTAGTATAGGCCCTGGCATTGTGTACACCCTTAATAAATGTTAACTCTCTACTCCCCATCAGGTTTCCAAACTTCTGCTGTGTGGTTCTACTCTCCTTACATTAAATATTTTGAAGTGCAGAAGATATGTAAAACTTTCCCCTAAGATTCATCAAGCAACAAGAGGAATTCCTTATCAGCCCTGCTTTGAAAAATGGAAAGAAATGAGGTAGAGTTTCCTTTAAAAACTTAACAAAAATCTCTTCCAAAGAAGAAACAGTTTAGAATAGAAGGTGGAAAATGTTACTAAATTGTGAACTCTTTAAAGGAAAAGAACAAGTCTTACTCATCTTCATATTTAGGAAGCAAACATTTCTTGGATGGAAAAGTCTCTTGGTAGAATCACCTATCTTAGAAATTAAGAAATAAAAGGTTCAATCAGATTTCATATAGATATGAAGTAACAAAGTAAAGATGCTCTTTAAACAATAAAGAAAAAGCGAAACAAGTGACAAATTTTGAAAGAAGACTCTTTACATATCTAACTGATTTAGATAAAATACATTGTCCCTTTATTATATCATATACCAAAAAAATCCTGTAGAAAGTACAATAATGCTTACCTTGTTATGTACAAAAACAATCCTTACATCAGGTTTAAGTATACCATAGTTTATGAGGAGATCTTGGATCTTTTTTATTTCCTCTTTACATTTTTTAGCAGTTGAGTAAAATTGCTTTCTTACGGGTAGATTCTTAAACAATCGTAAAGCAGTTACAGTTGTACCTGTTGGCAGATAAGAAGAAAGCATATTTAGATGTGGAAGGAACCTCACAGATCTTCAAATCCACATACAATCAGTAATTAATCCCTTTTATCACTGAAGGCCAGTCCTCTTCAAACTCTGGGAACACAAAGAAGGCTCAACCTTGCAAGCTATTCTGATTCCTTGCTAGGCTCTCCTATTTGTAACAGGTCTGACCTGCTAAGTATGATCTCTTCTATGTGATCTAAACAAGAATAATGTTATTTCTACCACTGCAGAGAAACATGGGCTTACTAGAATGTACAGTATCTTAAGAAATCTGCTGATATTCAAACTACCTGGTGATGATGCTTATTCTGCACTTTAAAATATATAGGTGGTATAAGGCTAACAGCATACGTGATAACCTTAATTATTCAATTAAATTTCTTACCTGATGCTCAACATCGTTAATTATCAGAGAAATGTAAATCAAAGCTACAGTGAGGTATCACCTCACATTGGTCAGAATGGCCATCATTAAAAACTCTACAAATAATAAATACTAGAGAGGGTATGGAGAAAAAAGAACCCTCTTACACTGTTGGTGGGAATGTAAATTGGTACAGCCACTATGGAAAACAGTATGGAGGTTCCTTAAAAAAAAGTTACCATATGATCCGGCAATCCCACTCCTGGACATATATCTAGAGAAAATTCTAATTCAGAAAGAAACACGCACCCCAATGTTCACAGCAGCACTACTGACAACAGCCAAAACATGGAAGCAGTCTAAATGTCCATCGACACATGAATGGATAAAGAAGATGTGGTATACGTATACAGCAGACTATTACTCAGCCATAAAATAGAAAGAAATAATGCCATTTGCAGCAACATGGACAGACCTAGAGATTATCACACGAAGTGAAAAAAGTCAAACAGAGAAAGTCAAATACCGTATGATATCACTTATACGTGGAATTTAAAATATGATATAAATGAACTTATTTACGAAACAGAAACAGACTCATAGACATAGAAAACAAGTTTATGGTTACCAAAGGAGAAAGGGCAGGAGGGAGGGATAAATTAGGAGTTTGGAATTAGCAGATACAAACTACTATATATAAAACATGTAAACAACAAGGTCCTACTGTATAGCACAGGGAACTACATTCAATATCTTATAATAACCTATAATGGAAAAAATATGAAAAATAATATATATGTAAAACTGAATCACTTTGCTGTACACCAGAAACTAACACAACATTGTAAATCAACTATACTTCAAGTAAAAATAAATTCTTCTCTGAAATAATATCTAATTGCCTGGTTTAATTTACCTCACCTCCTGAACAACAACAAATATACAAAACACAGGATAATCTAACAAAAGGTTTTTTTTAACTTTGAACTTATTTAACTAAAAAGTTGAGGGGTGGGATCAAGATAGCAGAGAAAGAGGATACAGAGCTCACTTCCCCCCTCTAACACATCAAAAATGCATCTACTTGTAGAGCAATTCTTACTGAAAACAAACTGGAGACTGGCATTAAGACTCTTACACAACCAAAGGTGTAAGAAAGATGCACATGAAATCGAGCAGGAGGGGAAGAGAAGCAAGTCTGTGTAATCCCCCTTCTCTTCTTGGAGGGGGCACAGAAACGGAGGGAGTACACAGGCTCAGAGATCCTCCCTGAGGAGTGAGTGGTTTGAACCACTTATTGGGTGCCCCATCCCTGGGGTCCAACACCAGGAAGATGAGTCGCTTTAGGTGGTTTGAAAACCAGCAGGATTGACAGTGGGGCTATAAGAAACCTAGACTCCACTCATGAAGGGCACGCACATGCTTGCTTACTCCTGAAATAAGGCAGAGGAAGCAGATTAAAACTGCCCAGGTCTCTGGCCTGTTTCCCACTACCACCCCAGCACACACCTCGGACAAGCTGAGCATCCACTCTGGCCTGGGCAGACCATCTTTTCCTCTAAATTCTTTAACAGTAGTTTCAAAAGTTCTTGTCTCTAATTCAAACATCTGCGAGTTTGCTTATATCACCTATTTTTTCTCTTGACTGTGAACCCCACTTTCCTTTCTTCATGTCTCTCAATACTTTTATTTTCATCAGACATAATATATAAAAGAATAGATATTGAAATAGATATTTCCCCCCAGTGAAGGTACTTCATCTTTTCATCAAACAGCTAGAGTGAAAAATAGATCTCTTCAATATATAATTAGAGGAGTTCATCTGGGTTGGAGCTGAGTTGCCCCTTTATTTAGTTCCAGTTTACTTCTGGTTTCAAATGTCTTGAGGATGGAATCAGGTCTCTCTCTGCCTCTAGCAAGGCTTTGGGATCTAAGTACTGTAAGACTTTAAGATATTTCTCTCTCTAGCTCAGTCCCAACTTTCTTCATCACTGCTTACTCAGCAAAAGTCCTGATGAGATTTGGCTTCTTGGGTGAACTAGCTCTGTTTTTGAGGATCCTATCCTCCAATCTGTCATGTCAGCTCACATGTGGTTAATAAAGTTCAACTGGTTTCTCCTAGGGCCATAAAAGATCCCTTGTCTATAGCAGGCTTGCTCCTTTGCATGCCTGTGCCTCCAGGCTCAGTTAATGCTCTCAGGGATACAAGTAGCCACCAGTCTCTTTGTGCCTAGGTGCACCTAGGAAGGGTCATCTTCCTCTTGAACTTGGTTCATTTAATTTCTTTGTGACACAGTTCTCCAATGAGTTTTTAAAAATACAAGTTTTTAAATTATGTGTTTTCCCCCCTCATTGTTACACAGAGAGCAATGGTCTCCTGAAATCTTCTAGAGCCATCATTCTTCTCTTATTGAAAGGTTATGCTCCCACCCCTCCTTACTACCATCTTCAAACTCAAATGTTATCTTTTCTGAAAAATTCGCTCACCTCCCTCTAGGCAGCTGGTGGCTTCTTTTTACTGTCATTGCCTGTTTACTCATCTGTGTTTTCCACTAGTCTGTGAATTCCTTTCACTCACCTGTGTTCTCCACTAGCCTGTGCAAATATAATGACATATACTGTAGCTGTGGACAGATGGTGGGAAGGAAGGTAGGCAGAAATCAGTAGGGCAAAATATGTGTTTATGAAAAGATGTATGTTGGCTTTTAAATATATGTCTGCATCAAAGACCACACTGTACCTAATCCATATATTAATTGATAAATTATTTCTTCAACAGCTAAAACTATTTTCTCTGAACAAACTGAGAATTACCAGTAAGCCAAGAATTATATATATGTTCAAATAAAACTTAATGATGGAAAACTTTGCTGATTCCAAATGAAATGTATATCCTTAAAAAAAGTACCAAGTAATACTGGCCAATAGGGAGGAGGCCCTAGTATACTATCATATTTTACAAGAGAACTGCTCAGCTCTCTAACTTTAGCACATTCTATAAACACCAGAATTAAACTGCAGTCTGTAATATGCTCCCTGTTATATTTTTACATGACCCTATGTTATGCCATTTATAAAAGCAGCTATTTATATTCCTAATGTAAAGAGGTATGGTTGCTTGACTATATCAGAGTTTTCTTAAACTATTTAATGAATAAAGTTCCATTCTCAACATGAAAAAAAAATCCTTCAACACATGCACAATCACACACAGCAGGGATTTACAAAGAACATGATGCTTTACTCTAATAACAGAGTAGGGAAAGGATATACCCTGATCACAGTACTTTAAATATACTACTTTTGATATCTGAGAAATTCCTAAGGCAGAAGTACTAGGAGGTGTTAAAAGAATTTGTCCAGGAGGGTAAATCAATTTAGAAAGCTTAATGCTGATTATCTAGGGTAAAGAGAATAGAAGCGATGACAGAAAATGGATATGGCCAAAACAAATAATTTAGTCAGAGTTCTTGGTAAAAGAATTTAAAAGCTAGAAGCTTATTTTTACATTTCTTGTTAATTTTAAAAACGGCTTAGAACTGAACGGAAGGGTAATTTAAAATGACATTCTATTAAACACATAAATCATTTTAAATGATTAAATTAATCCATAAAACAAATACCTACATCTGGAAAAACCAGAACTGGAATCTCTAGCAAAACTATTCTTAAACATTTTAAAACATGTTTTAAAGGGGTAATGAATTTTCCAATGCCTAAGAAAGATTTTGTTGTAAGCTGTCCCTGCACCTAGTTAGGCTATCTACAGGTGTCATCATCCTATCAGATGATATGAGGAGTAACTGTTAAGCAAGTATATTCACACCACAGCAGAAATCAATCTACAAGAACCCTAAATGCACAGGTATTAATTAGGATGGTTGTACTGTAGTTTTATCTTACACAGAAAATATTTAAATGACAGGTGGTGAAATGTGAGTCTGTGATTCAGTCACTCAAAAACTATCAGCACTAAGGCAATATAAATGTAAAAGACTTTTGAAAGTGCTTGTGGATTTTTATATGTCTACATAGAGCAATAAGAAACTAAGAGTTTGACTTTTTGTTGTTTTCCTAGGCAACCGGCTGTAATTGGGGAAAAAAAGTGAGTTATGAAAGGCAGTAACTGGTTTCGCAAATGTTGACCTTCTAAGTGGGTAGTTTCTTAAGATAAAAGGAATATGCTAAAGAAAATAAGGTTCATTTACTGACTGTAGAAATTTCTAAATATGCTTATGTGGTCTCACTAAAGTAGAGAAGACTCACGTCAGCAAGAAAAAAAAATCAATAAGCGAATGGGCAAAGATCAGAAGGATTCCACATTTAAGGATTGTTATTCATAGTTCCCATGGAGATGAATACAGAAAAGCATGAGAAGTGTGAGTGATGCAGAGCCACTGGCCATCCAGATTAGACTGGCTACTACCAAGATAAAAATAAATACAATTAAGTTTTATATGATGACTAGATTACTTCAAAGTACTCCATAGGCTAGCCACTCAAATATCTCCTAATGGTTTCTTAATCTAAACTCCCAAGAACTGGGGTCAGAGCATTTCTGAATAGGGACAATATTAAAAAATGTCTTCTCCTTGTCTTTATCTTCAGTACATAAAAAAGAAAAAGAATCACAATCTATTACTTTTAATTAAAACATGTACAATATAATACATCAAATTAAATCACTATTAGACTTGAGCTCATTTTTATTAACTGAATAAATGAGAAAAAAGTGTGTTTTCTGGGCTTCCCTGGTGGCGCAGTGGTTGAGAATCTGCCTGCCAATGCAGGGCACACGGGTTCGAGCCCTGGTCTGGGAAGATCCCACATGCCGCGGAGCAACTAGGCCCGTGAGCCACAATTACTGAGCCTGCGTGTCTGGAGCCTGTGCTCCGCAAGAAGAGAGGCCGCGATAGTGAGAGGCCCATGCACCGCGATGAGGAGTGGCCCCCGCTTGCCGCAACTAGAGAAAGCCCTCGCACAGAAACGAAGACCCAACACAGCCATAAATAAATAAATTAAATTAAATAAATTTTAAAAAAATTTAAAAAAAAAAAGTGTGTTTTCTTAAGAGTTCCTATTAACTCTTTATGTAGATGCAAAAATAATTCTTAATGGGCAAAAGTAATCAGTAACTAATTTGAGGATTTATAAAATAAGAGAAAGAATGAGAAAATTTGGTATCAGTATTAAGATACAAGAAAATGAATTTCAATGAAGACAAACAGAAGTCATTTGAAAAAAAATAAATCCAATAATTTAACATGAAAACTGGAGGGAAGAAATCACAGAAAAAAATATAGTGCTTTGACAGGGAGATCAGCTCGGTGCTTTGTGACCACCTAGAGGGGTGGGATAGGGAGGGTGGGAGGGAGACGCAAGAGGGAGGGGATATGGGGATATAAGTATATGTATAGCTGATTCACTTTCTTATACAGCAGAAACTAACACAACAATGTAAAGCAATTATACTCCAATAAAGATGTTTAAATATATATATATATATATATATATATATATATATATAGTGCTTTGATAAATTACAATGAGGAACCCAAAAATTTTAACTGAACTTACAACAAAATTGGAAGGACAAATAACAAAAACAAACCCCCAACAACAACAGAAGTCCCTTTTCAGATCTAACAATTCTTTTGCACATCACTCTAAACAGGGCACATCTTTAATATTCTCTCAAATTTACAGATCCCATTACCAGAAGTTAGTAGCATGAAAAAGATTAGAGGAAATATGTGAAACTCAAGCCTGAAGAGATTTTTTTTCTTTAGAAGTAAATAAGAAGTAGAGGAACTTAAAAATAATAAGATGTCAATTAAAACGTACTAAAATTACATAAGTGTATAAAACACTAGAGAACTAAATTACAGGACCTCCCTGGCAGTCCCGTGGTTAAGACTCTGCGCTTCCAATGCAGGGGGTGTAGGTTCAATCCATGGTTGGGGAACTAAGATCCCACAGGCCGTGTGGCGTGTGTAGCCAAAAAAATTAATAAATAAATACAAATTTTTAAAAAGTTAAAAAAAATGTAAAAAAAAAGAACTAAATTACAAATAGAATATTATACTTATATATGATATAATTTATAATATATTTATTTGCTTCAAATAATATAGAAAGGAAGGAAGTGGCCGAGAGTATTAGATGAAACATTAGCAATGAGTTGATAACTACTGAAACTGAGTGATGGGTACTCCATTCCAGGGGTCCTCAACTCCCAGGCCGTGGACCACTACCAGTCCATGGCCTATGAGGAACCAGGCCGCACTGCAGGAAGTGAGTGGCGGGCGAGCGAGCAAAGTGTCATCTGCCGCTCCCCATTGCTCGCGTTCACCACCACCCCCACCCCTGTCTGTGAAAAAACTGTCTTCCACAAAACCGGTCCCTGGTGCCAAAAACGTTGGGGACTGCTGCTCTATTCTATCTACTTGTACATATGTTTGAAGTTTTCCATAAACAGGTATATTTTAAATTAATTATTTAATCATAATATCTTGATAGGACGGTTTATTATCATGATTACTAAATCAATAATGTTTTAGGCATTTAAAGAAAATATTATTCTTCATATATAAAAAAGACACTAGTGATCCAGCAATAGTAAAACAACTGCTCTTAAGAGTTTTACAGAATAACTAACCCATATTGTTGCTCAAAGTCTTTCACACAGTTCCTCCTGAGGACAACTCTACGTATTTAAAAGATTAGCAGGTAAAGTAAGGCTGAATGTTCACTTGGAAGTTAACCAGCCTTTATCAGAAACAAACCCAAAGCAATACATTTGAATTTAAGGAGTAAACAATTTTTTAAAAACAAACAATTAAGACAGAAAAGGCAAAGAATGCTACAAAGCTTCTCTCTTACCTTGACCAAGATGTGATGGTTTTTGAGAAATTATGTGGCCACTGCCATCTAAAACATACTGGGTGCTAAAATTATCAGCAGCTGTCCTTGTTGTAATTAAAACCTGGAATAAGAAAAACTCTAATAAAATTATGATTTTAGTTATTGCAGTGGGCTTATTATAAAATTAGATTTAAAATAATAATTACACATTTCCTTGATTGACAGAAGTTTTACTTAATAAGGTCTTACAACCATTTCTCTTGAAATATTCCTTAGAGTTACATTAATAAGCAATAGGCTAGCTTACGTTTTCTATGTTGCAAATTACCGATTTTTATTTCAAATATTTTACTTTAATTAAAACACACACAAATCAGTATACATGAAATGGCTATTTGTATTGTATGTATTAAGTGACTTACATCTGTAAAATCAAATCAACTGCATTAGGGAAGCTTGCTTTTTAACAGACAATTTCCATAAATTTGTTGGCAAAGTGAAAAATCCTTTTGTAAAGTGATCATTCCCTCCTTCCTTTATATTCTGATAAAACTGCACTTCTCTATTTCAAGTTAATGGTTCAAAAGAATAAAAATAAATAAATTATACATATATGTATATTTATGGGCAGTTTTTTCTTAAACCCAAGCTTAGAACTCATTGTTTTAAATGTAAAATTTTTATTAATTAAAAAAACTAGCATTAAAACATGTAAGAAAGGATTCCATTCAGCATGAAAATATTTCCTAAGATGTTATAGTCATAGAAATATAAATTTTATGAATGTCTGAACTCTTCTGAGCCATCCTCACCCTCAGCTTTCTATTTACCTACTTTGTGAGATTACTAGAAGAGTACATGCTATAACAGTAGTAAAACATTCCATTATCAGAAAATACCATAGGTGGGGAGTGGGAATGCTGGCAAAAAAAACGCAGGGTGGATTCAGAAAAGGGTAGCCTCCTCACATTTCTAGTGAGTAATGTTGATCCAAAAGTGGGAGCAATCTTTCAGCCATCCATGAACTCAGCAGAGCTATCTTAAAATAAATCTATATAATTTAGAAAGAAGCCACAAATATACAGCTCCACTGTTGGAACTCATCCAGGTCCAGTTGGGTCTACATTTGATGGTTCTGTCACCAAGTCCTAACCATGCCCTGATTTCTGGTAGACCAGATGGCTCTGTGGAACATGTGGGTACCATGAAGGGAAAACCAGAGTCACCACAAAAAAAATTTGGTTTCTCTAGCTTACAGTACTAGTAGAGTCTATTAGGTTCTGTCTAAGGGTGAGGTCCATAAAATCCTTATTAGAGGCTCATTGCTGCAGGCTGCTATTTCTGTCAAAACTGTTCCCTCAAAGATTTGTACCTGAAACAAAGTTGTGAGCCTCTGTATACACTTAAGTGATTATTCTACTTCTTCTAAAAATATATTCCATGGCTCAAAAGTTGTATTTTAAAAGTTTTCCTGATAACCAATCTCAACCTTCCCACGTACATCCCAACTCTATTGTGTCCAACAGTGATTTCCCCTAGTAGTTTGTTTAAAACAAAGAAGACAGAAATTGCTAGAGATTTTCTTTCCTGTTTCTAATTTAATTACTCTATGATTGTCCCTTTAAAAACAATTGTACATTAAACCAACCACTTCTCCAAAATGCCAAGGTCAACTGAATTCTATTTCTATTCTCCAAAGAGCTAGCCACCTGACCTAAAGCTGGTGTCACTGAGCAAAGGCAGCCCTGAAACTCTGAGTTCTAGTATTAACTCTGCCAGTGGCTTGCTAGATGGTCCTGAATAAATGATTACACTATCATTTTAAGAGGACGGTGATGATAAGATGAAGATGATGCTAATACTTTATAAGGTTACATGGGTCTTTGTGTTAACTACTTAAGAGCATTTTACAGATATTAACGTGTTCATCCTTTAAACACATTAGTGAATAATAAATATACTCCAGCCAAGATGAATAAACTGAAGTGCTAAAAAACAAAATAGGACCTTAGTGGTCATAATGTAACATTTATGTTATAGTAAAAAAAAGAGAACACAATATTGTTTTCCAATGTCAAAATTTAAAAAACTAGAATGTTTAGGGTACTATGAAATTTATTTAGATAGGAAATCCTTTGCAATTCACTTCAAAAGACAGTGAAGGATAACACGCCTAAGCACGTTTCACAAATTCATGAAATACAGTGTGTTCCTCAAAGGAAGGAATTGTATTTCAAGAGTTCATTTCATCATATGACCCTGTGTCCTGGGCAGGAAACCTTTTTTTGGACGAGGCACAGGTTCAGAATGTGTTAGCTGTGAAGCAGCTAACACATTCCAATCTGTAGTAACTCCACCATCAGGAGCATCTCCAATATTACAAATTATTACTGGTGCTTCCTACTAGAGACATTGAGGAACTGTGGCAGTGAATGAATCTAGTGGTGTCAAGAAAAGAAATAAATAAATTTATTTTAAAGAATTTTAAAATGAGAGGTTTATTTTAAAAGAAGTTTTAGAAGTCCTTAGAGGTTATATTAGTTATCAGTTATTAAAAACTGACTGTCTGGTCCAGTTACTGAGTTTCAAGAAATTACAGTACTATTACAAAGTTGAAATTACATAAAAGCATTTAAAATTTAGATAAGCACAATTTTTCTCAATGTTTTAGAAAGAAAGCAAATTGAAAAGCTTAGGATGTATCCTAGCAATTCATGAGAAAAAAATATCCTCTCTTGACAAAAATTCAATGAAGATAATCATATTAAAGTTTTGTGGGGTTTTTTGTTTTGTTTTTGCTGACTTTTGGACAAATACTTTGGCACAAAAACACGAATCTGAAAACTAAGGTAAATGGTCCTCAGGATTCAGCTAAAATATGGACTGTGTATGTATCACTGAAATGTCTTTTTCTTTCTCTGTGTGAGTATGCCTGCCTGCCTGTGCATAACTGTATACTATGATTTCAGAGCCTTCCTCCAGATAGTCCACTGAGGGGGACTAGCAACAGGGAGATCTTGGCCCTGGCTTTTCTCCTTTCAGCAGAGTTTTATTATTTGTGAGAAGGCTGCATTTATTTAGGAAGCAGGATATACCAAGTGTTTCAAAAATCCTGTGCCTATTCTAATTAAAGTCCTACCACAATGGCTCTAAAGGACACAGCAGGTATCCTACACTGTGGAACAGGAAGCAGGAAACAGCGGAATGAAGCTAGAGGCTTCCCTCTACTACTCTTTTACAGCTATGTGGAACCACAGATAAGGGCATCCCAACTCCCATCTTCAAAACAGAATGACTTAGCTTCTCATTCTGCCCCCCTTAAGCCATGGAGGTTTAATGTAACATAAAACAAAAACAAATCCATACATCCCTTATCATCTCATCACAAAATGTATAATGAACTTGATAGATCAAAATAACACACAGCACATTATAACCACTTTAAAAAATTTGGATGAATGAATCAATAAACATGAGTTTTATGTAAGAGGATGGCTGGCAACTCCTCTAATTCTTTCCAGGGAAAAAACAAGAGGAAAAAAGTGAACTTAAGCTACAGAATAAAGACCATTGGTGAGAATTAGAAGGAATTTACCTAGGAATGGCGGTTAAATTTTAGAAAGGATTTCCTGAAAATGTTGAGGAGTCTGCATAAACTTTGAAAGTTAAGGTAAAATACTGCTTACCAACAAGAGAATGAGCAAGCCTGATGACGCCATCACCTTACGTGATACAGACGCATGCTACTTTTCACATTCAAGTCCAGAATAAAAATAACTTTCATCTGCATGGCACATGACCATATTCTAGATACTTTTAATACATATTATTTCATTTAACTCTCAAATCATTATCTGCACTTTATAGATTAAAAAAAAAATTGGCTCTCGGAAAAGTCAACCTGTATTATGCCTTTGGCCAACTCTCTTATTTAAACTCTTGGAAATGATAATTAGGCTTCTGAATCTTCGTCCAGAGTGTGTTCTAATTTGAAGAAAACAAAACATATCAAAACTGTTCTGTATTCCTCTGAAAACTGAGATGTAATTTAGCCTCCATTTAAAATCTATTTCAAAAAACTTATGAGTTTCTCATATATTTCCTTGGAGAAAAACAGATCATTTTTAACATAATGTATACAAAATATCAGCCTAAAAGGAAATAAAATCTTTTATTGTGTGTTTTATTATGTAACAGGAAGAATATATACAGAGTCTTCTTAAAAAATTTTATGAACAGGTCAAAACAGGATTTTCACTATCTCTAGCTCATTCTAGTCAGTATACTTAGTAATTAGTATCAGGAATTTAACACTGAAGACTGACAAATATCCCAAAATTATTGCTCCACAAACAACAATAAATTTCAAGAGAAGTTATGCTTGATGATACAATTTTTAAAAAACCGTATCAATTTGTTTCAGTCACTGACTCCTTCATCACAGATTACGGAAGCAGTAATTCCAGTTTTAAATACCAATAGATCACTCTGTAGATATAAATTTTTTTTTTACTCTTTTGGACTGTTTTAAGATTGGAAGTCATTTTATAATTGACAAATTAGGAAAACTGCCCATTCTTTTAAAATGTATAAATAAAAAAACAGAATTAGATGTATTTTAAATTTCTTCAGCCAATTTTGCTGAAAGTCTACTTAATTTTTTCTTTTTATAACTAAAATGATTAACATCTTTAAAATAATCTAACAATAAGTAATTTCAACAGTTGTGGATGATGGCTGTTTAATAGTGTGACAAAACTATATCCCAATTGCATATTATCAGTCTACCGAGTCTGAGATGATTTACATCTGTATGACTTTAAAATTATCTACGTCAGTTAGTCTGGCAGATAAAATGACCAAATCACTAATTTTTATTATGTAACTGCAATCTCTATCCAAAGATTTTTGAAATAAGTTGGAGCCTTTAAAATAAACATGCAACTTCTATACCTGAGACTTCAATTATTTCTGAATGATAAAGAATATTGTTTAAAAAGTGAATTTTTTCCCCAAAGAAGCACTCATTAATTTGCCTTGCTGAATAACAATTTTTAATTTTTAAATGTAATTGACCTTAAAAACCAGGTATTACTTTCTGTGTTCCTGAAATACTATTCAGAACCCTCCCATATAATTTTCAACTTGACTACTCCTTGATAACCTCTCTATTGAGCACTGTGGGCCTGAGTATATTTATTAGTATTATTTATTTAATATTACCTCATATTATTTTAATATGAGGTATTTTTAAACTTATAAATACCTTTATAACCATGCTAGTAAGAAAGCAGCATGACCTACTGTAGAAAACTCATTACTGAGAGGCATGAAATTGTAAATGAATTTTTGGCTTTGCCATGGATATATTATGTGTCTCTAAACAGGTCACAATTTTCATATTCCATTTACTTCACTGTGCACAGTTCCTCTGAAGTAAACTACTTAGCACAGAACCCTGCATACAGTAGATACTGAAATATTAGCCGACTGATTATTAGACTGTGTTTTGAAGTTGGGGTGAGAAAACCTGGCATTTGGCTTCACAAGACCTCGTTTTCCTTATCAGTAACATAAGGAGACTAAACCATAAAAGACTGAGATGGAGACCAGCACTGGGGAGTGCTCCAGAGATGATCACTTGTGGGGGCAGGGCAGAAAGAGAAGTGAGGCTGTGCCACAGTCACAAGGCCTTGGCAGACCCCAGGGGGGCACTCTGGAGCAGAAACAGCATGGCAGAGGTGCTTCTGAATTAGAATAAGGCCCTTACAACCCCGCATCAACTAGTCATTGGATGCAGGTTGCCCTGTATGAGGTGGGTAAGGGTCCACTACTAATACAAGAGTCCCCTTTATAAGAAACAATCAAATCTAAATCATCAAAAACTCTGTGACAAAATAGTACTTACTGTAAGATTCCATTCAGATCAAGTTCAAGTACAGGTATGACTAATCTATGTTGATAGAGATCAGAATAGCCATTACCTTTGAGGTGTACTAAATGGGAGGGGACATGAGAGAAAACTTCAGGGATGCTGATAATGGTCTAAATCTTGATCTGAAGTATACATACATAAATATTCACACACACACACACACACACACACACACACACACACACACACACTTATCTATGTGTGATTTTCCCAAAGACTTACAAGAAAAGAGAGTCCATAAAATACTGGAATATTTTCTAAGATAAACACTTGACATCGCAATATGTAAACTGAACATAATTTTTTTTAAAGCTTATAGATTTCTATTATTGTGATACTTTGACAATTTTTTTATTCCTTTTGTGATTCTGATGAACAAAATTACTTTAAATATTTACACTTAAGGCATTCAAATGCCTCAAAAATAAAACAAGGCAAAATGATAAACCTGGATATCAAGTGGGCTTAAGTAATCAAATAAAAAAACAAGATAGAGAGTATCACTGGATAAGGACTTGCAAAACTGCCATCTAAAATCAGAACTACAGTGAAAATTTGGAGAAATCATGGCTGATGTACAATGTATTTTGAAAGACTAAGTATAGTACTGCCACCTAGCAGACAAAGTTGATAATGACCAACTTCAGTTCTGAAAGGTTATTATATACATCTTATAGAAAATACAGAAAAGCTGAACAATATATTATTCAACAATACTTGCCAAAATAAAGCTTAACAACGATCTGCCAAATTTGGACGACAGCTAAAAAAGCGAATACTTTTATTCTCAAACAAATTATATGATTTCTAAAATAGCCACTGAGAACTCCAACAGTAGTACTAGCACTGGGAGCTTCAAAGCTTCCATGGTACAAATCCCACCCCATTTTAAAAACAGACTCTTTGTACAAGATTCTAGGGCTATAGGTTCCCATATACAGTCTCTGGGGATAAAAATGGGCAATGGCCAGTTGTACCCTCTAGTTGCTCTTCCCTAAAATCTATTTGGAAACTCAGTGAACTCTAAATAAAGCAAGAGCTGAGAAAGATAGAGAAAGCACACGGTGTGCTAGATTTTGGATAGAGATTTTAAGCAGAATGCACTTAACGAATGACAAGGTCTTTCCTTCTTTAGTGATGTCTGAACATCTGGATTCTAACAAGCAAGGGCCCTTAGTCCTCTGTGCTAGAACAGCAAAACCTCCCACTTTAACCCCCACCTCCTCCCCAACCCACAATTTTTCTTTCTTACATAGGCACCAGCTTACAGAGCCCCGAAGTCAAAGAGTAAGTGAATACCTAGCTGGGACCCTTTCCACAGAAAACAGAAAACCTACACTTTGCCAGCATTCTAAAGGCAGAAGGGCCAAGGGAAGACCAAAATAAGCCTGGAGAATATATCATTGCTGGGGAGACTAGGCTACTAAATAAAGAAATAGCAACAATATCTCATGTCCTTGCCACTTTTCTGGGACAATAAGTATAAAGTCCTATCATTTTACTGCACCTGCGCACGCTCACCCAAACAGGGTCTGCCAGCCTAAGCACAAAAGAAAGGATACACAGTCACTGGGCAAACTTAGGTAGCTAAAGAGACCCTCACAATTACCATGTCACTCACTGGCACACAGATACTATCACACTATAAAACAGAGCCTAACACACACAGAATAACAGTACAGCACAAAGAAACTAGTGATCAAACATAACTGAGATACATGGAAATGAAGAGATCAAGGTTCTAGATGGGCTTTGCCACAGACTAGTTATGTAACCTAGGGCAGAGGCAGTGACGTATAACTGGTACTATGCAATGGAGTGGATCAGGCACTGAACTTAAGGGTTCATAGAAATTGAAAACATCTAGCAGTCAGGAGAGCAAAGTTCTAGCTAGGGTTTAGCTCAAGTCAATGCACATCTCTAGAGCACAATCTAGTTATCTGTATTGACTAGAGTAGTATTTCCAGAGTGCATTCCACAGCACAACAGAATAACAGTGATATGTGTCTCAATAAAAGAGTTTCATAGTCAAGTAAGTGCAGGAAATGTCTGTACTATACACCACCAACCTCAGAGATTCACAATGCACTTTAGTACAGTAAAGGCTCTGAGAAGTGCTTATAGTTAAGATACCTGTTTAATTGTAATACTTTCCCAAGTCAGTGGATCACTAAACCATTTTTTCCTCTTATAAATGTTACCACTGAAAAACACTCTTTGCCATTCCTCAAAAAATTAAACAGAATTATAGTAGTCCCCTTTATCTGCAGGAGACATGTTTCAAGACCCCCAATGGATGCCTGAAACTGCAGATAGTATCAAACCCTGTATATACTATGCTTTTTCCTATGTATACACACCTAAGACAAAGTTCAATTTATAAATTAGGCACAGTAAGAGAATACCTGAATTGCTGGCATCACTGCTCTTGCACTTTGGGGCCATTATTAAGTAAAATAAGGGTTCCTTTGAACACAAGCACTATGATACCTTGACAGATCTGATAACCCAGATGGCTAGAAAGTGACTAACAGGCTGGTAGTGTATAAAACGTGGATATGCAAGACAAAGGGATGATACACGTCCCAGGCAGGACAGAGCAGAACTGCACAAAATTTCATCATGCTTCTCAGAACGGTGCACAATGTAAAATTTATGAATTATTTGTGGAATTTTTCCACTTAATATTTTCCGACAGTGGTTGACTGTGGTAACTGAAACCATGGAAAGCAAAACCATGGATAAGAGGGGACTACTGGACCATTTGATCCAGTGATTCCACTTCTGGGTATATACCCAAAAAAGTGAAAGCAAGGACTCAAACAGACATCTGTACACCAATATTCATAGCAGCATTATTCACAAGAGCCAAATAGTGGAAACAACCCAAATGTCCATTGACAGATGAATGGATACAACAGAGTATCATTCAGTCTTAAGAAGAATGAAATTCTGATACATGTTACAACATGTATGAGTCTTAAAAACATTATGCTGAGTGAAATAAGCCAGACACAAAACGACAAATAGTGTATGATTTCAATTATAAGACGTACCTAGAACAGTCAAATTCATAGAGACAGAAAGTAGAATACTGGTTACCAGTGGACGGGGGAAAGGAGAATAGAGGTTTATTGTTTAATGGGCATAGTTTCAGTTTGGGATGATGAAAAAGTTCTGGAGATGGATGGTGGTGATGCCTACACAACAATGTCAATGTATTTAATACCATTGAATTGTACACTTAGAAATGACTAAAATAGTAAATTTTATACAATAAAATGTATATTTTACGCAATAAAAAAAAACTCTTTGCCAAATTCTGGGTGAGTTGTCTCTTAATTCTAATATTGTGTTATTATGAAACCACTAAAATAGTCAATACAAATTACCTCACCTCAGCTACACAACAAATTGACCCCAAGGCTTCTCCACGAAAACCGTAAGTTGTCAAATTTTCAAGATCTTCATGGCTACTTATTTTTGAGGTATAGTACTTCATTGCCATCACAGGTGCATCATCAGCCTTGATACCCTCACCATTGTCTCGCACCTCAATCTTATCAAATCCATAGTTCTCCTATGAAAGTTAAACAGTACTTTTAGCATATAAGGACATTAAACTATTATCACATTTACAAACAGAACGTAACACAAGTGAAATGGTTTTGTCAGTTATCTATCTTTTATGGAAACTTAACATTAAAGAAGTAAGAGTTTAAATTCTTAACTCTACCCATTCCTAGTTATGGTACTAAGGGCAAGTCCCTTGTTTTCCTTGGACTCAGATTCAACTGTAAAATAAGGAGATCAGTATGATCTTCAAGGTTCCCTAGAATTGTTTCAGTATGATAGGTATTTATGTTTAAATTTATGTTTGAACTTGCCCAGAAATATTCTTCTAAGTTATATACACCTTTGTATATATAATCTCTCATATAAAACAGAATACCATCACCATCAAAAACACCAGCTGGTTCTACCCACCGAGAGTCTAGCAATCATCATTATTCAATCTGATTTTTAATACTTTGTCCCTGAGCTACTTATTGCTTTCATAAATAAATAAAAATCTGCTACATTATAACTTTCTAAATTTCTTTCTGCAAATAGTCACCTAACAGACTGCTGAGAAAATATAGCTAACTGGCAATCTCAGAGAGTTTTTAATTTGAAAATGGAGGGAAAAAAACAAATCATAGCTTAATATTGGTAATTTAATACTAAAAATATGTATACATGACAAATACAAAGCCTAAATTCCTAAAGTGATCACACTTTCTATGAATACCATATTCTAAATTTGGTAGCAAGCTTCTATCGTAAGCTTTACTTCACAAAGTTTATGTGTATGGCCTTAAATGCATGTTATAAAGGGAAAAAAAAATCTTCCTACAATTCTAATGACTCTGCTATTTAAAAATAATACTTTTTAATAACCTAAAATTATATAATACTGTGTCATTACTTTTCAGATCAATTAGAAATAAAAGGTGTTGGGGGGAGACACCTAAGATTTAGTTTCTTATCTCTCCCTCCATCTAAAAATTATCTTTCTGGGAATAGCTTGTCTGCTTCATTTTATAGAAAAATAATTAACTATAGAAATGCAAATCTTTCAATATAAATAAGAACTCCAGGCGCCTGAGTAAAATAACACAAAGATCTGTTTAAATGTTTAAAATAATATCTACATGTTTAATTTACTAATTACGAAAACATTCCTAGTCAGAACAGTTATTACTGTATGAAACTATAATGAAACAGATCTTATTATGTAAAGCAACAGACTTGTTTATTCTAAAATTCTACAAAGCAGGAACTCGCAAACGTCAAGAGACTTAAATATGCAGCAGGATAAAAATGTGTACTTCAATTTACTTTTTAAAGAGGACTTCTGTTGGCTCTGTAAAACTATTTCTAAAAACTATGTTTTTCTTCCAAGAACTTTGAGAACAAGACATATGTTTGCCTGCCTAAGATTCTTAAGTTAAATTTGTCAGATATAATTATATAATCCTATTTAACTATTATCAACTGTATTCTAATCAGACTGAACTGACTACATAAAATGTCTAAGAAAAAGAAAATGTCTTTCAGTTTAATTTAATTTTTTCATGTTTATAAAGCTTTTACTCTATTATTTAAAACCTAAGTAGCGGTTTGATACACTATAGAACAGCGGTTCTCAGCATCAACTAGAAACTTGTTAGAAACACAAAGTTGGGGCCCTACTTAGAATCTGAAATTCTGCGGCCCAATAACTGTTTTAACAGACTCCCTAAAATTACTGATGTACCCAAATGTTATGAAAACCACTGGCATAGAGGAAAGATCCTGAATGAGTTTTAGAGTCATAAAGACCTGGATTGCAATCTCAGCTCCAGTACTTACTACTTACATGACTTTGGGAAAGTTCTCAGAACCTCAATTATTTATAAAATGAGTATAGCGGTAGCTAATTCATAGAGTTTTTACAAGGAGCAAATGGGTAACATATATATAATATATGCATATGTATATGAAAAGGGAAGGTCTCTCTCCTACAAAGATATTCGTATCAGTAGTCTTTCTAATGCCATAATACCAGAAATAATATGAGTATCTGATAATTTGGAGATTACAAAAAATGTATTCTTACATTCACTCAAATTTATTTATCATTTATGTACCAGATACTGGAGAGGGATAGAGGACACAAAAAAATATAGACCTTACCTCCATGAGCTAGTAACTTATAACAGGGTAAGTAGACCTGAAGACTAATTGTAATACATCATAATAAGAGTCATAAGTCATTATTAACTCAAATGATTTAATATGTAGCACTTAAATTTAAAAATGTGAAAACTATGAAGCAACAAGGGACACAGTTCTGAAATAAGATTAGGTAGAAAAAACAAAATTCAAATGAGAATATATAAAACAAGTAAACACAAATAACCAAGGATAAGTATTAGTAGAAAATACAAACTAAATTCATGTTTTATGTGATAGAGTCCTTTAGAATAAGCTTTCCTTTATAATTTCCTTTAATGTTACTGTAACACTGATCTAAACTAAAACTTATTTTTAAGAATTTACTCTTAAACAAGACAAAGGGTTCAATGTCCTAAGAATAATTTACTGGTATATAAAGAAAACAGGTAATAATTCTAAGGAGAAAACATCTGTCCAACCCTTTTTTGCTTTAAAGATACTTGGCAGCATCTCAGGGACACTCACCAGTTTAACATCTATGCTTGTGGCACCAGCATCCAAGGAGTTTTCAATGAGCTCTTTTACGACACTGACCACTGAAGTGATTATTTGAGAACTTGAAAGGAGGCGAACTGTTGCTGCCGGCAGCTGTTTCATTCTAGCTTTTAGCAGAGTAGCTAGAAAATAAAATATAAGTTGTAAAAATAAAAATTGTTAAACATTCCTAACAGAAGTGATAGCAACAACAGCAGCAATAACAGCAACGCGTATTTATTGAGCCTCACTGTATGTCAGGCTCTGCTGTTAAGCACATACAGTATTAAATCATTTATTGCTTACAAATACCCTTTAAAATAGATGCCATTATCATCTCCATATTATAAGACTAAGGCACAGAGAAATTTGTTGGTAAATCACACTATGTTACTAATTGAAGAATGATAAGAATAATTGTGCAATAAGTGTAATATATGATGTGTCTGGCTAGGAATCACCAGATGGTGCTGTCAACTGATATGCACATAATGTCAGTCATGTGCCTTAATGGCAGTTGCACTTGAACATCATTAGTCATCTACGCATTTTGATGAATTACAACATCTCTTTCAATTATTGAGCTCTTTTAGAGTTAGGAAATCTAGACTCTAGAATTACTCTTAATCTAAACTAGTCATACCCAGACATATCATATCAGATTACTATCCTATGCACTACTGTGTCTAAAACATCTTTCTAATCATGTGGCTCCCCAAAGCCAAATTATGATAAAGCTCAAATCCATATGCTGGCCTTCAAGGTCCTTTACATGCCGATCCAACTTGTACATCCAAAATCTCTCTGCCGGTAATTGTTTTAGCCATGAAACCCTTTGTCTGAAACCTTTTCAAACAAAGAAACAAAAAAATTTCATATGGAAAGCACGTATGTAAAATTTGTAGGGAGTGGGGTTTGCATCTACCCTAATGCCCAACTCAGAAAAGATTTCAGGAAAATAAAAAATACTAGTTTGACAACATGCAATTCCTCTAGAGTCATGATTTTATTTGACAATATAATGGTGGGGGGGTGGGGAGGAGCCCTAGGTACTTCCTTAATTTACCGTGACTAGTTACATGCGCACATGATGATTTGACCCTATGGAATCTAGAGCCAAACAAAACAACAATGCCAAAGACAAACCAAACCAAATAAAAAGGTTTCTGTTTAGGATTCTTTCTCAGGCAACTTAAGATGTAAAACAAGCAGAGTCACATAAAGTTTAAGAATAAGTAACTGAGCAAGAAATGGAGTATAGTCATTACAATGATTACATAAAATTTTAAGGGATGCATTTCTGGGAAGAAGTCAATATACTGAGTTCTGAATGGTGTTAACTGTTCACAATTCATAACTATATTTTGCTTTGTACAAGGCAAAGCTGATTAGCACAATGGAAAAATATGCCACTAATTATTATTATACACTAATAGCTATATAATGTTGAGGAAATTAAAATTAAACTCTAAAACTCAATCACCTAACCTACAAAATAGATAATAATGATATCATATGGTTGTGGTGAGAAGTAAATAAGATAATGTATACAACTTATTATAGTGCTTGGCATACACATGCTAAAAAATCCCAGGATCTCTGGACTAAATTGAGTTCCTCCAAACTACTACATGAATACCACACCCCCCAACACACGTCTAACCCCTAGCCCCACAGGAGCTAACCCAGTGGTTGGTATCAGGTTAGGCTTGGGTTTAAGAAGTCTTCTTCCTTAGTTTGAGAGTCCCAGGGATCTAAGAAAAACACTTATCAAGCAAGCTTTGGTGTATAAACCTAGCCTCACCTCAACCTTCCCTCCTTCTGCAGAGATTAATTAATCTCTTTATTAATCTCATCATCTCTGTCTCATTCTCTATAATCTCTCTTCCAAAATCTTCTATTTCTCCCCAGAAAGTCCCTAATTTCATCCCAATCTTCCCCCTCTTCTAGTTCACTGAGATCAAGGCAGACCAGAGCATGAACTCTATCTTCACACACTTTACCTCCTCCACCACACTGTGTCCTTTGGTTTCTTAAAATGTCTCCACCTCTACCCATGTTCTTCTTCACTCAGTCTCAGACCAATGTCTCTTTCTTCTAAACTAACACTTTCACCTAGTTTCTTTATCTAGTCCCATCCCTCCTCCAGGCCTCTTGGTCTTGAAAACAAAAACAAAAAATTCTTCCCTCAACCCTATTATCTCTATGATTATCTTTTTTCTTTATGAAGCCAAACTTGAATAAGTAACCTGTATTCACCGTCACCAATTCCCTATCACCAACTCAGTTCTAAAACCCTTGCAAAATAGCTTACACAACCACTGTTAGGATTTTGTTTTCTTCAAGTTCACCAATGAGCTCTTAAATCATCAAATCCTTTTCTCAGGATTCATGTTCCTTGGTATCCCTGAAGCATGTGACATTGATGATACTGCCTATCCTCAAGGATTATACCATCCATCAATACCTCTTGGATCTCTTCGTGTTTTCTTCACTCTCTTCCGAGAAAAATGGGCATTCCCTAATCCCTCTCCCCTCTTCTTATATACCCAAAACCCTATAACCTTAGATGTTATAGAATAAGATCTAAATCTACATCCCAACAGTGATCTCTCTCTTCCCAAGACAGGCATTTCTTACAATCAGTGTCACTGCTACCTCAAAATGTTTATAAAATAGAACTTATCTTCTTGTTCTGCCCTCCATACTTCCCACTTAACTTTGCTATTTCTCTTAATAACTCACTGTTCTTTGTGACCAAGGTCAAAAACTTCAATCTTCCTTTACCAGCAATCCCACCCTATTTACACCTCCATTTTCTCCTAATGCAATACTATCTATCATTCTAGACCCGGTTTCAATATCATTTGTAACATAGTCCTTTCTGATCACCCAGCCAGGAATGACCCTTTCCTCCCATTCCGAAAGAACTTGGCTTGCTTATCACACCCCTGTCCTGACCTATACAACCTCTGAATGCACGGAATTATATATTTCTGGATGCAACACAGAGTAATCAGAGTACTTCACTCAAGGTGAGTACTTCATAATTATTAATGAAGTGGCCACGAAAAATAATTTTATCGGCACCTACCTCATGCCAAGGTAAACATTAGGAAAAGCGACCTCCTTCCCAGCAAGTCACCATTGCCTTAACTCCTTCCCTTTATGTATTCTATTTTAACTGGACTCCATATCATCCCCTTCATCACTTGTATCTCCTAACCAGGCTTTTTTCTAGAATCCAGGGCCTTATTTCCAACTACTTTCTAAATATCATCATTTAGATGACAGAAAGGCACCCTAAATTCAACATGTCTCAAAGAGATCAGATCTTTCTCTAATTAACTGTCTTTCTTGCTATATTTATTTGATAATACAAATAACAGCTAACATAAGTTACTTAAATACATATATAAAATTATTCCAGTTAATCCTCACAACAAGCTTATGTATAGTGTCATTCCTCTATCACAAACAGGATTTAAAAGCTTGATCGCTTGTTCCAAGATCACACAACTATTAAGTGACAGATGCACACCTGCATATTTTGTCATGTTTGACTCCAAAGGCTATGTTCATCCAGTCTCACAAAGCAAAATTGGAAACCTTGAGTCATCCTTGAAATTCTCCTCACTCTCTACATCCTGCCACCCACTCCTGTCTATCTCACTACCTAAATATTTCTCAAATAGTTCTTTCCTCTCTATCCCTATGGCTTTTGCCTTTGTTCAGCCCTTCAACAATTTTCCCCTGACCTATTGCAATAACCAGCTAATTGACAGCTTGCCTAGAATCTCAACCACCTACAGGATTCTTTCTATAATTTACATTTAATCATGTTGCTATCCTACTCAAAATTTTATAAAGATTTCCAACTACTAACTAGGTTAAATCCAAACTCCTTATCAATTGGACCTCTGTCTCTCTAATCTCATCCCACTCTTCTCCAAATGCACACTAGGCCAGTCATACTATGCAACTTGTCTCTCTTAATGTGGTGGCAGTGACTCCTTCCTTGGCTCATAAGGTTCCCTTTGTCTTCCGATGACTTCTCACCACCCTTCTAGATTTAGTTCAAGTATCACCTCCTCGAGGAAGCCTTTCTTATGATCAGCTCCAACCCCTGCCCCAACAGATTAGGCAGTCCTTCCTCTGTACTCCCAGAGCACCTTTTCCTTATTTCTAACCCCAAACTCATCACAGGTTATTCTAAGTATTGTATTTCGGTCCCTTCCTCCTGGCTGAGAGTGCTTTGAGGATACATTAATCTCATATCCCTAGCACAACCTCTGGAACATAACAAGCATTCCACCGTATGTGTACCAAATGGCATCGTTTGAAAAGTGGAAGGGTTGATACCAGGCTTACGACTCACAGCAAAGAATGTCTAAGAATGCCAGGAATCAGTCTTCTATATTTGCTGAGAGGTAAATCAAACACTCCTGAAAGAGTGCTGATGATCAGGAAATTCAGTTAAGGCTAACAGTGTACCTAAAAAAGAAGTAAAGATCAGAGAACTCATAGATAAACTTTAGGAAAAACACAATGAAATAATTATTTTTTTTTAAAAATGTAGTAAATCTAACCTAATTGGTTTTATAAGGCCATTAGAAATGCAATATATGTACACATATATATGTGTATATACAGTCAACATTCTCTTACACCAATTTTGAAAAGCCATTGTAAGTTATTTCAGCAATGTGAATAAAAAAAACTCTGTGTACTGCCAAGCTTATGAAATTCAACTTCAAAGATGATTCCAAATAATCTGGTTTTTTCCTCCCCGTTCTTGAATGAGATCAATTATTGGGGGAATTCCCTGGAAGTCCAGTGGTTAGGACTCCAAGCTTTTTCTGCCGAGGGCGCGGGTTCAATCCCTAGTCAGGGAACTAAGGTCCCCACAAGCCGCCCTGCAACCCGCGGGGAGCGGCCAAAAAAAGAAGAAAAAGATCAATTCTTGGTACCCACATTTCCTCAGCATATAACATAAGTACCTGTCTTCAGCGTGTAGACAGACCCAGAATGACAGTAAAAATCATGGTTAACCGAAAAGTTTGCTTCCGCCACTTGCATGATGCCACAACCTACAATATTATAAAACCCCTCACTCACTCACACTCTAGACAGGGTGAGTTACGGCTGTCAGGGGTTGAAGTTTCTTCCTGGCAAACAACAACTTTAAGATATGCACCCAGAAGGATCTGAGGAATGGGCTGCAACAAAGGCCTAAACACTATTTGGTCAGGAAAGTCCAAATCAGACATTAAGCAGCCCACACCTGCTGGGAGACCGCTCTCCAGGTGTGCGCGCCCGCAAGCCGGGCTTCGTCCGCTTCCCGCCCCGCGAGGGGAGGGGGGGAGGGGCGCCCACGGCGGCCGCCGGAGCTCCCGCCCCGACCGGGACAAGTGGAGGGGAGGAGGCTCTCGAGCTTACGATATAAGAATGAATACCCGTTAGCCACACGACACTACCTTCTTGCTCGCGCGAGGTGGGAAACAACAATCCACTAGCAGACCGGCCAGCGTCCCGCCAGGAGCCCAGGCCCGGCCTGGCGGATCCCCGACTCACCCCCAATGCACGCGGGGCGGGGCGGGCACCGAGCGCACCGCCCTTAGTCCCGCCCTGCCAGGCGAACGTGGGATTGGCGCCGCCCTCAGCCAATGGCCTGGCAGCGCGTTCCGCCCTGAAAGCTTCCGCAAGCTGCGCCGCGCCGCGCCGCGTTGGGGCTGACCACTCGCGTTCCGCCTGAGGAGGCGCTGCCGTCGGCACTGCAGCCGCCGCGGAGCTGATACTGCTCCTAGCCAGCCGCCGGGAGTGGGGCGGCGGGTGAGTGGGCACGAACGGCCGCCGGGACTGTGCTGCTGCCCGTGCAGTGGGGAGCTGCTGGCGGGCCCGGGTCGGCTTGAGGGGAAAGAGTGGACTCCGGCTCCGTCTGCGGCGCCCTGTCAGGCCGTGCGGACCAAGTGGTCCCCAAGGCTTGCCCCCCAAATCCCCGTCGTCGCGTCCTGGCCCTGACGGGATGTGCAGCTCCGCGAAGAAAGGGGCGGGGCGGCGGGCGCTCTGGCGGTAGCAGCGGCGGCTTTTGCTGAGCTTCCACTAGCTGGGAGCTCCGGCCGCCGGGGAAGGCTGCCGGTGACGGTAGCGGGGTGGGGGGAGGGGAGGGTCGCTGTGGGTCGCCCGGCACCGCGAGGGCAGAGCCGAGAGGCTCTTCGCTCTCTGAAGTCATTGTTTGCCAGCCCTGAAGTGGCGTGGCAGACTCCCTGGAAGGGTTTTCTGGCCTGGGGTAGAGTCAGTGTTTGCCTTCCAGCTCGGATGTAAATTTTAAGCCTACTTCCGAGCGTTTTTTTTTTCTATCCTGTCGAAAATGGGAAAGGCATCTTGAGTGGAGGCACGTTCTAAGTATAACTTATAGCGTATAAAAAGAATGTAACATGCACGGTGGATGTTTGGATTGGAGGAACTTTTTACACATTTAAATTTGAGGCTTTTGCTTTGTTTGAGTGCAACCAACTTTCATCACCGTAAGCCTATAGATTTTTGGAGGGAGAAGGGCCATTGTACTCCGGAATACTTGTTGGACGGGGTTCGGAGAAATCCCTCTCTCAGTGCCAGCTCTGTAATTGAAAGGGTTTATATATTTTTAAATCAGAGCTGTTCCAAATATAATGTATGTAGCTCTGCGCCCCCCACCCCCAATCTCAGAAAGAAAGGAAGAAAGAAGGGAGGGAGGGGAAGAAGGAAGGAAAGAATGAGAGAAAAACCAAAGTTTTAGGGCAGGTGACTAGAGTTAAAATACGCAGAAGACTCCTTGTTTAAACCTAATTGTATCACTAGGTTGAGAAACAAACCTTATCCCTTGACCATGTAAAATCTCCACCTCATTATGTTCCTCGCAGCTTCAGTCCTCATAAAGGAGTGATTTGAACTCTGACCACTCTTTATGGACACAACACTGCATTAAATGTAAGAGTCCGGCTACTCAGAACAGACTGGTTAGGTCAGCTCTGCTTTTTTATATATTAGTTTATTCTGTTGGTAAATTTACCTCCTGAGTTTTCACTTTACACTCATAAGAAAATATAGGTTTTCTCTTTCAGTTTGAGTTTTCCTGCAGATTACTTCATTTAGTAAAACCAACATGCTTGAAGACAAGCTTTAGGAAAGGCATTTTAACTGTTTATTTTTTCAACAAGAAGCATAAAAATAAGTCTTGCTTGTCTTACTGGGGAGTTAGATGTTAAGAATTATTTACTGCCCTCATCAGCATCTGCAAGTAGCATATTTTGGAGGGTCTGTTTGTTCTATTTCAGAATGATGAGGGAAAAAAATAATCCCAGTGACACTTACTTTGTCACGTCAGAATTAGGAGTACTTAGGTTTCCAGTTATATCAGTGTTGACTCACCCCATTGCTTTCCTACAGCGCAAACATGAATGTTGGAGTTGCCCACAGTGAGGTGAATCCAAATACCCGTGTAATGAACAGCCGGGGTATGTGGCTGACATATGCTTTGGGAGTTGGCTTGCTTCATATCGTTTTACTCAGTATTCCCTTCTTCAGTGTTCCTGTTGCTTGGACCTTAACAAATGTTATACATAATCTGGTAAGAATTTCACCTTCTACTGAACACTTAAGGCTTAATGGTTTTACAGAGACTGGGCAAGGCAGGAATGGGAAGTTATTGTTTAATGGGTACTGTTTTGCAAGACGAAAAGAGTTGTGGGGATGGATGGTTCTGATGGTTGCCTAACATCGTGAATGCACCGAATACCATTGAACTGTATGCTTAAAAGTGGTTAAGGTGGTCCATGTTATGTTATGTGTATTTAAACACAGTTTTTTAAAAAGCTTAAAGTTTTATGTTACAAAGAAGAAAAACACATGACTCAGTTTTTTTAAACAGATTGATTGAGATATAATATAAAATTCACCCATTTAAAGTGTACAGTTCAGTGATTTTTAGTATATATGACAATTTTGAAGAATTCTTATCTGGAATAAGATTATATTTTTCCTATCACTTTATATTTAAACACTGGACCCTTTTTGTAAGTAAGACATTTTTTTCTCCTGTTGGTTTTATAAAATCTGAAAAAAAGTAGGGCATTTTAGCAAAAATTACAAGACACTGTAATTCAGGCCACTATAATATATTGATTAACCAAAATGTATCAGAGGAAGTAATTATGTTTTTTGGTTAACTGGAGTCTAATGAACATCTTTGGTTTAAATCCTTTCTAAATTGTATATATATACTTTTCTATTTCAGTATAGAAATTTCGAGCTTAATCATATCTTATATGATTCAGAAACTTATGGTGCCTTAGCTTCTTCCTGTTGACTATTGCTCTTTTGTATTATATGATAGCTCTACAAAGTACCAGAGGTTAGATTGACTCTACTGACCATATTATGCAGCCCTGGAAATTGCCTGTTTAAAAACAAAACAAAACAAAACAAAACGTGATAGTGACTTTTCTTGTCTTTAACAGCCTATTAAAGTAGAATGAAAGGGGAGAAATCTGGTTAATTGAGACTTTTAATTGAATCCAGATTAACTATATATTTGTTTAAAGATCTACCCAAAATGAAGAGCTTAGAACTTTAAGACAGAAAAATGTAGGAGAAATAGGTTTTTAAAAAATTGATATTATTTATATCTTCTGGAAAGCATTTGAAGTTGACTGGAGGATGACAAAGATGATGTGGTAGAGATCGGTGAATGTCCATTTAGTCCATTTTATGTGATAGACTTTGGAAGGAAGTGTTTAAAAACACTTTTTAAATAGTGACTTCTCTGAAATATTTGACACTAATCATATCCCTTTTATTGGAATTCTTTTCCTTTGGCTTCCATGGGATTGCCTTTTCCTAGATATATTTCTGATCTTTCCTTTACTATTTCCTCTTGCACAGTCTTCTCTTTTCCTCTCTTAAATATTACTGTTCTCAAGGTTCTTTTTTTCATCTCTTCTTATGATATATATACTATCTAGGTTACTTCATCTATCTATATTTTCAGTTTCTACCTATTAAATGATGATGACCATATTAATATTGCCAGATCACCTTGCACCTTAAACCAAACAAGTATAAATGGAATTCATTCCTGATATATCCCTTACCACCCACCACAGTCTGTTCCTGGACTTTGTTCCTAATCTAATCTAAAGGCACCACTATCTGCCCAGTAAGCCAAGCCACATAGCTGAATGTCAGAGGTAAAGTGATTAATATAATGTATTATCCAAACTGAGACTGTTTTGAGAGTAAAAGAGAGCTCTAGTAATAACTACTCCAAGAGAGAAAGTGTAAATCAGGACCACCCATGGCAAACTAGTATATATAGTCACCCTTGACTTAGGGTAACTCTTTTTCCTTTATATTCCACATCCATTTAGTCAAAGCCTTGTCTATTCTACTGCTTTACTGTCTTCAACTTGATGCTTATGGGCATTGCTATAATTTCATGCCCTTTTTTCCCCTCAGGTAGATTACACCAATAGATCAAGTGGTCTGTTTGACACTTCTCTACTCTACTTTCCTTCATTCCAATTTGGCAGAGTGATATTTTTGAAATTCATGTTTGTTCAGGTCACACTCTTAAGTCCTTCAATGATTCCTTGTTACATTCATAGTAAAATGCCAAGCTCTTGTGTGGCATACAAGACCAGTTGATAATAGTACAGAGGCAAGAAAGAGACCCAATCTTAACATCTCTCCAAACACAAGCTGTGCTCTACAGTAATGAAAATCATCTTCTCACACCTTTTTGCTTTGGCTTAGGCTCTTCTTCCACTATTTTAATACCTCTTCCTCCTTCTTACTCTGCCTGGCTAATTCCTGTTTCTCCAGGAAAACTACTCAAGTGTCACCTCTTCTAGGAAGCTACAAAAGTCCCATGCTGCATTCTTTTTTCATGTATTTATCATCCTTTTATAATTAGCAGTTTATCTTTTTTTTGTTTTTTAATTTCTTTATCTCTACAGACCTATTTAAATGTTTGCTGAATAAATTAGTCTGTTCTCACATAATTTTCCCTTCTCCAGTAGCACATGTATTAAATGTACTTTAGAAGTCATCTCCTCCCTTCATGTTTCAGTTGGTTGACTGAGACTGAGGCACAGTATGTGGCCATGGACAAAGGATAGGTAATGAGAACAAGTAGGGAAGCAAACTTCTGACTTCTTAGTCCTCCACACTAAAAACCTGACTAACCAGCCATAGATGTGGCAGTTACATGATGCCAAATGTAAATTTCTTTTGAAGTTAGCCTACATTAAACCAATTAAAAATGTGAAATACATACTGCATGCTTTTAAACATGGGAAAATAGTCCAAATATGGGAAAAAAGGAAAAACATGGTCTCTGTCTTTCTGAAACATATAGTAGAAACCTACAGCAATTGTTTTTACTCAGTGCTACAGTTCACTCTTAGAAGTTTTAATACTTCACAAAATAAATTCTGTTATCCTAGCTTTTAAAATGAAAGAGAATTCTCTTCATTTTGAGTCAGTAAATATTTGTTGAGGGCTAACCATGAGCTATATACTTTTTTCCCTAATTCTTTTAATGTGGGTATAAATCATCCATCACTAAAATTTTATAGAAAAACTATTAAAAATAAAAATAATGGAGTAGAAGGTAAATGGTTAGATAAGATTTTATTCTTACTCATTAAAAAGAATACATAAAATAAACTATTTGAATATTATATTCTGAACACTGGTGAGTGTGTGTGGTTTGAAGTAAATAATTAGAGGACTGTTCTTCTTTCTCTTTGATAATTCTAACACATGTGTGGTCTAGAGTAGAGATTCTTAACTTTTTTGGGTCACATTCTCCTGAGAATTTGAAATCATACAATTTCTGTTTCATAGTCTCTTTTAAAACCCATGTGAAAATGGTTTCTTCTGCTTACAGAATAAACATACCTTGGCTTAATGTCATCTTGGCTTAATATCTAATACTTGCTTTGTATGAGCCCTTGTTCCTGAGGTAGTCAGGCTAATGGGAAAACAAACATTATGTAAACAACTTCAATACAATATGTTGTGCTATAGTAAAAGTATTTTCAATAAAATTCTATATATGTACATAGGCAAGAGGTTAATTATTGCTAATGAGAAGGGCTTCACTAAGGAGTTATCATTTGAGCTGAACCTTCAAGACTGAGGTAGGTGACAAGGAACCATTAGCCTCAGCAACAAGGAACCTTTCCCTCCTCTGCATTTCCTGAGTACTTTGATTGTACCTTTGATAGTAATTTCTGCCCTACATTATAGTTGTTTATGCATATCTTTTTTTTTCCCTTACCATCTCTTGGAAGATTGAACTTTTTCAAGGCATTGGACATGTCTTGTTCAATTTCATATATGCATATAGGTCCTGTGTCCTGTACATATTAGCCACTTATTAAATGTTTGTAGAGTTATATCCAATTGAATATGAATCTATTCCTCTATTGCTTAAGTGTTACTGTAGGTAAACAACTTTTAAATTGCCTAATGGAATAACTAGGAAGCAGATAGACTAAGCTTTGAAAAGAAGGGCTCTCTTAACCTAGTAGAATAATGTAAAATTTCAAATCACTAATATTTCTATTTTTTTCCATATATTTATTAAAAGTTGAAGTAAAAAAAATGACATCACATCATGACTTTAGTAAGTAAAGCTGTTTCATGACCATATATAAGCATTATTCTGTTACCAGTGCCTCAGACAGTGATCCTGCAATGAAGCATTAACTATCAATCTAAATGGGCATCTCAAGTAAACCACATCTAGTATACATTGGGGTTTTTTTTTTTTGTAATTAACCACAAAATTAGATGCTTAAACATATCACTAGACAGAATGGCTTTTAGTAAAGTTCTTTACTTTGATTTTTAAAAACTAACTTCAAAAGACACTACTGAGGTACAGTGGTGATTTTAAAAGTAAATTGTGTTGAACATTATACCTGCTACATCAAACCATCTTTGTTGCTTTGGAAAAGAACTGTTGAGACAAAGACAGTCCTAATATTAAATATTTTCAAAACAATTTTCCCCGATACAGCGATTTTGTTTATTATTATTTTCCAACTTGTATGTTTTTATCATTTTATAAGTATCATCAGATTTACTAATATGACACTCTAAAGTTTCCTACACATTGGAGAAAAGGTAATTCTATCTCCAAACAGGAAATGTGTTAGAAAATCTAAATGTAATGATGCAAAGCTACCCTGATGGTACTTTTTGCTTATTTTCAATTTAATAGGAGATGAAAACAGGTTACTTTTGGTTGACTTAGAGTGGTTTTCAGCAAATAATATTTGCATATAAGCCCCTGGAAGTTTTGTTTTACTCTGAAGAAACTGGCCACAGTCTTTCACAATATGAAATCTTAAAACTTGAGCTGTCAAGTTAATCACACTCTCTGTCACAGTCTGCAACTGTCTTAATGCTAACTGGCAAAAACTAATTTTGTATTTGATATTGATTATATACCCCCTTGCTTGTTTTCCAGGGGATGTATGTATTTTTGCATGCAGTAAAAGGAACACCATTTGAAACTCCTGACCAGGGTAAAGCGAGGCTCCTAACTCATTGGGAACAACTGGACTATGGAGTACAGTTTACATCTTCACGGAAGTTTTTCACAATTTCTCCAATAATTCTGTAAGTGGTGGAAATTTTCAGGTATGAGGAGGATTGGATGAGAGGAAGCCATCCTTTTATTAGATTAAATTTGAAATAGAAACAGAATATTTTGTTGAAAACCTATATCAGTAAATTGCTACTTCATAGAGAGTATAAAATACAGGCAAAATTTTTAACAAGCTGGTAACCATTCATCGTTTTCACTTCAGTCAAATATATATGGAGACAACCTTACATGTTTATCAGTATGACAAGACATTCTAGAATACAAGTCAAATATATTCTAGTTCATGTCTTTAAGCTGCTTGCAAGAATACTAAACACATAGTCTTGTTTTGTATTCTACTATCAGATTAATCTCCCTAAACAAGGATTTGGATGATTTCAGATGAATTTCATTGACCACCTGCCGCATTTAGATGTTCAAACTCCTTGGGAGAGACAGTATGGTTTAGAGAAAAGAGAGGTTAGGCTTTCATTGTAGGACAGACCTGGGTTGAATCCTGTACCTATCACTCAGTCTGCTTGGTTTGCTCATAAATAAAATTCCAGCCAATGGTACCTAACTCAATCTGATGCTGTAAGAAATAAATGAGATAATATCTATCTGTAAAGTATCTAACCTTATATCTGGTATGTAATTTCCTCCTATTACCTGATATTCAGGGTCCTCCACAAAATGGTTCCTACCTCATTTTTCCTTTATGTGACTATTTTACCCTCACCCAACTCCCACCTGGTCACACTCTTCTAAGCACCATTTCTTAAATACTTCATGTATAGTCCTATTTCTATGCCTTTGTTCAAGTCATTTCTCCCACCTGAAATGCCTTCTCCTTTCTTAATTTATCTGTCTTATTTTTCTTTCAAGATTTAAATTGTGACCTTACCAGTGAGGTCTTTTCCTTAGCAACCAGCCTTCAGTAATACTCTGCTTTGAAATCCATAGTAGTTGTTATATATCCCTTATTTATTGCCACTTTGTATTATTTCTCTATTATTATGTTTATTTCTGCAAAGAATTTATAAGTACATAGATTGCTTTGAATTCCACACTCAGTTGCTTTCATGTAATGGATGTTTAACATATATCCTAATCAAACATTCTATACCACAAAGGAGATATATCTCTCTCTATATATATATATATATAGATATAGATATAGATATATATTTATATATCCATTATAGAATCAGTGCAGTCTGGAGCAGTTGGAAAGACTTCTTGGAGGCATTAGAATTCCTTAAACTAGGACTTAGGGTAGGTTTTAGACAGGTGTTTAAGTTAGGGAAGACATTTTCAAATGGAAAGCATAAAGTAATCATAAAGTGGTAGATTTCTTTTTCCTTATATTTATAGCACTTGAGAGGAAATTTTTTAAGTTTTTAATTGTTTTAGTCCCACATAAAATTCATGTCAAAAGAAAAATTATTTGTATGGCCTAACAGAGATTAATGCAATAACAAGAATAATGGTTATTCAAACAGCCCTAAATTTGTATTTTAGCTCTACTACTCTCTAGCTATGTGACTTTTGGCCATATTCTTGAAAGTCTCAGTTTCCTCATCTATAAAATGTTGAGGATTGCATTATAATACAGTTAACCCTTGAACAGTGTGCGGGTTATAGGCACCCGCGCTCTGTGCAGTTAAAAATCCAAGTATAACTTACATAGTCAGCCTTCTGTATCCCCATTTCCACATCCTCGGATTCAACTAACTGCGGATCGTGTAGTACTGTGGTATTTACTATTGAAAAATACCCATCTGTAAGTGGACCTGTGCAGTTCAGACCTCATTGTTCAAGGGTCAACTGCACATGTAAAAAGCCTGACATATGCTGAATTTTCAATAGGAGCTATCACAAAAGAAGTCAACTAAGATGTACCTGTGTACAACACCCATATTTCTTAAAGTGTACTTTTGACCAACAGGTATGATTTTAAATATTCTGTGATTAAATTCCTTATATAACTGAAGAAACAGCATTAAAGCCATCTGTGTAGCATTGATATTTTTCAGAGTGCATTTACATTTTCTTATTTGATCATTTGTCAGGTAGGTAGGATGAGTAATATTATCCCAGATTTTTAGATAAAGAAACAGATTCAAATGCATCATCTTCATCCAGATCTTGTAGCTAGTTGGAATCAAGAGCCCAGGTTAAACCCTAAACTTCTAGCTTCTAATACAGGTCTCTTTCTAGTATACCCTTTGGCAGATAAATGCTACCACACTGATTCCTACCTGGCTTTTGCATCCCCTTGGAGGGTTGTGTAGGTTTTTGTAAGAGTCAAGTAATTTTCATATGATCCACACACACAATCAGTTTTTTTTTTTTTTTTACTTTTATTTGCATTTATTTTTTGCAGTATTTATTCCCGGGCCATAAGTTTTTATTTCTTCAATTTCTTCTGGGATATCTTTTTCTTCTGGGCAACCTCCTCTTCTGGTTTAGGAACAATCTGTTCTTTTTCAGTAAGGATCATCTCAATGTGGCAGGGAGAGCTCATGTATGGGTTGATCCGACCATGAGCTCTGTATGTCCTGCGCCGCATCTTGGGGGCTTTGTTCACCTGGATATGCTCAATGACCAGAGAATCTACATCTAAGCCCTTAAGTTCAGCATTACTCTCTACATTTTTGAGCATGTGCAGTAAAAATTCAGCGCTCTTTTTGGGCCACCGACCCTGCGTCCAGCCCCACTGTTTGGCCTGGGCACACCTACCAACTCCACCATTGTAACAACGGAATGGCACACACTGCTTCTTTAAAGTGACATCCTTCAGATACTTGGTGGCTTTTCGGATATGCATACCCTTAATGGCCTGGGCTGTTTCACGAGTGTTCTTAAAGTGAACACGAAGATTTGAACCTCTCGACTTGCATGATTTTGTGGGGTTTTCTGGGTCAAGTGAATAGCGAACCATTTTTAGAGATCACCTCAGGCCGCTGACCGGAAAAGGACACAATCAGTTTTTATTAAAAGACATAAAGGAGACATATGCTATGAGGAGGAGAAGCCATTCCAAGAAGATTTATTATTTCTAACATATCAGATTACAGATTAAACCTGTAATGATGATGGGAAATTAAATGAGCTTACTGAATGTAAATGGTATCCTATTTTGTTCAGTTAAGGAAGTATGAAAACAGTCTTCAAGTATATGAAAGCAGGAAGACAGGATTTAAAGTAAAGATTGAGGAATATGGTTTATTCTCAAGAATGAATTTTCTGACTATAGTTTGTGAAATAGGTGGAAGAGTATAGAATTTTTCAATTTAGATGGTTCTGAAAATAATGTGTACAGCTCTCTGTGATGTTTTTAGTTGTACTTGAAAAATAGCTGTTCTTTTCTAACCATATTACACAAGATATTTATCACTCCTTTAGAGGAAACACTATTAAAATACTTTTCTGTGTACTCTAAAAGTACTAATTAGACAAACACCCTTATGCATACTAACTTCTTAGTTATCATCAAGTAAGGTATGATGTTTTAGGATACTCTTTTAGTGGCCTCATGATGTGTCTTCATTTTGATGTACCCTTGGGTCAAACTAGGCATTCTGACTCGATGATTTATGGTCTTAAAGGTGGCTTAGGCTTCTTAAAACAAATTCTCGGATATTGGATGTCTTTGAATATATATGTACGTATGTTCGGTTATAGCAAAACAGCTGGAATTTTACAATAGTGTCTCTCAAGTTTCCAGTTATACTGGTTATATACCTGTTCAACTTCAGTATGGAAATGAGAACATCAAAAGGGCAATCAAGTATTAGTTTTCTTTCAAAGATGCTAAACTCTACTAATGCACCAACACCCATTTTTCACAACTTTACAGCAGTAGTTTTTAACCTTTTGGTGGGTCACAAAACCGTTTGAGAATATGATGGATGCTTTGAATCTGGACTTTCTCTTCAGATATATACACATAGATAAAAAATTACACCTGAAGTTTCAGGAAGCACATGAACCCTAGTTTGAAAGCCTTCTGCTTTAAAGACAGTAGTAACTGTCTTGAATTAAATACATTTAACACGATTGCAGAAAAGCAAAATGTGCATATACGCCTCCATTAAACAAATGTTTAAATCCCAAATAAAATTAATTTGGGCCCCCAAACTAAAACTTTTGCTCTTGTTTTAGTGCTCAAAAAAATGGTTCTGCTTTTAGGTATTTATGTTTCAGTGGCCTTTTTTCTACCTTTAAATATTTAAAAAATTCTAATTTCACTTTTGTATGTTATATATATATTCTTAACTTTTATTTCTACAGATATTTTCTGGCAAGTTTCTATACGAAGTATGATCCAACTCACTTCATCTTAAACACAGCTTCTCTCCTGAGTGTGCTAATTCCCAAAATGCCACAGCTACATGGTGTTCGGATCTTTGGAATTAATAAGTATTGAAATGTGTTTTGAAACAACAAAACTTTTTACAGCTACTGAGTTTTCTGTAAGGAAGGAATGGTTACTAAACTGCACTGTTTCTGTGATAATGTGAAATGAGAGGTAGCTACATTGGAGAGCCAATTGCTGGTTCTTCGTATGCTGTTTTGAAGTGCAGATTCTTACGAGAAGATGCCTTTGTTTAATGCATCTGGTATCCTTCTGAAGAGAGGCTTTAGAGGCAGGCTGGGCAGGCCCAGCTTATAAGTTAAATGGCTATAAAGTAAGGGTGTAGTAGATAAATCCAAGGAAATAAGAGATTTATAAGAAACTAAGTCCAGCTTAGCTTATAAGGAATGGGCATTATGTTAGGAGAAGAAAATGTTTAATCATTCAGTCATAGTCAGTTTAAGCAGAGTTACATGAAAACCAGAATCATTTCTTTACAAGTTTATTACAGATTGTTTTTATTACCATGCATATTCCTCTTGTGTTATATAAGAGGATATATGTCCTCTTGTTTTATACAGACCAATTCCTACCTTATGAATGTACTTTTTTGGTTTTGCAGGCTCAACATTGTGTTGATAGATGAGTTCATTTTTACATTAAGTTACTGAGTTCATGAAGGTCCACCTTCATGACTGATTGATGATAGAAGATAGTTAGGCACCTTAGAAGCAGCCTCTGAGTCGGCCTTCTAATTTTGGAACAAAGTGGGTTTTGCTGCCTTTCCAGATATAAGGCTGCTAAACCAATTAAGAAAATAATTTATTTCTCATAATTAAAGTATATGGTAACTTAAAGGTCTGCTTATTTGGTTGAGCAATCTAATTGTTGAAGTCTGCCATTCTTTAGCGATGGAAATTTAAAATGGACAACTACATAGCCAACATGTGATCTGGCAGAAACTGCTTCTTTAGCAATACTATCAGAGTAAATAATGGAGTCTTTTTTTTAGCAGGTCTGCAGTAAAAGATATCATCTTTTCTTAGTCCTCCTGCTCTCAATCTCCATACTTTGCCCATTAATATTTTGCCTGTCAATACATGAGTCTTAGTATAGATAACTCAGAATGGTAACTATTTCCAAAGCAGCAACCATATTGAATCCTTGTGACTTAAGAGAAGCTTTCTATAGTTGCTGACATTAATTGCAAGAAATAACTATATTCTACTTTGAGAAGAAACATTTCAAGAAAAGTTCTGATATGTGACGAAACTGAAAAACCTAGTAACATTTGTAAGCAAAATTGAGTGAAAAGAATTATACCAACTTAAAAATCAATTTGTTTCAAACTGACTTTTGGGGGTAATGATCATTGTTTTGTATTTCAAAAGTATTGAGTTTAGAAATCAGTTGTATGATAATGCCTTTGTATGTTTGTCTTTTCTCATGTATTTTTAAATAACCAGTAATCTATACTTTAATAAATTTTTCTTTGGTGTAAGGTTATTGCAAAAGCTTTCCAAAGTCAGTCATCGAGTTACACTTAAATTTTTCAAGTTTTTTTTAAAGCAACTGAATTTGTAAAATTAAGGTAGCTAAAAAATACTCTTTTGTTTTTCTTCACTTTAAAGTTTATTTCAAAAGGCTTATATTTTTTGCACAGACTTCAGAGATAGAAATCTGCCCAAATCTGCCTCTAATACAGGTCTTCTGCTGTTTTCCCTACTTTTGCCCTTCAGTGTTTTAAAGATATTTATTCAGTAGATATTTGAGGGCCCACTCTGTTGTAGGAATTGTTTTAGGTATTGTGGATACAGTTTGTAAGCAAGACAAACCAAGTCCTTTCCCTTCTGTGCTTACATTCAATTTGGAGAACAGATAATAAATGAGTAAACAAATAATATTATTTTACATAGTGATAAATGCCATGGGGAAAAAAAATTAAGTCGGTGAAAGGCAGGGGAGCCTGCCTCAGAAAAGTCTTCCCTAAATATCCTAACTAAGGTGATATTTAGACACAGACCTCCCTGATGTAAAGGAGCAAGGAGTACAAAGATCTGGGGAAAGAGACTTTCCAGTACTGGTGATGGCAAATATTAAAGCTCTGGGGCAGGAATGAGGGTGGTGTGTTTGAAGAAAAAGAAGACAGTCACTGTGCCTGGAAAGGAGTAATAAGCAACGAGAATAAGCTCAGAGAAGTAGGTAGGGGTCAGATCAATATAGGACTTTATAGACCAAGGTAAAGAACAAATTGTATTCTAAGCTTGACAAAGCCATTGGAGAGTTTTGCACAGGAGAGTAAAGGGATCTGGGGTTTTTTGTTTGTTTTGGGAAGGCTACTGGCTAATGTTGAAAATAAACTGTAAGGGAATGGGAAGCAGGAAGAATAGCTACTACAGGCAAGAGGTAGCTCAGACTAGGGAATTAGCTGATGAAGTGGTGAGAGAGAAGTGGTCAGATATGGGATATACATAGCAAGTACAGCTCACAAAACACTGGTATATTGAAAGTGAGTAGAAGGAAGGGAACTAAAATGACTCATGGTTTTTTGGCCTTAAAACCTAGGTAAATGGTTGAATGGTGAATATGAAAACTGTTCCCCATTTCACAAATTGGTAGAGTTTAGTGTAAAACAAAAACTTTTTTTTTTAAACAAAATCTATAATGGCTATTGTTTGGAACAAAATCAATTGCTATGCTATAATTGCTCCTAATTTCAAGTCAGGACACATAATAATCAATTTCTTAATAGGCATGAGCTCAGAAATGCTACTGAGTTTAGCATTCATTGGTGAATCTTTCCTGCAGCAGTTACTACTGTGGAGTTCCAGTGGTGGTTTTCTATTTCCCTCATTCCTTCTACATGTATTTATTGGAATTCTTTTGTAAGGCATATTTTTCCTTTCTCTTCCATTTATTTATTCAATCATATATATTATGGACTCATGGATATTTTATTCTTTGGTTTATAGTCCATTATAATCATTATTAATTTGTTGCTAAAATTGTCCCCCATCTTTGACCATTGGGAGTTCCCAGTGGAACTTCCCAAGTTAACTCCTGTGTTCTTTTGACTTGCCCCATCCTTTATTTTTTTTTTTAAACATAGAATGGTATTTTTTAGGTTTATGTCACTATTGTCAATTAAACTAGAAAGATCCTGAGGGGCATAGCTATCTCCTTAACTAATAATCTGTATGAATTAGCCTTACAAAACTATATGATGGGGCTTCCCTGGTGGCGCAGTGGTTGAGAATCTGCCTGCCAATGCAGGGGACACGGGTTCGAGCCCTGGTCTGGGAAGATCCCACATGCCGCGGAGCAACTAGGCCCGTGAGCCACAACTGCTGAGCCTGCGCATCTGGAGCTTGTGCTCCGCAACAAGAGAGGCCGCGATAGTGAGAGGCCCGCGCACCGCGATGAAGAGTGGCCCCCACTTGCCGCAACTAGAGAAAGCCCTCGCACAGAAACGAAGACCCAACACAGCCATAAATAAAGTAAATAAATAAATAAATAAACCCAAAGTTTAAAAAAAAAAAAAAAACTATATGATGCTAAGAGTTGGAAAAGACCTTAGAGGCTGTAATTCAGCCCCATCCTTTACCTTTAATTTTCATCGACCCTCTATTCAATTTCATTGACACCTCTATTCAGTTCTCTGTTAGCACTAATAAAGGAAGACTTACAACTTACAAGGCTACATTTTTGTTATGGAATTTATAACATGTTTTACATTGAGCCAAAATTTAATCCTTATTCTGTGTAACTCTTCAATTAGTTAACTTTTAAACTGTTATCAACAGCACTGAATATTACTAGAGCCTTCACCATTTTCCATATGATATGGTTTCAAATTTCTCCCACTATCCTGGTAATTATGCTGTAAGTTGCAATTTATTATTATATAGCCCTAAGCTAACTACAAGAGGTGATAGATGTGATGTCACTACAACAGTACCACTTCCCTTGTTCTGGATACTTTTTATTTTTAATGCAGCCTATTATTTTAGCTATTTTGAGAGCCACGTATCACTGATTCACTTTATGGTCATTAAAACCTCAAGTCCCAACATGTAGCGCTGTTCAATGGTGGCTTTCCCTTCATGCACTTATTTAATGGATTTATTAAACCAAAGTCTAAGATTTCTTATTTTTTCTATAGATCCCCATGTTGTTAGATTTTAGCCTGTTGATTCATCTTGTCTAGCTGAAGGTGAATCTTCTCATGCAATATATTTCTCTTATAGTATGTCTCCTATTTTAGTATATATCACTAGTAAATATGACTCCAAAATACCCTCATGCTAATCCTGCAAAAGACAAATGCAGCAACCCAGTATAGACCAATGCAGTTTAATAATCTTTCTAACAGGACAGATAGAAAAGTGTAATTCCCAAAACAGTTACATGGATATTACATATTGATGTTGGAAATGTAAACAAATTTAGTACTGGGAAGACAAGTCTAGGTAAAATAAAAGGAATTTTTGAGTAGCACTGGGCAGGGAAGTAAGGTAGGTAAGAGAATAGCAAAGATAAACCTTTATTTTGCTTGATGTCAAAAAGTAGTGAGATGTCTCATGTTTTTATTTTACTCCCTAATTTCAGTTCCAGTTAAAAATGATTCAGCAGATAGTTTGTTATATGGGGTTTAAAAGCTTTTGTTTAGCTACAGGTGAATGTATAAGAATTATAAACATCAAATTTAGAATACTGAATATCTTGGGTATACAGTACCCAGAAAGCTCAACTGTATTGGGTGATACTTTAGCTCTTAAATTGGGTGTTGGGTTCACAAAAGTTGATTATATTATTCTTGACACTTTTTCATAATCTAAAATATTTCACAATTAAAAAATAGTTTAGTAAAAATATATTTGGATTTTATTTTATGTTCAGTATAGTAGTGTAATTTATTCTATTTCTTGACTCATTCAAGTCTTTAATAAACAACTAATGGTTATGAAAGTGGCTCAACGTGTAGCTCTAAAGTTCTATATAATTTTAAGTTAGCAGATAAGCCAATTTTATTACTATGTCCTTTCACTCTAACTGCATAATTACATTGATAAAAATACATTCTTCTCAAATTCAAGAATTTAAGTAAAGAAACTACATCATTAACACTGTAGAATGAACTTTAAAATATAAAATATGAGAGGAATTTTATAATATATAAATATTCTGACTTTCCAACTATATAGTTATAAATTTTTTGACAACACTTTTTTGAAAAACTTGAAGATTTTGCAAGATAAGCATGCATTATCTTCTTCACTTTGTAATTTTCAAAATGGAAACAGAAGAGCAGATGATTTATTGGCTATTGCCCAGGAAAATACGAGTATACCAGCTACTACATGAAAACCTGATACAATGATCCCGCTTTGAAACATTCGTCCCTCCTTTGAATTATCAAACGCATGCTTCTATCATGGTGCTTAATGGTCATAGGGAGTTTATGGAAGCAACAAAGAAATTCACCCTCTCCCTCTACTGCCAAAAAATGTAGACCCCACACACTTGAAAAATAAGGTCATCTGGGTATGGCAATTTCTCAAAAAATTAAACAGAATTACTATATGATCCAGCAATTCCACTTCTGGGTATATATCCCAAAGAAGTGAAAGCAGGGACTTGAAAAGAGACTTGTACGACCCACGTTTATACCAGCACTATTCATAATAGTCAGAAGGTGGAGGTAACCGAAGTGTCCACTGTCAGATGAATGCATAAACAAAATATGGTGTATGTACACAGTGGAATATTATTGAGCTTTAAAAGGAAGGAAATTCTGACACATGCTACCACACTGGATGAACCTTGACATTAATGCTAAGTGAAATAAGCCAGTCACAAAAGGACAAGTACTGTGTAAGCCCACTTACATGAGGTACCTAGAGTAATCAAAGTCATAAAGACAGAAAGAATGGTGGTTGCCAGAGGCTGGGATGAAAGGGAAATGGGAAATTAGTGTTTAATGGATACAGAGTTTCAGCTGGGGAAGATGAAAAAGTTTTGGAGATGGATGGTAGTGACCGTTGCACAACAATGTGAACGTACTTATTGCCACTGAACTGTTTAAAATGGTGATTTTGTTAACATATTTTGACACAATTTTTAAAAAGCAGTATATTTGTAAAATAAGCATAATCGTTCTGCAAACGAAATAAAAAGCAAAATATCTTCCAAAGATGAGACCTGATTGATGATATTACCATTAATGAAAGAATGTTCCACATCAAAAAATATTTGTCAGCAAAGAAACTTTAAAAAGAGAAAGGCAAATGACAGTGTATTTTTAGCACAATCCAACCTATGAAGAACATAAGGCAGGTATGTGACTCAAGTGGAAAGGGGTGCATCAGGCCTGAAATATTAGCCATTAAAAGCACCAAACTCATTTCTATTGCTTCCATTCCATTGTGCTAAACAATCTGGTTATAATTTGGATCTGGCTTTCATTGTAATTTGATCAACACAGAGACGGTGAGGATCAGCAAGCTCAACTATCCTAGACCCTCCATCATTTCTCTTAAGTTAATACATTAGCATTATGGGTTTTACACAGCAGTTTCTAAGCAAGTTGAGTGTGTGACTCAGCACTACAGAGTCCAGTCACTTCCAGATCTGATAAACCAATTTCAACCTAAGAAAAGAACCAGATGTTGAAACCCAGTAATCACACCATGGTCCTGCTAGACTGTGGATACTGCCTTCCCCCAGCAACTTTTCTCTCAATGCACATTTTCCATAATGCTGTATTGTAATTGCCTATTATTAGACTCAGTTCCTTGAAAATAGAAAATGGATTTTATCTTTGATCCCTAACAACTAATAAACTGCCTAGCACAAAGGGAAGAACCAATAAATATGTGATACGTGAAAACGAAATCCAGTTTAGTTAAGACATAATTAGGGAATGAGTATTGTAAAGATTCTTATATATAAAGTTTTCCTCTTAAGTTTACAAACGGAAAGCTAAGCAATAGCAGAGACAGAGTGAACATATTTAGATTCAGAGCTCTCAATTCAAGTTGAAGTTACAGTGGTTAGGCCATATTTTCTTGAGAATGCCCATGAATGTGTCATTCAAACCATATGATGTGATCTGCATGAAAGCTCAGACAAGCCCCAGAGAGCATGCCTTTCCCGCAATAACTTCTCCAGTACGATAAAGAACATGGACGCTTTATACCTTCACTTGCCAAATACGTGGGACTGGTGTAAGTACCATTTCTTTCTACCACCCACATGCACTCAAAAAGAATAAAATTTCTTCCTAATGTGTCCTAAAGTTTGGCTCTTTCACATAATGCAGCATTCAGACTCAACACCAGCCAAGCGTGCCCAGTTAAGGATTCTACTATTGATACTACCAAACACAACAGGGATAACTCTTGACAGCACAGGAGAGCACTGGAACAAAGTAATTCAAGTTGCAAGAAAAACAATGCCAGACGGGAATGATTTTATGTTCAGAATAGATCACAGTGTATAAGAAAATAACTCCTGACCTATCATACGCAATCAGGATGACTACTTTTTCTTAACCTTTAGGTCTTAAGTTTTATTTTTTTCCTGTTTTGGGTGAACAACACATCCTAGGGAAAATATGAACTATTTAATCTTCCGTCAGTTAAGAAAACAGACTCCAGAGCAGATGGCCTGACTTCTAATACTAGCTCTGCACTTACCAGCTGTGTAACCTGCAAATCACCCAAGCTCTGTGGTCCAGTTGTCTCATCTGTAAAATGAGGACAGTAACTACCTCATGCGATTGTTGTGAGGATTAAGTAAATTAATCTGCAATAGTGCCTGGCACATAGTAAGTGCCACTTTATTGTTAATTATGGTTATTATTGTCACATAAATGAAATTTTTGATAAGTTCTACCTTAAAAATTCTTACTAATGTCCTGATAATTATAAATTTACGTATCTGGAAATTATGAATTACACATCTGCCACTAGACCATAACTGTGACTTCCCTACCTCATACCAAGAGCTTCACACCATGCAAGGCGCAGATACATGTGCCAGCCCTGTCCAACCTTGCATTTATAAAGTCCTTGTTCAGTAAAATCTTAGCGCCTAGCAGGGAAGAAAAACAGATTGGGATAAATCTGTTGAAATGGTAACAAGTTCACATACAAATAAAAACAAAAAAAGACTGAAGGAGGTACAAGAATAGGAGTACATACTATGCTGAAGTACATACTTTACCTTCAGAGTAAGCAAAGACATACTTTTCTCACAGTTGTGTCCAAATTCCAGCCTAAGGCAAAAAATTTTTTTCTTTTAATGTAGCGTAGCGTTTAGAACTAAATGTTATGTAGTCGAATCTGTGTTCGGTCTCCACTAGACCAGTCACTAGCCGTGTGACCTTATAGAAGTCTTACCTACAAATCTGGGAGAATTGCTTGAGCGCACGATCTGGGGAATGAGAGCCTTTGTGCTTATATTTACTCGAAGAGTGACGCCCTCTAGGGTAATACCAGCCGACCCTGGCGACGGGACGCGGGCACCGTGTTGATGACATCACTTCCGGGGCGACAGGTTCGGGCTTCCTTGCGCCTAGGAAAGGGCGGTCGATCGGCTTCGCTGCGGAAAGGAGACGAGTACTAGTTACTGTCGTTCACGAGGAAGGTGGGTGAAACTGCTCAGCCCTCTCTCCACTGATGCTTTCGCGCGCCTGGAAAAGCGGTTCCAGTCAGAGTCCCTCGCCTTCTTAGAGCAGACAGAGACCAGCTCTGGCCAAGTGCCCAGGGTTCGCTTGGGATCTTTCCTGGCCCGAAGGAGGAGGGCTTCGCACAAGCTTCCTTGGCTGGATTTAGTGACTATAAGTCTGATTTCTCGTGGCGCGTCTGTTGGGGCTGCATCCTCTGCAGGGGTCCTCTGTGAATAGGTCGCTTATCTCTAATCCCTGGATGCCCTCTGCTCCTGTGGAACAATAAAAGTTCCAATATTCGCTCTTTTATTTTTTTCCATTTTGTCCATTAGTGTGATAGGGAAAGAGCCTACTTAAATATCTAGAAGGTTCTAGAACAGGTGATTTGGGGGGGCATGAGACTAGATATTTGGCAGTGTGAAATAACCAGGGTGCTTTAATGATGGACTGCTGTTATTTGGGGCAAAGAGGATTTGGGGAGATCCCTGTTATGATAAACCTGTGGCAAAAATGGAGATTTAATTCAAACAATTGTAATTAATGGAAAAAATAGGTATTAGGTTACGGTCGTTTTAGTTGAGATGCTCTTTTAAGATGAGCTTTATGAGAACACTTGTTTCTAAACTTAGACGACTAAATCTTTGTGCTTTATGTGAACTCTTGTTTTCCGACCAAATGATTAAATTTTTCTTTTGAAAGATGTTTCCAGGAAATGGAATGCATTGATTTTCATCAGTTCCATTTTGCCCTTATTGTTTGATTTTTTTTAACCACATTTTGTCTTAATTTTAGCTATAAAAAAATGAATAGCACTTTCCAAAAGACTATACATGCAGCTGTTGTACTGTAACATTAGCTGTTTTATAAAGAATAATCAATAGTTTGGTAAGAACAGCATGCAAGTAATAGTAATACTAAAAATTTTATATCTAACTTCCCGTTTTCCCTCTTAAAGAGCATTATATTCATTCATACTGTTATTTATATTAACAGATTTCTACAGACTAAAATTTTTTGCTAACTTTTACAAAACTTTCCTAAATTTTTATAAAACTATATATTGAAAAATAAACCAAGTTTTTGGAATTTTGCTTTACTGAATGGGCTAGTGGCTAATGTCAGTTCCAAATAATAGTTTGTTTCTTTAATTCTTTTCCAGGAATTATCTATACAGTAAATATGCTAATATTGAATAAGACAGCAGGAGTTTTTTCTAAACCATCAAAAAGGAATATGTATGAATTCCTAAGAAGTTTTAATTTTCATCCTGGAAAACTATTTCTTCATAAACTAGTATTGGGAATTGAAACCAGTTGTGATGATACAGCAGCTGCTGTGGTGGATGAAACCGGAAATGTTTTGGGAGAAGCAATACATTCCCAAACCGAAGTTCATTTAAAGTGAGTAGACATTATCTTGGTAGTTTCCACTTTTTTTTGGAAAAATAAAATGAAATAATTTTTTTTTGTATTTATTACATATAAAAGTTAAATTTTAAGAACTAATTTCTTCTTTCATGCAGAAGTTTCTAATAACTGCCGTAGAAAACCTTAAACCCCTCAACCTGGCTTTTAAGGAGCTCCACAATAAGGTCCCAACCTTAGCTAATCCTGTTGCCAAAAAGAAACTAAACTCCAATATTTATCCATGATTTCCCCTCATGCCTTTTCCTCTTTTGTCCACCTGTATGTTTCATGGTCTCAACTGAAGTCCTAGGAAAGTATGACCTGACCTCTAGCCTGTGTTAATCACTGCAAAAGAAAATCCTATTCACATTTACACATATAATTCATATTGGTACTTAAATAATAATATACTGTTGTATTAAAGCACAGAATGGTGCCAGGTTTATAAACTCAGATTTTTCCAGAGGGCCACCAGACAGGTTACATAAATAGGTGGGCTGGGTATAATGTGGAGAATATCTATAGGAGGTCACTACTCAGCTCCAGCCAGTTGTTGCCGTGCAAGAATGTAGGCCTTATGTTATTTGATTATCAGAATTTTCGAGACAAAATGGAAATCCAGAATGTTATGGTAATATCTCCCAGATTTTAAAAATTAGTAGGTAATTCAGATATATTAAAATACCATACAGTTCAGATATGCCTTCAAGCCATTAATTTACAACATCTGAATAGTGAAAAAGGTTGGTGTTTTGAGATCACAAACCTGTGTGTGAATCATGAATTAGTGATTGGTATTGGCGCTGACTTTGGGAAGTTCCTGATCCTCTCTGATTCTGTTTTCACCTCCAAAAAATGGGAAAGATAATACCTGCCTTATAGGATTGTGGGGTGCATAATAGAAATAATACAGAATATTAGAAATAGTATACGTGAAGAGGCAGAGTAGGCCTCTAATGGTTACGTATTATATGAAAGGGACTGTGGTAGGTCTTCATAAGGCACAGTGAAATACTAACAAGTCATAGCCTTCAAGAAGCTTAACCTAATCTTTGAGACATGGTATGTAGACCTACAAGGAAAGTTAGCAGTGCAAGGCAGCATAAAGTGAGTAGCAAAGAAGTAGTGCAGACAATAACTTATTACCATGCCTTAGTTTTACAGTCCTTTCATTATTTTGGGGTGTATTGGACATTTGAACATGTAAATGTTAGCTGCACAGAAAGGCCTACCCTAACCACTTAATCTAAATTAGGTACTCCCACCCTGTTTATTCTATATACCATATCCTGCATATTTTCCTCGTAATTCTTTTCATAATTTTTATGTTTGTTTACTTATGTACAGTCTTTCCCCCAATAGACTCTCAGCTCCATGGTGACAGGGGCTGCGTCTGTATTAACCACTACACTATGCCTAGTGCCCAGCATAGCACCTGACGTGTTGCAGGGGTCAGTGGCCTTGAGAGATAGTCAGGCCTTCAATTAAAGAGGATGGAAAGAATGTTGTAGGCTGAGAGAGCATCACTGGCAAAGGCAAAGAGGTGAGAAAGTACTGGACAGACACTTAGTTTAGCTAGCGCATGAGTCACTTGAGAGGAATATATAGGCAAATAAGCTATTTGGTACCATCTCCTCAGCGCATCTCAGCATTTATTGAATACCTACAATTGCAAGGCAGCATCTGAGGCACTGTGGGTACATATATATGATCCCTTCCTCTGAGCAGCTTACCATATAAAGTGGTTTACATTCTGGTTCAGCCACTTGACTAGTTTTGAGACCCTGCACCATTTTCTATGTCTCAATGTCCTTATCTGTGAAATGGGGCTAATAATGACAACCAGCTCATAATATTGTTGTGAAGGTTAAACGTGAATTCTTTTAAAGCATTTAGTGCAGTTCTTGACAAATAGCAAGGGCTCAAAAAAACCTACCTATTACTAGTAACAATAGTACTTCTCTTACTACTATAAATAAGTGAAGAAGACAGATAGGTAAATAGGTCATTGTAAAACAGCATGGAAAGTGCAATAATAGAGGATTGCTTGGAAGAGGAGTTCTTTCTTTCGAGCCAGAGACCTGAAGGACAATCTTGACTTCTCCCTCACCACTCTGTACCCAAATCAGTCATCTAGTCATAGTAAATCTACCTCCCAAATATTTCTTGAAACTTTTCCTCCCACTTTCCACTTAGTGCAAGCCCTTATTGTCTCTTGCCTGGACTTTTGGCTCCAGTCTTGAGGCTAAATGGTTTCACTGCCTCTTTATTAGCTTTGTTCTTTAATCATCCACTTTCCATACTGTCTACAAATTATTATTTGATTATTAATTAATTGATTTTATTAATCATAATTAATTCTTTGAGAATAAAGCCATGGTCTTATTCATCTCTTTTGTCTCTGATGCTTAGCATAATCCTTAGAAGATAATACATAGAAGAGGCACAGAAAGGAAGGGGAGTAGGCAAGTGGGAGGAGGAAGAAATGAGTAGGAGGGAGAGGATTTGGATTTAAAGTCTCCCAAATTCCAAGAAAGGAAAAGCTTTTGAGTAGGTGAGTGATGAGGTCAGCACTGTGCTTTTTTTCTGGCAACACAATATAGAACAACTCCAAGGATCAGAGAATGTATCTAGGGAAGTACAGTTAGAAGGCTTTGAATAGACTGAGTTAATGAGAGCTTTTCGAACTTGGTGGTGGCAATGGGACAGTGCTGACCTTACCAATGGTGATAAACTTAATTAAATGTGGAAAGTGAGGGAAAGAAAGGAGATAAAGATAAGCCTGGAAACCCAAGTGATTAGGAGGTTACTGATGCCATTAACAGAATTGAGGAATATAGGAGAAAAAGTCACTTTGAAGAATTAAGGAAAATGGTATTATATTATGGATGTGTTGAAATAAGATCATTTCTTTTAAATATTGCCCTCATCGACTGACACAGTACATATTTTAACTATTAAATATTCATTGAATGCCGTGTATATAGATCTTACAACATCAATATTTGAAGGTTTTTTTTTGAGATTAGAGGTACATCTTGCAGACCCTCTATATTTTTGCTCTGCCTCTCTGATCAGTCACATGCTGGCAAATTTTTTGCTAACAACTTTGCCTTCTAATTCTTTATTCTTGACATTTGGAGTGGTCATCCACTGCTTGTCCTACGTGGACCAAAAATCAAAATTACCAATCCAATTAAAGATTGGATTCCCAAACTTTATTTCAGGATTTCAAGCTGTCTACTGCCCTACTATGAGCTCAAGTGCAGTGTGTTTAAAAATAAACTCGTCTTCTTCACAAAACTGTCTTCATGTTTCTCTGTTAGTATTTCTTTTCTTCCAGTCAGATTAATTTTCCTAAAATCCAGTTTTATCCTGTCCTTTCCTTATTCAAGACTCCTTCCTTAGAATGCTTCTCAAAATTATTTTGGTGATTTCATTTATCAAGAAACAAATCCATAGGAGTTTGTTGTACAGAGTTTTGAAAAGTCAGAGACATTAAATAACATCCTTAATCACTGAATGTTGAGTTCTTATAATGTACTGCACATTATAAGGCACACATAATTTGAAAATACTTGACTTACTAATGTCTTTAGCTATATAATGGTTAATTTGAAAACATGCCTTCAGCCATAATGTATACTTTTTCTTTCTCTATTTTTATAATCTTAAAATTATAAAAAGCTGTTTTTTTATATCTTTCAGAACAGGTGGGATTATTCCTCCAGTAGCTCAACAGCTTCATAGAGAAAATATTCAACGCATAGTGCAAGAAGCTCTCTCTGCCAGTAAAGTCTCTCCAAGTGAACTCTCAGCAATTGCAACTACCATAAAACCAGGACTTGCTTTAAGCTTGGGTGTAGGCTTATCATTTAGCTTACAACTGGTAGACCAGTTAAAAAAGCCCTTCATTCCCATTCATCATATGGAGGCTCATGCACTTACTATTAGGTTGACAAATAAAGTAGAATTTCCTTTTTTAGTTCTTTTGATTTCAGGAGGTCATTGTCTTTTGGCATTAGTTAGAGGAGTTTCAGATTTTCTGCTTCTTGGAAAGTCTTTGGATATAGCGCCAGGTGACATGCTTGACAAGGTAATTATTTAAGAATTAATATCTCTATTCTTTTTTGTTAAGGTGTCTGTTTCAGCTAAATAGTAATAGCTACACTACTGCTATTCATCTAAATATTTCTGAATATCATATTAGACTGAAAAAAATTATGTGCAGTAGAAAAAAAAAGAATAGTACATAATTTTATAAAAGATCCTTTCTTACCCATTCCAAATAAAATGATATGAGGTTTACATCAGTATATAAAGGCTCAAATAGTTTGCATATACACTTTTTTAATCAAATAACATATGTGAAAGAAAGTGCTTTGTGAAGTGTAATGTACCTTTAAAAAGTGAAATAAGAGGATATATAAAGATAACATGAGGACATTAAAGATGTACAAAGTTCTATTATTAAATGTTACAATTGCTGACACCACTGACAAGCAGATTTCTTTTCCTTTGTTTTAGAATCTTAAAACCTACTGCCTTATACAAAAAACCTGTTGCCAACAGCTGAAATGACTGGAAGAAATAGGGCAGGTTCTTATTTTTGAAGTTCATCATTAAGCAGTCATTGTCATTTTCAAACCTATTTTCCATCCCCAGTAGAAGAGCAAAAGTAGATAGGAAGGCAGTGATTGGCCACTATTGATCAGGTTGTCAGAAACAGCAAGATTGTCTGTCTTGACTGATGACCAGCTCTGGTCCATGTTTGTAAAAGTATTGCATGTCTTATTCATCCAGGGTAAAATTCATTTCCTTTGCACCCTGGTTTCAAAGTGTACAGTTTCATGACATTACAAAAATTTTTGTTTGTTTTTGATAGGTAGCAAGAAGACTTTCTTTAATAAAACATCCAGAGTGCTCCACCATGAGTGGTGGGAAGGCTATAGAACATTTGGCCAAACAGGGAAATAAATTGCATTTTGATTTCAAACTTCCCATGCAACGTGCTAGAAATTGTGATTTTTCTTTTTCTGGACTTCATCACGTTATTGATAAGATGATAATGCAAAAGGAAAAAGAGGAAGGTATATTTCTAATTAGTAAAGTTGGACAAATAAGTAGTACTGGATTGTACCTAAAAATACCTGCTCATTCCTGCAGGTATTGAGAAGGGGCAAATCCTGTCTTCAGCTGCAGATATTGCTGCTGCAGTACAGCACACAATAGCCTGCCACATTGCAAAAAGAACACATCGTGCTATTCTATTTTGCAAGCAGAGAGACTTGTTATGTCAAAGTAATGCAGTACTGGTAAGTTTTGTAATTTTAGAATAGTAGTAATCCTTTACAGTATGTTACTTTTCTTCCCAGAGTTTAATTGACCCTAAGCATAGGATGAAAAGATCTTTATGCCATATGCTATCCCTGACAGTATGAAATCACGTAGAATAAAAACTAACAGCCGTTGGGATTTCCCTGGTGATGCAGTGGTTAAGAATCCGCCTGCCAACACAGGGGACACGGGTTCGAGCCCTGGTCCAGGAAGATCCCACATACCGCGAAGCAACTAAGCCCGTGCACCACGACTACTGAGCCTGCGCTCTAGATCCCGTGAGCCACAACTACTGAGCCCACGCGCCCGGAGCCCATGCTTCGCAACAAGAGAAGCCACCGCAATGAGAAGACTGCACACCGCAATGATGAGTAACCCCCGCTCGCCGCAACTAGAGAAAGCCCACGTGCAGCAACGAAGACCCAATGCAGCCAAAAATAATTTTTAAAAAAGAAGACTTTTAACAGCCATTCCCTGTACAGGCCTGGCAGCTTTATAGGACATCTGTACAGCCTGTGTGGCAAAAAAGTTCAAGGCTGCATCTTATTGAATTTAAAAGAGGGTTTACAGTATGAAACAAAATGCAGTATAACTGCTGTCATTATTGAAGGAAAAATAGGCTGTTTCCTTCAAATTTATCTTCCTTTGATGAAATCCCTTTAAATGTGCTTAAAAGCCTTGATAAATTTCCTGTGTAACTGTATCTTAAACTTCGTTCTTTTGAAAATTGTAAAGCGAGAAAAATATTTAAATGGTAGGTTCACAAAATGGAATATTACACAAATATCAAAGGTAATAGTTTAAGAATTACGTAGTAAAATGAAAAAAAATGCTTATAACTGAAAACTGCAGGGTCTAAAATACTGTACTATAATTGTAATGAGAAAAGGGTTAGAAGAAAATGTACAAAAATGAAAGTGATCATATGGTAATATTGAAATTGTTGGTGATTTTTGTTTCTTTTGCAAATGTTTATTATATAGATCTATCACTTGCTCATTACCCACCTACCAAAATGTGATATTGTCTTACTGTATAATGCTGGTACTTCCCCCAGGTTTAGCTCACAGCTTAGCTCATATTCATGTGTGATATTTGTTAATTTTGGTTTTCTCAACTTTTTCAGGTTGTATCTGGAGGCGTTGCAAGTAACTTATATATCCGAAAAGCTCTGGAAATCGTGACAGATGCAACACAATGCACTTTGTTGTGTCCTCCTCCCAGACTGTGCACTGACAATGGCATTATGATTGCATGGTAAGCCATGGATATTTGTGCTTCACTCATAATTATGTAAATATTAATTGCCATTTCATCATGCTAAATTTTCTTCCTTTAAATCTTGGGCTAGTTATTTTATTTTTATTGATTCTTATTTAGGAATGGTGTTGAAAGATTGCGTGCTGGCTTGGGCATTTTACACAGCACAGAAGGCATCCGCTATGAGCCAAAGTACGTGGTACCATTCATAATCTTTATGCAAGTTGCATTGTAAAAGTCAAAGCCTGGATTTTGCTTTTATATTTGAGGTTTTCATTGACACTGGTGGTACTTGAAGAAAGAGTACATTAATTTTTTGCATCTAACCTAAGCATTAGATACCTTATAATAAATATTTTTGTTATAGCATTAAATTATATAAATGTTGACAAATCATAGGTTAGAAACAGGCAGTGGGTAAGGATGATGAATTCCCTCATTGGGGACCAGAATGGAAACCATGTCCATGACCTGGACTTTTGCAGTGTTAAGACCCATCTCAGCATCACTTGCCATGCTGGAAACTTAAGGAAAATGTGCAAAAAGCATTCAGGTGTGAGACTGGGTTGTGAGTATACTTCTCCACCGGCAGCTGAGAAATGGCCAAAATATAGCTGTTTTCTGGAGGCCTTATTTCCTCTCCCAAATCAAAGTTCTTGGAATAGCACAGTTTTTCAGTTTGTTATCAAGTTCTGGTCTAAGCTAATTCTGGAATAGTAAAAACAGTAAAGCATGATGATGTTTCATAATCTAACATAATTCTATTTTCAACAGTGTTTCATCTGCGGTTTTAAACTTTTCAGCATTTTAGTACATAACTATACCTATGTGAACCACAGACTATTAAGGCTGATCATAAATGAACAGAGTTTAGTTAGTAGTGACAGAAAGAATCCCTTAAGTTGATGGCCTAGGCTCAGGCAGAATCTTACCATATGATCCAACACTGTCTTCTTGTGGCAGTGTTGAGGCTGGAGATGATGGCTTTTTTTAGGTTGGGGTCCATCTGAAGCCTTGTATAGGGCAACATGGTAAAAAAGCAGAAATCTGAGGCCAAAAGTATTTACTGAGGAAGAACAGAGAAAGAGGGTAGGATCTAAGACCTCTCCTGCCACCAGTGACAAAGGAAGGTAGAAAAGGAGCAAGCCAGCTTTTGAAACCTCAGAGAAGAACGGTAGAAACCTGGAGAATTTCTGAAGTTGGAATAAATGCAGGTCTGACTTTGTATGGTAAACTGTTTTTACCCTGTTAGCTTTGTAGAGCATTATAAGGCATTTTTTTGTTATTTTTTTCTGTTTCAAGTTTTTATTTATTTACAGTATTTGAGAGAGAACTCTTTCAAAAACATCTCAACCCCAAACTCATTGAATTGTATGCATTAAATATGTATAGCTTTTAACATGTCAATTACACCTCAAAGTGGTTTTAAAAAATTGCCCAATTTAGATTTCTAGCCTTCCTTCACCCATTATTCTGGTTTGAGGTCCTATTGTATTTTTATTTATTCAAGAACCACCATCACATATAATCAGTTATACACTAGATACATATATTGTTTGTCAGAATTCTAAGCAGATAGTTTGCAGAACTAGTAACAGATCAGTAAACAAATAATGTAAAATAATTTGAAATAATGTGATTTGTCTGATTTTGATGCAGATGTCCTCTTGGAGCAGATATATCAAAAGAAGTGGGAGAAGCTGCCATAAAAGTACCACGATTAAAAATGAAGATTTGATTTTTGCATTTCAAAAAAATCCCTAAAGGTAGTAGTAAAGTTTTGATTTTTTGTATATCAAATATATAATACTAATTGTTCATCAAGACTTTCTTTGTTATCCTTTTTATGTTGGATGTTTAACCTGCTCTTCTGAGAGACTATAATAATATGTTATAGTCTTATAAGGGAGTATAGGGGTTTTTTTTTTGTTTTGTTTTGTTTTGTTTTAGGGGTTTTTTTTATTATCAAAAACCAAATAAAACATCTTGTGGGAAAAAGAATATACTGATATTGGCAAGTAGAAAGAAAAACCTTGGAAAAAATATAGCAATTCTGCTAAATCCTGGCCCCATATTATACAGGCATAGATCTTTACCCCCCTTTTTCATATCAGGATACATTAGCCTGACTTTTCTAATGAGAGAACAATTTTAGAAAGGTAGCCAGGTCAAAGTCATGTCAACTCAAGAATTCTAAGTCAAAACAAAAGAATATATGTTAGTAATTATAAAAATATATATTATTAGATATCTTCTCTGGAGCAAATGGGATTTCTCTACATTTCTTAAAATGGGATTTTAAGAAATATGACATGCAAGTAATCCCTCAAGTGTATATTGTACTTTTTAGTTGGCCACATATATTCACATTCATTATTTTAGAAAGTATATTTAATCAGTGAAAATATATGGGGTGAAAAGGGCTGTTTTATTTTTGGATAGATAATGTCCTTTGACTCTGACTTTTACTGCAGATATCATAACAGTTCATGACTTTTTTTCTGCCCAGATTAAAATAACTGAATGTACTGTCCTTTGAATATAAGGATGATGCTACTAACTATTTAATGTCCTTTGAGAGATTTTGCTAGTAGAGATTTATGTTACGTCATCCATACTGGATCAAGTTGTTAATTTTCTAATCAGTGACTTGCTTTATTGAGAAACTAGAGGGTAAGGATAAAAATCTAGAATGAAAAGATTTCTTATTTTAATCCTTCCTTAAGGTGACCTTCCCTTTTGGGAAATTCCATAAGTAATTCTTTTTTCTAGAATTGTGATCATAGAATATTGCTTTATGATCCTCCATTTTATCCTGGAAATATAATTTATATGAGAGAACATATAGAAACAGCAACATTTATAAAGCTTACATTCTTTGATGTTGTGGTATAGGTATGATATAATTGGTTTGTAACTATAATTTAGAAGAAACTATTAGTTTGTGAATTCACCTTTTACATTTGGATTTGTATTCTGTATCATGTGAATCTAAATTCACAGAAAGTGTATCTCCTTTGGCTGTTACAATAAGACTGCATATAAACTATGGAAGAAAATTGACCAAAATTTTTTCCCACCATCACAAATTTTATAGGAATATCTATAATCTAAGTTCTTAAAATTTCAAAGTATCAAAACTATTCCAGATGCTACAGACACACATGTCAAAATTAAGTTCATGATATAAATCAGGCAAACTACAGATAAAGAAAACAAGCAAATTCTGGAAGCATTCCATATATTTAGGTCTTTCAGTATTTAGCCAGAAGGAAGGAAGAGAAAGGGAGAAACATTGAACTCTATATTGGCAAGCATGTGTGCCAAAGTTAGCTTATAGTACAGGTAAGAGGCAGGCAATTTGCTGAAACTCTCTATATACTGAGGCCTTTCTCATCTTATGTATAATTTTTTAAAATAAAAAGAAAGTGCAGGGTAATAAAAGTAATCTGTACTTTGGGGCTGTACTTAAGGAGAAATACTGTAAAGTTTTAAGCGTGGTAGGATGGTCCGGCTAGGCCAAGATACTCAGGAAATGTCTATGTTATTGCATGCAAAAAAACCCTGATCATCAACTTTGAAACCACCTGAAGCCAGTTTCAAAGCTCAAAGTTTGCTGTCTAAAGGCTTTTTTTTTTTTTTAATATCTCCAGAGGCTTAATGTTTCCAATGATATGAATTCTTAACAGTGCTGAATAAATGAATAAATGAATAAAAGGTTTGTATCATTTGAATTATTTATCCCTTTCTAGTATAAAATATGCCATTCTTCTCAGAATTCCACCAGGAAGTTGTGACTCAGAGCTGTTTAGATAATTTTGAATCGAATTTGAAGACTAAAGAGGTCTCTTATTGTACAGTGGTTAAGAGCACAGGCTTTGGACTGTGGCACACAGAAAGCCCTGAGTACCTGTAGCTGCAGTCACCACCATCATTACTGTTATGTTAAAGCATGCTGGAGAAAATAACTGCTAATTAATGTGTGTGTTCACCGCAGCCCAGGTAGACTATAGAGACAATTGAGCAAAGTGGACAGAGAAAAACGGCGGCTCTTTAAAGGACCCACTGAAGCCTAGTTAGCTTTTATATCAAATCCATTTGCTGCTGTAAAAATATGAGAAGCAGACATACATCAAAACTTGCACCTACTGGAAACAGTACTCGTTGGGCAAAGACATCACATGATTCTAAGCCACAAAGAATGTCATCTATTCCAGCTGCAAACCAAAGACACTCTGTACGTATGGAGAATGGTCAACAGTGGTGGCCACACTTTTTAGCCATACTTTTGTGCTTGATGGGAAAGGATTTCAGATTTTTTTTTAGTAAAATGTTTTTAAAAGTATACATTTCAGATTTTAGAAGACTCGTGTACCTGTAGTATTTATCATTAAATATCTTAAGGTAGTACAGTGAGTGTTAACATGTAGGCTACTTTGAATCAGGTCTTTTTAGCCCAGCATACCAATTTAAAAATGTTTCTAACAAACACTTGATATATACACTAATTGTGCCACTTGTGTCAGTTGCTATATCTTAATAGTTTTAAGTGCAGGCATTCTATTATAGAAAATTCTACTTACTTTTTGAAACCATAATTCTGACCTGATGTTAAATTCCAGTAGACATGCTAAGGAAAATTTGTTAAGTATCATCAATATCAAGAACTTCCATTCAAAAAGATTACTCAGTTATATATATTTTACCACAATTAAAAATAAAAAATTTTAAAAGATTGCTCAGGAATCCTTTTACGCTAAAGTGTTTTTAATTAGCCTTCTGCAGGCTCCGGATTAGCTTTCTGTACATGTTTCCCAAGTTGGCTCAACAGCACTATTCTTGGTCTTGATACAGTTGTGATATCTGATGAAATTGCAGATGAAAAGGAAAAAATATTGTGAGAAACAGTGGCCTTTTTTGTTTTGAAGAGTCCCGTGAAGTTAGTTACAGGAGGTATAAAAGTCAAAGAATCTCTTGGTTGAATTTTGGGTTTTAATTTTCTTCGGTGCTCTTTCCCTAAAAATTAGAGAGCCACAATTAAGTGTCTCTTTCTTAAGCCTAAGATCCCTAGGTATAGTCTCATTGCATTTAGTTCTATATATTTCTGTTTTCTTCACATCACTAAAACATACTAAGAGAACAGATCAATAGCTTCCAGACTTTTAGATGCCAGAGTGCAAAAATTTGTGGGGATCAATATATGGTTGCCAACTTTTTACTATGCCAAGTTGGCACTAGTGAAAGAACAAATGCCAGCTACTTTAAACATCGTTTTGTAAAAGAAGGGATATTTTAATGTCAATAGAAGGTGTAAAAGGCATTATATCAAAATGGAGGACTTTACTTGAATGAAATTAACTTTATCAGAAATTTGATTGTCCTTATTTTTTCTTATGTTACCACAAACCTGTGAAAACTTTATCAGACCGTTACTGGTATACATATTGTTATTCAGAAACCAATATTAAAGTGAAGGAATAATGGAACTGGCTTTATTCTTTTATGTAAATTACTCTTACACTAAAGAAGCTATACAAAAACCAGACGCTCTTCTACCCATGATATTCAGAAATAATAGCCTCCCACACATACTTAGCTTCCCTCATATCTCCCTGAATAAATGAAGTTCTTTCTTCTCCTTTTCTTTTCTTATTCTCTCTCTTTCCATTTGTGACTCCAGCAAAGTGATCTTGATTTCAGAAGGTTCTATTTTTGCTTTTGACAGTAAGGTAATATACGAAGTAAGACTGATTTTGGTCCTACACTACGCACACATGAACAAGCACTAAGCATATACATAAAACTAGTAAGTAATTTATTTTCCCTATTACATGTCTGATAGGAATTGATGAGTAACATTATAAGATCTAGACTCTGATCTCGCAGGCCTAGGCCACTCAGCCATCATCTGCCAACTTTGAATAAAACTGTGCATAGTATCAGTGGAAACAGTGTGGTCTCTGCCCTAAGAACTTATAAGATAGACAAGTTGTACATGAAACAATAATAGCAAGATCGTAATTAAAGTCATATTTACATGTTGTTTCAATAATGACTTCTATGCATGGCTTGTGGGAAAAAGCAAAGAGAGTGATTTCTGTCAAGTGATATTAGTAGGGAAGCCTTAAAAGAAATGATTAACATGGGCTTGTAAATGGGAAGATATTTTAGGTATATAGAATTAGAAAAGCATAAGTTTACAGGTAAACTTTTTTTGGTAGTCCCTACATTTTGAATTCTTAGAAATGAACAATTATAAAGTGTCAGGGCTAGAAAGTATAAAAGAAAAATCAATTACCTTTTTTAAAGACAGGAATTATGGATGGTCCTCCATTTTTCTCCAGACTAAAAGGAAAACATTTTTATCACAAAAACTAGATATATATATAAAGACTTAGTACACCCAGGTACCATGTTCAGTGCCTAATGGTCTAATTTATACGTTACCTGTACTAACTATGCATGTTACCTGTAGGTGTTTTATATTCTGTCACTCATTGACTCGCTTATCACCCAAAACATTTGGAAGAGTAAATCTGCCTGAAGTGATCAGGGAAAGCTCCATGGAAGAAGAGACACTTCAGTTAGGTTCTGAAGAAAATAGGTCTTTAAATGGATGAGGTGGGGGGCGGGTATTCCAGATAGAGGGAATAGATATGAAAAATTACAGTACTATAAAACAGCACGGCAAGTTCAAAGGGCACTAAGTAGTCTGGTGTGATTGGAATTAAAGGTATCTGGAGACATGATGGGAGATAAGGTTGGAGAATAAAGATCAGGTCATTTTATGTATTAAGAATAAGAGAAAATTTAAACTTTATTTTCAAAGCAATGTAATACCTATGAAATGTTTCAAGCCAAAGAATAACAAGGTATACCTAAGTTAATATGATGTGTGTGGCTTTAAAAGAAGTATTATTTTAATCATCATCCTGTACATGTAACATATAAATATGGTGTTACACAATTTCCCTGGTAATAAAATGTAAGTCTTGATTAAAGTTAAAATATTAAAACTGCACATCACAAATGTGTTCCTGGTTAATTTGATGAGGAACATTTGCTGTTGTCAACTTCAATGAGGCACAGGCCCCAGTCTATTCAATATGTCAGCTTCATGGCTATAGGGTCACGTGAAACTAGCTACTGTTAGGCTCAGAGTACTTTCATGCAGGGTCAGTTAACAGTAAAATTATGGCTCTACATGCTTCAAAATTTATACATCCAAAGACTCTTCTAATCTGCCATTCTTGGGGCTGAATGGGGGTGTGGGAATAGAGGAGTGGAATATACTCCAAAACAATGCTGTTGTGATCCCGACCAAACTCAATCTACTTTATGTTTCCAGTAGTGGAATCAAGGAATATTTTGTGGAACTTAATCTTTTAGTGCATTTCCCATAGTTTCATTTAAATCAAATTCCTTTACAGGATTGTTATGAAAATTAAAGGGAATAGTCTATGTAAATGCTCTAAGGAGAGTGCATAGAATTATTATTAGTTATGGGAGTAATTGTTATTTGCTTACCAGTTCCACCTCACTTGGTAGCCATTCCTATAAGTTTACTGACCACTTGTTACTGCTTACAATCCTGAAAGTTGAGTGTTCACAACTCCAGAGGGTGCCATTCACCTTACAGTCATTGTATATTTGTATGGTTACTACAACCATTTTCCAGGGGATGGCAGTAAAGTGTACTGAGGAAGGGGCATCTTTTTCTAATTCCCAAAAAGTTGCCGTATGGGCTAGCTGTGGGAGTGACTGTGTAAAATAATACTTCCATTATTTAAACTAAATTAATTTTTTGAACCAGTAAATATTATTTTTAACACTGTCAATTAAAGCAATTGTAATTTAGTTTTCCCTGGCTTATTATATAAAATTAGATAATCAGTTTGGGGTTTTCAGTTTTTCAAAGAATTCAAATTAAAGTGACTCTGAAGATACACTCATTTTTCTCTATATTTAAAATTGACTTATAGAACCATGATACGCTGTTGGGTCCTATTCTCTTCTATTATTGTAGAGTTAATAATATATCTTGAGTAGTTCTGTTTCCGATATGTAAATAGCACTATTTGCAGAGACTTGTAATTCAGCTACAATTACAGAAGAAGAGAAAATATGTCCATTGTAAGGAGATTCTCCTCTTCTGTCTTTTTTCAGAAACTTAAGTTCATGATAGAACTACAACACTGCGGCAAAATCGTCTGAATAAATGCCTGGCAAACTTTGCCATAACTTGAACCACAGGGTTTGATTTAGCCCTGTTTCTGCCCTGGGAATTTGGCCTAGCTTTGGATTAAGTCAGGAGTCCCACTTGATGCCAAGGTCATAGTGGCATTCCTGGTTGCCTCAGAGCTCTCAAATGTACCCCAGTCTACAAAAAAAATGGCTTCCTGGATCAGACTTGGAGGCAACCAGTCTTCCAGAAACTTTTCTGAAAGGCAGATGAATAATCCTAGCCAGACAGGATCCCCAAGATCAGGTTGTATTCTTGTCTGCACTTACAATTCTGTTGCTAACTCGGAATTAAAACAGGCTTTGGCAGTGGACATTTAGAATGAAATTTATCCTTTGTTTTACAATGCATAGATTCATAACATGTTTGATCTTCCTTAAACTTCCTTAAAAATTCCTCTCAGTAATTTTACTACTGCAACTTCAAATATAGAAACAATACCTTAAGGAAGGAAGTCCCACTCTTTGTTGCATTTGAAATTCCTTTAAAAATGCTGGGTTTATACTTGCATCTCTGCTGATATTCTTTGTTATACGAAGGAACTGATTAGGCTTATTCCTGCATTCCTTTAATAAGATTCGGAAAGCATTTGCATTGTAAGTTAAGTAGCCAAGAGCGCTGGAGCAAGCCATGCGAACCTAAATGAAGAGGAAGCAATTTCTCCTTAACCATTGAGCTTTGTTCTTAAAATATCTAACCCAGTGCTCTCATTAAATATTTCATAGGAAAGTCTCTGTAGCTATGTATAGCAAATATGTATGTCAACTGATGGCACTCCATAGATGGAAGCATACCAGCAATATTTTTAGGGAAGGCTGTCAATTGCCATTGATTTCTAGTAGTTGTTCCCAGTCCTGACTGCATTTTAGAATCACCAGGAGTTTAAAAAAAAAAAAAAAAAGCCCACCAACTAAATACAGACTCTCTTAGTAGAATCTGGCATTGTGTATTGTTTTTAAAGTGCCACAGGTGATTCTAATGGGCAGCCCAAGTAAGAACCTTTGAGTTTGAGGGCTTCCCTGGTGGCCAGTGGTTGAGAGTCTGCCTGCTAATGCAGGGGACACGGGTTCGAGCCCTGGTCTGGGAAGATCCCACATGCCGCGGAGCAACTAGGCCCGTGAGCCACGACTACTGAGCCTGCGCGTCTGGAGCCTGTGCTCCGCAACAAGAGAGGCCGCGATAGTGAGAGGCCCGCGCACCGCGATGAAGAGTGGCCCCCACTTGCCGCAACTAGAGAAAGCCCTCGCACAGAAACGAAGACCCAACACAGCCAAAAATTAATTAATTAATTAATTAATTAAAAAAAAAAAAAAGAACCTTTGAGTTTGAACTAAGACAGTAGACAGCCAAAAATTAATTAATTTTAAAAAAAAAAAGAACCTTTGAGTTTGAACTAAGACAGTAGGTCTCAGTCTTCATTGTGCATTGGAATCACCTGGATAACTATGAAAATCATGTCTGTATTCCATCCCCTAGAAACTGATTTAATTACTTTGGGGTGCATTGAACTGAACATTGGGACTTTTCAAAACTGCACAGGTGATTGTAATATAGGAAACCAAGTAAGAGAGTATAGCATAAAAGTAAGTTAAAAATAAGCCGCTCAGGGAAGCAACTCAATTTTCCACGGCAAAACCAAAGAAACAAGCACAAGTATCAGGCCATGGGACTCCAGAAAAAGTAATTATTTCTTTGAAGGAAATACCCTCTGCATTTGACTCTGAAGTAATTAGGTTGTTCATATAATTAATAAAAGTATATTCCTGGGAAGTTCTTAGGAGAATCTGTTCATGGTGGCATAAGAAATGTCAAAGAAATGAACATAAACCAGGCCCATGCAGGGTATCAGAAGGTTGACATAGTGGTCTTTACACTGGCATCTGACTGCTGTATATGCCCAAAAACCTTCCACACCTTGAACAGTGGTTCTGGACCAGCAGCCTCAGCTTCTGGGAACTTGTTAAAAATGCAAATTCTAGGGCCTACACCAGATGTATTAGATCAGAAACTTTGTGAATGGAGCCCAGCAGTCTATGGTGTAACAAGTCCTCCAGGTGATTCTGTTGTACCCTAAAGTTGGAGAAATACTGCCTTAGACCCTGTGGGAAAAGCAAAGGAAACACTTAGAGGCAAAACACTACTATGGCCAGCCTCGTCTTCAGGTACCCTCACTCTAACCCTGTTTGGCAGGTAAGGAAAATTTTCCAATGGTTCCACTTTCATTCACTACAAATAATCATAGAAATGACAATGATTTTAATTATAAAATATAAAATATTTTATAAATAATTATAAATTTCTGTATCATCCATGTACATATTTGTAGACTGAATCTTAAAGATTGAAGTTAAAATGAATGTGCACATTTTGTGGAAACCAGAATTGTGAATGGCAAATGTAGTATTAGAAAAATCATCAGATTTTGAGTTAGTAATATGAACTATTATATGAGACTCAACCTGTGGAGAAATTAGCCCGCAGAAGTGAGAGAGAGGCAAATTATATTTTAGAATATTCTATTTTCGAATTAATTAATTTTTTTTTTTTTTTTTTTTTTTTTACCTCTTCTTGCCTTGAGTACAAATGATAGCAGAGCCGTTGGATTGTCCCTAATGTGGTAAATGCTTCTGGAATACCAGCTCTAGAATGAGCCAGGGTAGCTATTAAATTCCCTATAAATTAAACAACAAGAAAAAAAATGCCTGTGTTATTTAATTGGTATAAACTGATATACTGTGCTTTCATTCACTTGCATACATTAAAGTATTAAAAAAGGTTTGAGGGACTTCCCCGGCGGTCCAGTGGTTAAGACTTCACCTTCCAATGCACGGGGTGCGGGTTAGATCCCTGGTCGGGGAGCTAAGATCCCACATGCCTTGCGGCCAAAAAACCAAAACATAAAACAGAAGCAATATTGTAACAAATTCGATAAAGACTTTAAAAATGGTCCACATCAAAAAAATCTTTAAAAAGGTTTAAGTCACAAGACATCTCTATTAATGAAGACCTGCTGAGAAAAAGCATGTGTGTTAAATGTAGAATAAACTTTCCCCAAAGTTATGGTTTGGTTTTCTGTCACAAACAGTAAAAGTTAAATAGGTTTATTTAAGAGTGGGGAATTTTGAAAAATCAGAGGTTTTCTTCCTCTTGGCTTCAGAATATATTTTGTTTTGAGCTTTTATGGTTTGTTTTAATGACTATGAACATAATGTTTGAACTACTGTAAGAAAATTTAATGTCCTTTTTGCAATTCAGATGGCTTTGAGTTAAGAGCTTAATGGTATTTTAAAACCAGGTAATGTATTGCTTATTGAAGTTTATGATCATTGAAGTTCTTGCCATAAAAAGAAATGTTTTGAGATTGAAGTAATAAAGTGATCTAGTAATTAAATAAATGTGCAGCTACGAACTTAAGATTGTTTCATTCGAATTCGTGTTTTATTTTTAGAGCTTTCGTGTGATATTCTTTCACAATATTGTTGCGTGTTGGAATAGGTGTAACACAAATTTTAAGATATAAATGTATTTTTACATTTGTGGGTGGATACTTTATTGAGGTATTAACTGAGTTTTTGTTCTCCTTGTATTTTTTTCCAGCCTCCATTATTAGCCAGGAAGCCCTTTGTATTTATTGCCTCAGGATGAGGAGGGCTGGGTTGTATGGCCTAGAGCAAAAATTGTCTAAAGATAACCTTTCTTTCAGGCTTATATTTTCAAAAGCCTGAGTTTATAGAAGGCATTATGCTAGGGGGAAGGGACAGAGGAGTCTTTAAAGATACGGAGTAAGAAATGGGGAACCAATGGGGAAGGGCAGAGAATCTAAGACTAAAACAGAGATAGCAGGAGCTCTGAGTGAAGAATGGCTAAGTGGTGTGTGTAGAAAACTGGACACTTGGCAACAGAAATCTCAGTCTCTGCAAAATTTTATGCTTTGGGAACCTCTTCTGGAAACCATATCAACTTGGACTTGAGCATGTCATTTATTTTACATTATACCTGAGGCTTGAATATCTGGCTTTGCTTGAGATACCCCAGACATGCATATAGCTCTGGAGATGAATATGACTCCAATGGTGGAGTGCAGAGAAAGCCCAATAATTTTTGAGATTGTTTCTACCAGCCTGGGAAAATTAATATTTGAAAGCTAGACTAATATGGCATTTCTTGCACAGAAGAGTTTGTGGAGTAAAACTGAAACCCACTACAATTGTTTTTCAGAGTCATAGAATTACTATGACATTGAATTAAGAATGTTATTTAGATAAAAATATATTTAATAACTTCTTTTAAACATGTATTTTTCCTAGATAGTTTTCATCAGAAACTTTTTGTTTGCTTGAATTTACCTTCCATGCCAAGTAAATACACTCCGTAAAAATGTAATTTTATGGCAGCAAGTGGAGATTCCTTCACTGTGTTCAGTAATCCATTTCAGTTAAAAAAGCAAATACTTTATTTTTTGGTAGTTGTCACTCCATATGGCTGTCATTTTGATACTGTTTTATGTTGTATTGAGCATGACAGATCAAGAGAACTAATGTATTCATCTGGAGAGTTAGGTCTAGATAGATATAGTCACACAATTAGCACTATGTCAAGAACTCTGTTGGGCCATTTTGCTTTCCTATATTTCATAGCAACATAGAGAACTCTTAAATATTAGACAAATATGCACAATTAGTCAAAAGGAAACCAGACAGAGGTTATCAGTATAAGTCTGTCAGTATTATTATAAATCAGTGTATAAATTTTGTTGTTGGTAGCTCATAGTTGAATTCTCATCTTACATTCTGGAAAAAATAATTAGGGGTTCAAAAAAGTAATTAGGAAATCAGAAAGGTTCTATTTGGGGTGCAGAGTAGACTTTCATTGTTCCATGTAGGCTTAACTCTGGAGTTCCATGTAGACTTATATGAGTTCATTCTTCAAACTGTGTGACAGAATATCAGGCTTATTACTTCATTATTGCTCAGATTACCAAAAAATTTTTTGGTAAATAGTTTTAGGTGGATATGATTAGCTTCTAGTTATTTCTTACCTGTCAAGACAATAGTAGTGGAATGAACTGAATATAGACTATCAACTAAAATAGTAACACCTCTTGCAGTCAAAGTAATGTGGTCCACATCTATAATGACTTTAGCTAATATAATAATCTAAAAACAAAAAAGAGGCATAGAATCATTGAACATTTTCTACTCAGCTTCTGTAATTAACCTTTTATTTCTGAGGGGATACTTCTTGGAAAAGTAAGAGGGGTAATTTGGTATGATTCAATGAGAAGCAAGCTGTGTGGGGAGGACCTAGAGTACATATCCCTATCTGATCACTGCAGTGACCATCGTAGGCCATATTATTCTTTCTACAATGTCTGCAACTTTTGCATTGTTGAAGTATGGGTTCATAGAAAATACTTCTAAAGGTCATAGGATAGAAAAAGAAGAGTAAGACCAAGAAGAATCCAGATACATAAGGTTGTCTACACGGTTGAAGAATTAGGTGATCAGCTAAAGATCTGCAGTTAGAAAACTTGTCTTGGACACTACCATGTTTCTCTACCTATTTCCTTGTAAAACAGGGGTGATGAAAATAATACTATATTTCTATCAATCTGATAGGGTTGTTATAAGCATCAGATGAGATATAAAGACAAAAGTGCCTTGTGACTTGTAAAATTCTATATAAATTAAGAAATCCTCATAGATAATGGAGTTTTTATGAGGTGAGGAAGGGACTGGTGTAAAAAATACTGTGAATTTTACAAAAGCGTAAACATTTTTCCAGATCCAAAGTTTTTTCTAATTTTTCAGTTTTCACTAAAAAGACATATTGATTCGAAGTTTTAACCTTCAATTTTATACCTGAAAAGCTGCCATTGCCTTCTCAGTTTCAAATGTTGATTCAAGAAAAGGTTCAAAAGTTGATATGGTCATTATTCCACTTTCCAATATTAAGTATTGTTGAAAGCGACTATTGAAGGCAAAAAGGGTTAACGCATAGCCTGCTCTTAAACAAATATCCTAGAAATAGGAGAAACATGCATTATCTTTAACTTACTTCATTTGCCATGTTACTCAAGGTAATAGGTTTTGAATTCTTGCATATTAAGAAACATTTCATTCGTATCTCTGGGAGTAAAATAGGACATTATTGGAGAAAACAGATAATAGAGTTACCCCAGAATGTTATTGAACAGATAAAACAGAGAATTAGGTTGTGGTATCAGGGAGAAGAAAAGAGAAAAAATTTTACTTTTTAAACGGAATGTTAGATTACTGATTATGCAAATGAATACCTAAATGGTAATAGGAAACTCCACAATTTCATTAACCTTCAACTTTTGTTTCAACATATTTTTATTTCAATATTTTGAAATAGAGTTGATAAATCAAAACTTCTCTTGTATAGCATGATATATATTGAATTTTATGCATTGTGAGATATCTGTCATTTCTTAAAATAAGTACAAATTTTACAAAACTTCTACTGTACTATATTCTAAGGAAGAATAAAAGAAAAATGATTTCCTTTTAAAAATCGCATTTTAACATTCTGGGAGTGGGTAAACAGAGCAAAAGCCAATTCTCCCTTTGGCAGTCCACTTGCCAAAGATTAACAAGTATGGTCCATCTTCTAGAAAGACCCAAAATATACAATCTTATCACTAAATCTTATTTTTAATATTTTATTTGAACATGGTAGTACAGAGAGAGAGAACCGTTAATCTTAGTGTGAGAGAACCATTAATCTTAGTGAGTTTTCTTCTGCTGCTGCTCTTAATCATATAAAAATGCTATAGGTACATACTGAAATATTTACAGATAAAATTATATGATGCCTGAGATTTGCTTCAAAAGTAATATAGGGGAAGTGAGGGAATATATAAATAAGATTGGCCATGAGTTGATAACTGCTGAAGCTAGGTCATGAGAATATTTGAGTTCATTATGCTACTTTGTCATTCTTTTTCTGATTGAAATTTTCCATAATAAAAATTATGTACTGGTCGGCTCCTGAGAGCTCACGGCGCAGGAGCAGAGCAAGCGCCGCCGAGGCCCCAGGCCCCAGGCGGCGGCGGCGGTGGCTGGGACAGTAGGGCGGGACCCGGAGGCCTGAACACTCTCTGCAGCCCCTCTCCTGGGTCTTCACAGGCCTTGACTGCCCCAACGTCCAACTTTTCCGCCTTCTCCCTCCCCTCCCCCGAAACTCCAGCAACAAAGAAAAGTAGTCCGAGAAGGAGGGGCGATGCAGGTCATCGCCCCTCCTCACCCAGGAAGGCCGGGACTTACTGAAAAATTAGAAAGGAGAGAGCACAGACAGCAGAAGCAAGAAGAACTACAATCCTGCAGCCTGTGGAACAAAAACCACATTCACAGAAAGACAAACAAGATGAAAAGGCAGAGGGCTATATACCAGATGAAGGAACAAGATAAAACCCCAGAGAAACAACTAAATGAAGTGGAGATAGGCAACCTTCCAGAAAAAGAATTCAGAATAATGATAGTGAAGATGATCCAGGACCTCGGAAAAACGAGGCAAAGATAGAGAAGATGCAAGAAATGTTTAACAAAGACCTAGAAGAATTAAAGAACAAACAAACAGAGATGAACAATACAATAACTGAAATGAAAACTACACTAGAAGGAATCAATAGCAGAATAACTGAGGCAGAAGAACGGATAAGTGACCTGGAAGACAGAATGGTGGAATTCACTGCTGGGGAACAGAATAAAGAAAAAAGGATGAAAAGAAATGAAGACAGCCTAAGAGACCTCTCAGACAACATTAAACGCAACAACATTCGCATTATAGGGGCCCCAGAAGGAAAAGAGAGAGAGAAAGGACCAGAGAAAATATTTGAAGAGATTAGAGTCAGAAACTTCCCTAACATGGGAAAGGAAATAGCCACCCAAGTCCAGGAAGCACAGAGAGTCCCATACAGGATAAACCCAAGGAGAAACACGCCGAGACACATAGTAATCAAACTGGCAAAAATTAAAGACAAAGAAAAATTATTGAAAGCAGCAAGGGAAAAATGACAAATAACATACAAGGGAACTCCCATAAGGTTAACAGCTGATTTCTCAGCAGAAACTCTACAAGCCAGAAGGGAGTGGCATGACATATTTAAAGTGATGAAAGGGAAGAACCTACAACCAAGATTACTCTACCCGGTAAGGATCTCATTCAGATTTGATGGAGAAATCAAAAGCTTTACAGACAAACAAAAGCTAAGAGACATCAGCACCACTAAACCAGCTCTATAACAAATGCTAAAGGAACTTCTCTAAGTGGGAAACACAAGAGAAAAAAAGGACCTACAAAAACAAACCCAAAACAATTAAGAAAATGGTCATAGGAACATACATATCGATAATTACCTTAAACGTGAATGGATTAAATGCTCCAACCAAAAGACACAGGCTTGCTGAAAGGATACAAAACCAAGACCCATATATATATTGTCTACAAGAGACCCACTTCAGACCTAGGGACACATACAGACTGAAAGTGAGGGGATGGAAAAAGATATTCCATGCAAGGGGAAATCAAAAGAAAGCTGGAGTAGCAATACTCATATCAGATAAAATAGACTTTAAAATAAAGAATGTTACAAGACACAAGGAAGGACACTACATAATGATCAAGGGATCAATCCAAGAAGAAGATATAACAATTATAAATATATATGCACCCAACATAGGAGCACCTCAATACATAAGGCAACTGCTAACAGCTATAAAAGAGGAAATCAACAGCAACACATTAATAGTGGGGGACTTTAACACCTTACTTACAGCAATGGACAGATCATCCAAAATGAAAATAATTAAGGAAACAGAAGCTTTAAATGACACAATAGACCAGATAGGTTTAATAGACATTTATAGGACATTCCAGCCAAAAACAGCAGATTACACTTTCTTCTCAAGTGCACATGGAACATTCTCCAGGATAGATCACATCTTGGGTCACAAATCAAGCCTCAGTAAATTTAAGAAAATTGAAATCATATCAGGCATCTTTTCTGACCACAACGCTATGAGATTAGAAATGAATTACAGGGGAAAAAAGGTAAAAAACACAAACACATGGAGGCTAAACAATACGTTACTAAATAACCAAGAGATCACTGAAAAAATCAAAGAGGAAATCAAAAAGTACCTAGAGACAAATGACAATGAAAACACGAAGATCCAAAACCTATGGGATGCAGCAAAAGCAGTTCTAAGAGGGAAGTTTATAGCTACACAAGCCTACCTCAAGAAACAAGAAAAATCTCAAGTAAACAATCTAACCTTACACCCAAAGGAACTAGCGAAAGAAGAACAAACAAAACCCAAAGTTAGCAGAAGGAAAGAAATCATAAAGATCAGAGCAGAAATAAATGAAATAGAAACAGAGAACAGTAGCAAAGATCAATAAAACTAAAAGCTGGTTCTTTGAGAAGATAAACAAAATTGATAAACCATTAGCCAGACTCATTAAGAAAAAGCGGGAGAGGACTCAAATCAATAAAATTAGAAACGAAAAAGGAGAAGTTACAACAGACACTGCAGAAATACAAAGCATCCTAAGAGACTACTACAAGCAACTCTATGCCAATAAAATGGACAACCTGGAAGAAATGGACAAATTCTTAGAAAGGTATAACCTCCCAAGACTGAACCATGAAGAAATAGAAAATATGAACAGACCAATCACAAGTAATGAAATTGAAACTGTGATTAAAAATCTTCCAACAAACCAAAGTCCAGGACCAGATGGCTTCACAGGTGAATTCTATCAAACATTTAGAGAAGAGCTAACACCCATCCTTCTCAAACTCTTCCAAAAAACTGCAGAGGAAGGAACACTCCCAAACTCATTCTATGAGGCCACCATCACCCTGATACCAAAACCAGACAGAGATACTATAAAAAAAAGAAAATTACAGACCAATATCACTGATGAATATAGATGCAAAAATCCTCAACAAAATACTACCAAACAGAATCCAACAACACATTAAAAGGATCATACACCAAGATCAAGTGGGATTTATCCCAGGGATGCAAGGATTCTTCAATATATGCAAATCAATCAACGTGATACACCATATTAACAAATTGAAGAATAAAAACCATGTGATCATGTCAATAGATGCAGAAAAAGTTTTTGACAAAATTCAATACCCACTTATGATAAAAACTCTCCAGAAAGTTGGCATTAGAGGGAACCTACCTCAACATAATAAAGGCCATATACGACAAACCCACAGCAAACATCATTATCAGTGGTGAAAAACTGAAAGCATTTCCTCTAAGATCAGGAAGAAGACAAGGATGTCCACTCTCACCACTATTATTCAACGTAGTTTTGGAAGTCCTAGCCATGGCAATCAGAAAATAAAAAGAAATAAAAGGAATACAAATTGGAAAAGAAGAAGTAAAACTGTCACTGTTTGCAGATGACATGATACTATACATAGAGAATCCTAAAAATGCCACCAGAAAACTACTAGAGCTAATCAATGAATTTGGTAAAGTTGCAGGATACAAAATTAATGCACAGAAATCTCTTGCATTCCTATACACTAATGATGAAAAATCTGAAAGAGAAATTAAGGAAACACTCCCATTTACCACTGCAACAAAAAGAATAAAATACCTAGGAATAAACCTACCTAGGGAGACAAAAGACCTGTATGCAGAAAACTATAAGACACTAATGAAAGAAATTAAAGATGATACCAACAGATGGAGAGATATTCCATGTTCTTGGATTGGAAGAATCAGTATTGTGAAAATGAGTATACTACCCAAAGCAATCTACAGATTGAATGCAATCCCTGTCAAATTACCAATGGCATTATTTATGGAACTAGAACAAAAAATCTTAAAATTTGTATGGAGACACAAAAGACCCCGAATAGCCAAAGCAGTCTTGAGGGAAAAAAACGGAGTGGGAGGAATCAGACTCCCTGACTTCAGACTATACTACAGAGCTACAGTAATCAAGACAATATGGTACTGGCACAAAAACAGAAACATAGATCAATGGAACAAGATAGAAAGCCCAGAGATAAACCCACGCCCCTATGGTCAACTAATCTATGACAAAGGAGGCAAGGATATACAATGGAGAAAAGACAGTCTCTTCAATAAGTAGTGCTGGGAAAACTGGACAGCTACATGCAAAAGAATGAAATTAGAACACTCCCTAACACCATACACAAAAATAAACTCAAAATGGATTAGAGACCTAAATGTAAGACCAGACACTATAAAACTCTTAGAGGAAAACTTAGGAAGAACACTCTTTGACATAAATCACAGCAACATCTTTTTTGATTCACCTCCTAGAGTAATGGAAATAAAAACAAAAATAAACAAATGGGACCTAATGAAACTTCAAAGCTTTTGCACAGCAAAGGAAACCATAAACAAGATGAAAAGACAACTCTCAGAATAGGAGAAAATATTTGCAAACAAATCAACAGACAAAGGATTAATCTCCAAAATATATAAATAGCTCATGCAGCTCAATATTAAAGAAACAAACAACCTAATCCAAAAATGGGCAGCAGACCTAAATAGACATTTCTCCAAAGAAGACATACAGATGGCCAAGAAGCACATGAAAAGCTGCTCAACATCACTAATTATTAGAGAAATGCAAATCAAAACTACAACGAGGTATCACCTCACACCAGTTAGAATGGGCATCATCAGGAAATCTACAAACAACAAATGCTGGAGAGGGTGTGGAGAAAAGGGAACCCTCTTGCACTGTTGGTGGGAATGTAAATTGATACAGCCACTATGGAGAACAGTATGGAGGTTCCTTAAAAAACTAAAAATAGAATTACCATATGACCCAGCAATCCCACTACTGGGCATATACCCAGAGAAAACCGTAATTCAAAAAGACACATGCGCACCCTAATGTTTATTACAGCACTATTTACAATAGCCAGGACATGGAAGCAAGTTAAATGCCCATCGACAGATGAATGGATAAAGAAGATGTGATACATATATACAATGGAATATTACTCAGCCATAAAAACGAACGAAATTGGGTCACTTGTTGAGACGTGGATGGATCTAGAGACTGTCATACAGAGTGAAGTAAGTCAGAAAGAGAAAAACAAATATCGTATATTAACGCATGTATGTGGAACCTAGAAAAATGGTACAGGTGAACCGGTTTGCAGGGCAGAAGTTGAGACACAGATGTAGAGAACAAACGTATGGACACCAAGGGGGGAAAGCCACGGGGAGGGGCGGATGGTGGTGTGCTGAATTGGGCGATTGGGCTTGACATGTATACACTGATGTGTATAAAATTGATGACTAATAAGAACCTGCTGTATAAAAAAATAAATAAAATAAAATTGAAAAATTGAAAAAAAAATAATGTACTTACAAAGTAGTCACCTGGTCACAGGCAAGAAGAAAAGTATTAGGTACAAAGGAATAGTGTCCAGAGAATAGTGTCCAGAGAGTGAAGCAGGTGGTAACAATCTTGGAGGAAAAGTAGAATGATTGAGAGTGGAATGGGCAGTAGAAGGAAAGGGAGAAGATGCGTGTCCCTGAGGAATAGGGTAATGAGAGTAAAGTGTGGAAGGAACAGAGTGGAGAAGGAAGAAATGTGGCTTAGAAAGTCAGTCAGACATGAATCGCTCATCCTGTTTTTGCCCATATTACAGCAGCACTTCTCCATCTTTTTTGTGTACTACACTAGAGTAAAATTCTGTATTTAAAAAAATTAATGCAATGACTTCATTTCTCCCCCTTACAATCCTTATTCCTTCCTCAAAACCTCCCAGAACTGAGAGAGACATAGTTGGCAATTCTCTCCCCTTATTGCTAAATGCACTGTAGATAACAAAAGTTTGGGAGTTTCTCTATTTCTCTAGGGTTAGTGTGGCCCATGGACCAGTGATAGTCCACAAAATCGTTGACAACAGGATTATAGAAACTGAGAATAGACATTTAAAAGAAACAGCTCTTCCTTACAGTTAAATACCAGTTAATAAATTAATAAAGAAGGGAAAGTTTTTAAAAAATCGCCATTAGGCAGATGCCAGAGTAATTATTATTGCATCAGTGGATCCTAAAATTGGTGAGCAAAAGTACAATGCAAAACAGAATATTTCCATAGTCTCAAAGCATCTCACCTCAAGATACTTGTTAATTACAAAGGGAAGAACAATAACTTTACAGTGGAGAAATATGCCAGACACCACTTTAATCAGGCACCCAGAGTTAACATTGCCAGTTATAAGGTATATCAACATGTACCCCCTGAAATGATGCACTGGGAAAGTGCATGAAGACTATGGTATTCTTGCCAAAATGCATAACCTCAGTTTAACTGTGAGAAACATCAGATAAATTGAGGGACATTCTACAAAATAACTGGCCTGGACTCATCAAAAATATCACAATCATGAAAGACAGAAAATCATGAAAGACAAAGGACTGTCACAGATTAAAGGAGACTAAAGAGACATGATAACTAGATGCAATGTGGGATCCTGGATTGAATTCTGGAATAGGAAAAGGACATTGGTGAGAAACTGGCAAAATTTAAAATGAAGTCTGCAGATTAGCTAATAGTATTGTATCAATGTTAATTTCCTGGTTGACATCCAGGAAAGCTGTATGAAGGATAGCCAGAACACTCTGTACTATTTTTGCAAATTTATGGAAAGTCTAAAATTATTTCAAAATTTAAAATTTGGTTGCTTTAGGGACTTCCCTGGTGGCGCAGTGGTTAGGAGTCTACCTGCCAATGCAGGGAACACGGGTTCGAGCCCTGATTCAGGAAGATCCCACGTGCTGCGGAGCAACTAAGCCCATGCGCCACAACTGCTGAGCCTGCGCTCTAGAGCTCACGTGCCACAACTTCTGAGGCCCGCATGCCCAGAGCCTGTGCTCCTCAGCAAAGAGAAACCACCGTAATGAGAGGCCCCCCCAAAGAGTGTCCCCCACTCACCACAACTAGAGAAAGCCCGCACACAGCAACGAAGAACCAATGCAGCCAAAAATAAATAAATTAATTAATTAAAAAAAAAATTTGGTTGCTTTAAAATTATTTCCCCATAACAGATTGCTGAAAAAATGGCTATTCCTTTATCACAAATAGTTTGAGAACCACCACTCTAGAATACTGGGTAAGAAGTGGATGACTGAGTTTTGAAAGGTCATAAAATTAGGTTAAACTTTGATGCATCCAAAAATATTTGTTTTTTGGCTCTTCACCAAGCATTAAAATTGCTACATTTCAGAATGGGAGAAAATATTTGCAGGTGAAGCAACTGACAAAGGATTAATCTGCAAAATATACAAGCAGCTCATGCAGCTCAATATCAAAAAAACAAACAACCCAATCCAAAACTGGGCAGAAGACCTAAATAGACATTTCTCCAAAGAAGACATACAGATTGCCAAAAAACACATGAAAGGATGCTCAACATCACTAATCATTAGAGAAAAGCAAATCAAAACTACAATGAGGTATCACCTCACACAGGTCAGAATGGCCATCATCAAAAAATCTAGAAACAATAAATGCTGGAGAGGGTGTGGAGAAAAGGGAACCCTCTTGCACTGTTGGTGGGAATGTAAACTGATACAGCCACTATGGAGAACAGTATGGAGGTTCCTTATAAAACTAAAAATAGAACTACCATATGACCCAGCAATCCCACTACTGGGCATATACCCTGAGAAAACCATAATTCAAAAAGACACATGCACCCCCAATGTTTATTGCAGCACTATTTACAATAGCCAGGACATGGAAGCAACCTAAGTGTCCATCGACAGATGAATGGATAAAGAAAATGTGGCACATATATACAATGGAGTATCACTCAGCCATAAAAAGAAATGAAACTGAGTTATTTGTAGTGAGGTGGATGGACCTAGAGTCTGTCATACAAAGTGAAGTAAGTCAGAAAGAGAAAAACAAATACCATATGCTAACACATATATATGGAATCTAAAAAAAAAAAAAAAAAAAAGTGGTTCTGATGAACGTAGGGGCAGGACAGGAATAAAGATGCAGTCGTAGAGAATGGACTTGAGGACACGGGGAGGGGGAAGGGTAAGCTGGGACGAAGTGAGAGAGTAGCATTGACATATATACACTACCAAATGTAAAATAGATAGCTAATGGGAAGCAGCTGCATAGTACAGGGAGCTTAGCTTGGTGCTTTGCAACCACCTAGAGGGGTGGGATAGGCAGGGTGGGAGGGAGACACAAGAGGAAGGGGATATGGGCATATATGTACATATAGCTGATTCACTTTGTTATACAGCAGAAACTAACACAACATTGTAGAGCAATTATACTCCAATAAAGATATTTTAAAAATGAGACTCTGCACATTAAAAAAAAATTTACATTTCAAGATGAAATATGACAACTATGAAAAATATGGAACAATATTATTCCATCATTACAAACTAACAACCCACCAGAGAGATTTTACATTTCTTAAATAATATATTTGAATATTGCCATGAAAAAGACTAGATGAAATTTTGAGGATGTAGTCTAAAAATCATTTTCTTCTAAATGAGCTCTAATATTTTGTATAGTTATTACCTTATCTTGTGAGTGAAGAAGATAAAGGACATCAGCATAATTAAATCCTTCATTTTCTTGTAATTCATTCTGTAACTGATCATTCCTTAGGACAATGCATGCCAAGGAAAATGCCACTTCAACCTAAAAATGTGATTTTCAAAAATTATTTTTCACTCATGGTTTATCAAATGACATATTTCATTATACAAATATTTATATAGGATATACCAATTCAAAGATACCATAAAATCCATTAATTCCATCTCTCTGACTAGTATTTAGAGAGTGGCATTTACAACTTCTGGAGAAACGTCCCTTATAATTTTTAACAGCTGAGAAAATATCCTTCTGTGTGCTGCACAATCACAAAGCTCCATTTGAGGCCATAGGGGGAGGCAACAAGGGCCTGCAGGACATGTGAAGAAGTTTCTCTTAAGTGCATAGTTGCATTCCTTCTACATCTAAAAAAAGGTTTTTTTAATTTCCCAGCATGAATTAAAAAGCTGTTCTGAACTGCTTGTTAGCTACTGACCATTGAGTTGTGACGCTTTAATAGAATGCCTTCAACTGAAGCAAAACATTGGCAGATAGGAAAAACCTGAGGAGGTTTTCCTCTTCTAGTTCTGTAGTCATTTAAGGAGGTTGTTAATGAACCTTGTTTATTATTGGGCTCAGTAGACAAATTTTTTAAGTGCTACACCATGCATTTCTATGAAAAGTGTGAATTTGAAAAGCATGATTATTATTGCGAAATTAGTATAGAATCTTACTTGAGGAAAAGTATTAAAATGTATTTATGTTTTGTTTTAACAAGTTTAAGAACTCAGTGAAAATATATACTGAAATACAGATAGATGCAGTTGAAGTAAACTGGCCATGAAAATGCACATTTTAAAATAAAAATGTATTTTTATGTGGAATTTTCCTTTGTCTTGTGAAAGTTATTTGTACTTTAAACGTTGTTGCAGTTTTTGCATATAATTCCAGCCAAAAAATTGCTAGCATATGCCTCTTTTTTTTGTTTCCCTAATCAACTCCTGTAATGAAATAATCTCTTTCACAGCAAGAAAAGCCAGATAACTTATGACATCTTTTCTGATAATAAACACATTCCTTAAAAGAAACAATGCTATGTTTACTTATATATTTTCCTCCTATGTTATTTTTATTTTCTCATTTCCAGCAAAGCACATACCAAATTTTGAAGAGAAAATATATTTCTTGTCCTTATAATTTCTGTCTGGCCAAGTATAGACGTCCTGAATTTCTAAAACCTTGGTAAAGGATTTGAATAGATGTGAATGTCGTTTTATTAAAGGCATTTTACTAGAAGTAAATGGAAGAGTGAATGACTCCTCAACAACTCATAGTAATACCTAGCAGTGTCCACCCTTGAGATAACTATTGCTGCCAGACAACACAGACTGCTTTGTAGACGGCAGGGCTGTATTGATGGTGTGGCACTGACAGGATTCACTTATATTTGAGAAATTTTGCTACATAAATCACACATCCTCATCATCCCCACCCAGTTTTAGCAACCAATATCTGAGGAAGTAGGGAAGAAATTCTATGAATAATCAAATATCTGAGGAATAAAACTTCTTTGATGAGTAAGGACATGAGACTTTCTTATTATATTTGAAGAAACCACATTTTAATAAAACTTAGTGGTATCTTTGCTACTATCTTTGTAGCAACTTTTTTGTTTAAAACTTCTAAGATTTTGTTTAAAAGGTTAAGTATTTTTATTATACTTGTGAGCTTGCCTAAAGATACAAATTATTCTTAAAAAGTCATTTATGTTAATTTTTACTATATCACACAAAAAAATCTTATATATACCTTAATGTTAGGAGAAGGGTGATTTCTCAGTAGTTGGATAAGTACTGGAAAGGCATTTTCTTCTACAACAAATTGTTGACTAATGGGATTGCTTGTATGGGCGACACCTGTAAGAATCCACAATTCCATGAGATAATATTTTTTCCATCTTGAAAATGGTAAAGTCAAACATAGCTCAACATATTTGGTTGATAATGTGTCCTAGCGTAATATGGTTGGTAAACTACAAAAAGAAATGCTATATTGACACTATTTTACCTTAATTAATTTTTTAAAAGGCAAAGTGGATAAACATGGAAAATTTACTGTTAGAAGTGTAGCTGGTTTTCTAATAGTCACAGAACAAAGAAATTAGAAGTGCTGGACTATCAGGGAATAATAATGTAATAGCTATCATTTATTAAAAAATTATTATGTACAAGGTACTTCAGCTTATAGTTGCTACTGTTTTCCATAAAAAGTTTGTTTTTATAAAAATAACTCGAGTAATCACCTGGTTAAATTTCTGGATTCCTTAAATACACATACTAAAAAGATAATCTTACTTCTCCTTTTAAACATACTACTTTAAATTGCAGGTCTAATCTCAATGAAGAAACTCAAATCATCTCTTTCTAGTGGACATGCACAAACAATTTAAATTTTGTTCTTTTGCCAATAAATGTCACAACACATATGCAATGGGTTTACATACTTAAATATAAATACAAGATTGGGGTCCTTTATGAACAATGAAGAGAAACCACCTACTTATTATGACCTGGGGAAGTTTGAAGGGACTAAGGGAAATATTATAGAAGGAGCAAAGAATACTTTGGCTTCCTTGTCCCCTACTCCCCCAACACTGGCCACCAGGGGATGTACACAAACACTAATTACATGAATATTCTTCATCCAACCGACAGGTATTGAATGCCTGGTACACCAGGCACTGAGGTAGGAGGTAGGGCTAAAAGAAGGAATTAGATTCTCTACCCTCAAGGAGTTTATATTTTATAGGGTGAGCGACTATCTAAATATATGATTTCAATACAGTGCAATAAGTGCTTTGACAGAGGTTAGAAAAGTACACTTGAAGCACAGAAGAGGTATTGCTCACTTCAGAGTAGGTGGAAAAGGAGTAGGTAGGGAGATTTCAAGGAGTGAAGATGCTGGAGGTGGGTTTCAAAAAAATTACTATTTTTAATAATGATGATTATAATGATGATGGTGGTGTTATAAGATGAACACCCTCAAATCTCTGACTGAATCTTCACATGTTAATAATGGAATGGAGCTCAAAAATTAAGTTGGGAAAAGAATCACTACAAGCAGTAGGCTGAACAATTCTCAGAGCTCACACTTGTCTAGGGATGGTTTGTGTTCCTACTGGCCAGAGTGTAGATACCTCATAATACACGGGACTATACAAAGAGATTGAGTCCTCTGAAAGGAATCATCTCAAAAGCACAGGGTTAAGTTAGTTCCAAAGTAAAGGCTGCTCCAGACTTGTCCTAGGAAAGGTTAAAAGCTAGGTGCAAATGGATCAATTTGATCCCAACTAAAATGACTGCATGCCAGAATAAAGCCTAACTCTCTTTAAAGGAAAACAATAAGATCCAGCATATATCAATTTAAAACTCACAATGCCCAGCATTCAATCAAAATTTCTTATGCATGATTTTAAAATATGAAATACCTAAGGTAAAACTGGCAAAAAATGTGCAAGAGTTGTACATTGGCAACTATAAAACATTGCTGGGAGATATTAAAGAAGGCCCAATTAATGGAGAAATATACCGTGTTTATGGATTACAAAACGTGATATTAATGGGATGCATGTTCTCCCCAAATTTACTTATAGATTCCATGCAATTCCAATCAAAATAACAGAAGGATCTTTTTTAGAAATTGGCAGGTTAATTTTTTTAATTATATGGAAATACAAGGGACCTGAAACAGCCAAAACAGTTTTGAAAAACAACAGCAAGGTCGAAGGACTTAATGCTATCTGCTTTCAAGATTTACAGTAAGTCTACAGTAATTAAGACAGTGAGTATAACGTAAAGATAGACAAATAGTTAAATAGAACTGAATAAAAAGTCAAGAAATAGACCCACAAATATCTAGTCAATTGATTTTTGACAAAAGTGCCTAGCTAATTCAATGGAGGAAAAGATAATCTTTTCAATAAATGATGCGGAAGCAATTGGGCAGCCATATGTGAGAAAATGAATCTCAGCCAACTCAAAATGTATCATACATCAAAATATAGAGGAAAACAGAAAAACTTTATGATCTTGGGTTTAGCAGAGAGTTCTTAAAGAGGACACAAAACCTACAAACAGAACAATTTTTAAATCAATGAATTGGACTTCATCAAAATTTAAAACTTCTCCTCTTCAAAAGACCCTGTTACAAAAATGGAAAGATACCACAGACTGGAAGAAAATTTATGAAAAACATACGTCTAACAACAACAACAAAAGAGCTGTATCTAGAATTTATAAAGAATGCTTACAACTCAAGACAACACAATGTAAAAAATGGGCAAAATATTTGAACAGACACTTTAGCAAAGAAGATATACAAATGACAAATAAACACATGAAACGATGCTCTACATCATTAGTCATTAGGAAAATGCTAATTAAAACCACAATAAGATTTACTACATATCCACTACAATAATAAAATTACCATACTAAATGTTGATGAGGATGGGAAGCTACTGGAACTCACACACAGCTAGTAGAAGTGCAAAGTGGTAACACTACTTTGAAAAACAATCTGGCAGTTTCCTCAAAAGTTAAACATACACCTACCATATGACCCAGCAATCCTACTTCTAGATGTTTACCCACGAGAAATGAAAACGTGTCTATACCAAAACTTGAACACAAATGTTCGCAACAGTTTTATTTACAATATAGCAAGAAACAGGAAACAATCCAAATGTCCATCAATGGGTGCATGGGTAAACAAATCATAATATATCCATAAGCATTAGGGTTTTCCAAAGAAAGAGAACCAACGGGATATATGTATGTATGTATGTATGTATGTATATCATAAGGCATAAAATTAACCATCACACCATACAATGGAATACTACTCAGCATTGAAAGAGAAGTATTTTATTGATGTTTGATACAATAATATGGATGAATGTCAAAATAATTATGCTGAGTGAAAGAAGCAAGAAAAAAGTACACGTGTAATTCCATTTACATAAAATTCTAGAAAATGCAAACTAATCTACAGTGATAGAAAATAAATCAGTGGTAGAGATAATTTAATATCAAATTTTAAAAGTAATTTTGTGCTGTTAGGATCCATGCCATGAATTCAAATCAGCACATTATTTTTTAAAGAAAAAAAATCAGAAGCTTATGTTTTAATATGTAAAATACAATAAAGCCATTCTCAGATCATAAGAAAAAAAAAACCAGATCAGTGGTTATCTGGGGATGGGGTGCAAAGCGGGAGGAATTAGGAAGGGACAATGAAACATTTGGAGGGGATGATTATATTCACTTACTTGATTGTGCTGATGGTGTCAGTGCTGAATACATATGTCAAAACTCATCAAACTGTACACTCTAAATAATGTATTTAATATTTTATTCTATTGTTTATTTTATTTAAATATCTTCTTATATGTAAATTGTATTTCAATATCACTTTTTTAAAAAACTCACATTTTAAAAACTCTAGGTGTGCAAAGAAGCAGGAAAATATGATTCATAATCAAGAAAAAAATCAGCCAATAGCAAGAGACCCAGAAATAACGGATATGCTGGAACTAGTTACAGAGATGTTAAAACAGCTATTTTAAATATGTTCTATATGTTCAAGGGTATAGAAGAAAACATGAACATGATGAAGAAGAAAAAGGAAGGGGTATGTGTGTGTAAAGAGTCTAAGCTGGTGAGTTTGAAAGCAAGAGTTTTTTTCTGTAGTTCTTGTCTATGGCAAGAACTTGTCTATGGCAAATGCGGACAGCTTTGAAGTGAACTAAAGAGAAGAAATTGAAAACACACATGTATATCAGTTATCTTTGTATTTGTGTTATCATTTACCAGAATTTTAGAAATAATTTATACCATAGACTCTGGCTAAAACAACAACAACAACAACAAAATTATCTTGCCTGACTTGATTGCCTGCAAGCAGTTAGTGAATTTCAGTAAAGTAGCTTTTTTAAGAAAAAAGGAAAAAAAATTTTTTTGAAACCAAGTCCTATGTTCTTCAGCTAGAATTTTTTTTTTTTTTCTGGAAATACAATGGACTAGAAATAAAGTTTTAGGTTTTTTTTTCTCTTGCCTACAGGAAGCAGTCTCAGTCAGTCCCATACATTCATGCAGGTCAGCAAAGAACCTGATTTTTTATTTTTGGTAAGTCAATCACCAACAATTCCACAACATTTTTCAGATATCCCAAAAGGTTAATTCCTCTGCAAAGAAAGGAACAACTAGACCTAGTGGCCACTATGTAAACAAAGAATCATTATGGAAAGAGACTGGAATCGAAAAATGTGCCGCAGCATTAGAGACACTTCTATATCTTCAAAAACATATAGTTCCTGAGATTCAAAATAAGAAATATTTTTCTCTTAACTTAAAAAAGGAGATTCCTTTAAGTCAAAATAGCCAAGGCTCATGGTCCTCATTTCTCATTCTAACCAGAACTCAAGAGCAAGACTGATACAATACGCTTAACTACACCACTTTTACTCATTAAGGTCTTGGAGAAATAAAAACATTATAATAACAGATTAAATATGGTTAAGGGCTGCAACAGTAGGGATAGAGAGGAAGAGAAGTATTTACTGATATTTTTAAAACTGAGAATAAACGTACAAACCAATACAGATGGATCCCACTGCTTTGATGACACTCAGAAGTGTTCCTTCAGCTATTTTACTAATCCTTAGTAAGCGAACCAGTGGTGCAATTCCATTCCCTTCACATATTTGATTTTGGTGTATCCTGCTGTCCTTACTTAGCGCTATGACTGCTTCACCTCCTGGCAACGAAAAGCAAGAAACGTGTGATATTCCAATGTCCTGTTCTATATTGTACAGATTTATGCATAGAAAATAACTTACCAACATACTGCATTTTAGCTGATGGTGATAAAAGCATATTTATTATAAAGTTGTATCCAATCTGTTCTGCCATATACTTTTGCTGTTTTAGTGTTTGTCCTGCCAAGGCCCAAAGTGCTACAGCTCCTTGTTCCTTAACGTCTATTTGAAACGCCTATTTAAAAAAGTATTCCATTCAGTCAATGAGGATTTATTGAATACCGTAGGAATGTATGTTTGATAAAATGTTTATTCTAGAATTAGTTTTAGTTTTCTTTTCACTTAACTAAATTCAATATTGAATGCTTTATCTAAGAAAAATGAAAAGGAATCATAAAATTCCTACCTTGAGGAGTTTTAAAAGATATTTACTTAATGATTTTTCCAGAAATGCTCTCTGAATAGCAGGGTTGTAACTTGCCAGTGCTTCCACAGCCATTGCACCCTTCACTTGAACACTAAGTTGTTTTCCTATAAAAAGAGCCACCAGAGGAGGAATGGCTCCTTCCATAGCCATAGCATCCTGAACTTCCTTATTGTCACGTGCAACCTCAGCAATTGTAACAGAAGATACAGCTGTCAACACATCTTCAAATGAATTCAAGAACCAGTTAAATAAATCTTTTAAAAAATAAGAGCATAAAAATGCAGCATATATCACTAGTTTCCCATATTTGAAAATCAAATTTATAGAGTTTAGAAAATTTAGAAAATAAAGAAAAATAGAAAAAATAAAACTGTCCAGACTTTCACCACCCAAGCGCAAACATTTCATTTAATCTCATCCACTACTTTTATAAATATATATAATATATATTATATAAATATAGATAACTTTAGATAGTGTTACAGACATATTTAATATAGTTGTACTATAAACACAGTATCCTGCATTTTAATTTACTGGTAAAAATTTTCCCATTCTTTATGAACATTAGTGTCTCCTAAATATTCCATTAATGGGTGTATCACATTTCCTTAAACATTTGCATTTTAAAAAATAATGTGTTGTTTCCAACTTTTCACTGTTTTAAACAATGCTTAGGAGAAATCTTGGCACATTTCCTTCCTGTTTGTATTTTTTTCCCTTGGTATAGAGTCCTAGGAACTATTGGAATAACTTAATACATTTGCAGTAAATTTATTTTCTTTTTTTTCCCTTTTCCTTTTTTTTTTAATTGAAGTATAGTTGACATACAATATTATGTTAGTTTCAGGCGTACAGTAGTTATTTGATATTTAAATACATTATGAAATGATCAACTCAAAAACCATCTATTCCCATACAATGTTATTTCAATATTACTGACCATATTCATTATGCTGTATATTACATCCTTGTGACTTATTTTATAACTGGAAGTTCGTTCCTCTTAATCCCCTTCACTTATTTCGCACAACCCCCAAACTCCCTTTGCCTCTGGCAATCACCAGTTTGTTCCCTGCATCTATGAGTCTGTTTTTGTTCCGTTTGTTCATTTGTTTTGCTTTTTAGATTCCACACATAAGTAATATGATATTTGTCTTTGTCTGACTTATGTCACTTAGCGTAATACCCTCTAGTTCCATCCATATTGTTGCAAATGGCAAGATTTCATTCTTTTTTATGGCTGTAAATATTCCATTGTGTATATATACTACATCTTCTTTATTCATTCATCTATCAGTAGGCACTTAGGTTGCTTCGATATCTTGACTATTGTTAATAATGCTAATTGAAAATAGGGGTGCTTTTATTTTTTGAATTAGTGTTTAAGTTTTCCTTGGGTAAACATCTAGAAGTGGAATTGCTGGATCATTTGGTAGTTCTATTTTTAATTTTTTGAGAAATCTCTACACTGTTCTCCATAGTGGCTGCACCAATTTACATTCCCACCAACAGTGCTAGAGGGTTCTTTCTTCTCCACACCCTCAGCAACACTTGTTATTTGCTATCTTTTTGATGATAGCCCTTTGGAGAGGTGTGAATGATATCTCATTGTGGTTTCGATTTGCATTTCCCTGGTGATTAGTGATGTTGAGCATCTTTTCATATGTCTCTTGGCCATCTTCTTTGGAAAAATGTCTATTCAGGTTCTCTGCCCATTTTTTAATTGGTTTGTTAGGTTTGTTTGTTTTTTTTTTGTAATGTTGAGTCATTTGAGTTCTTTATATATGTTGGATATTAAGTTCTTATTGGATATATTGTTTGCAAATATTTTATCCCAATCAGTAGGTTGTTTTCTCATTTTGTTGATGGTTTTCTTTGCTATGCAAAGCTTTTTAGTTTGATTTAGTCCCATTTGTTTATTTTTGGTTTTGTCTCACTTGCCTGAGGAGAAATATTCAACAAATATTGCTAAGATCAATGTCAAAGAGCATACTGCCT